>NC_089273.1:24932072-25255572 GCF_963678975.1 Dysidea avara
TGCTATAATATCTCTCACAGTTCTCCATGTACAGTCCTAATAGTATTTCTTATGTACTGTATGACTACATCTTTAATTTGTGTTTGCATTGCAATTAATGTTTGCTTACACTTTTAGTTTTTAATTGCCATTGCTCAACTCCAGCTTTTGAATTTACTAATACACTGCCATTCACTGAAACAATGACTACTGTCTATTGTGGTCCTGACCATTATTGTCCCTCTACATTTACAAGTAGAGTAAATTATACCCTTAACAATAGACGAAGATTAGCTATAATCACATCCAACCAGACCATGACTAGTAAGTAGTAATATCGTGTGTTACCATACTGTAACAATATACGTACTAAATACCATACATTGTTATGATCATGCATATCAGACTTGGGGTCAAATACAGTGCATAGTATTTAATTACAAATACAAATACTGGAAAATTTTCCATATATAAATATGACTGCAAATACTTTTTGTTAGGACAATATGTAAATACAAATTACAAATACAAATACTTTCCAAAGTATTTAAATACAATTTCAAATATACTTCGTTATTATACTTAATTGTAGGCCCCGGCCTATTATGCTGGCATAATTTAAAGCATCAAGACACACGCTAGCATGTCGTGTGGACCAAGAAGCCGGCACGCCACACCGTGGGTATATATTGACAGGAAGAAGGAAAACATCACTTTCATAGCTTTGTATCTTGGTGATCTCTTATCCGATTGGAACCAAATTTGCTGTAGGATTGTCTTCCAGTTAGGGGAGTCCACATTCCAGATTTGAAGGAAATTGCCCCAGTCATTTCCAAGATACGAGCGGCCAAAGTTTCAATTTTTTTCTTGTTTTTTTTTTCTTTTCGCACACTTTGCAAAAATTGCTATAAAACACAAATGTGTAATCCAATCACCCTGAACTTTGGCACACAGAAAGGGAGTCCAAAGACCAATCCTAGTATGAAAATTGGTGCAAATCTGATGAATGGTTCAGGATTTAAGACCAATTATTCGCGTTAAACAAGATCGATGTGTTGTCACGCCTACTTACAGGGTAAATTGCTTCATGGAATGAGTTGAAAACCGGTTTGTGGATAGATCAACCATTGCAGGAGTGCCTTTGGTGGTTTGAAAGCAATCGAAATAAAGATCATGGAGATATGACATGAAACCAAAGGTGTGTAACAATTGCGCGATCGAGATTCGTGAATAAAAACTGATACCAATGATTTAGATACAAGAGAGAACTCAGCCAGAAGATGTCACCTTGTAGAGAGTTCAGCTACAAACAAATCACCCTGCGGAGAGTTCAACTACAAACAAATCACACTGTAGAGAGATCAGCTAGAAGAAGCCACCTTGTAGATAGTTCAGCTATGAACAGATCATCCTGTAGAGAGCTCAGCTAGAAACAAATCACTCTGTAGAGAGCTCAAATCACCCTGTCCTAGCTCTCTATTGTTCCTATGTTTTATAAATGACCTACCAGAGGGCATTAAAAAAGCAGAATAAGACTTTTCGCTGACAATATACACCAGTTACAAGCTGACTTACTCACCCTAGAACAATGGGCTAAAAAGCAGAACATGATATTTAACTCTTCCAAATGTGAGTTTCTTAGAATCACCAATAAAGCGAATCCCATTCACATGTCTTACTACATACAGAATGAAAGGATTAAAGAAGTGCCTCATGCTAAATACTTAGGGGTTACTATAGACCAACACCTAACATGGAATGAACATACAAGACAGATCACAACAAAGGCTAACAATGTCAAAAGTTTTCTCCAGTGAAACCTAAAATCATTCCCTGTAAATGTCAAAGCTATCTGTTACCAAAGTATGGCAAGATCAGTCTTTGACTATCCATCAATCATTTGGTCACTGTATATGCAGAAAAACATTCAAGCTCTGGAATCTCTGCAAAGGAGGTCTGCCAGATTTGTATTCAACAACTACTCACCTTATGATAGTGTATCTGACATGCTTACTAATCTTCGTTGGAGCCCTCTTGCTGACAGACAAAAAGAACATAGATTGCTGATGCTATATACAATAATTCACCATCTAGTATATATTGACGCTGACTCCTTACTCCCATGCACCTCGCCCTTGTAACCACTCTACATGTGGACACCCAAAGAGATTATTAGTTATGAGCAAGAATTAATGCTTACTCAAATTCTTCGTTTCCAAGTACTATCAAGCTATGGAACTCTATCAAATGATGTAAATATTTCTGATCTCAGCCAATTTAAGCAAAGAATAACAGGACTGCTCTTTTAATTTAAATAATTTTTGCAATGTAATCACTTTGTGCATATATGCTGTGTTTGTGAGGCCTGCACAGTAATAGTAAGTAATGATTTCTGAGAATGCCTGGAATGCTTTAATGAGAAATGGAGGTAGTATATACATTTAATGTCACTGTAAAGCATTAATAATAATAATAATAATAATGCATTTCTGAGCACTCATAGCAGTGCTATTATGGCATTTATACACCTTCTCTTAATCCCTTTGAAGTGAAGTGTGAAAGTGGTATAATATAGTTTTCAGAAGAATCCAAAACCACAAATACTTTTGGAAAGTCATTGCGTTTGAACTTACATCATGTAATGGTAGTGATGTTTTAAATGGAACCTAGGTCACTCCAGACATATAAAGCATGGGATGTTCTATTAGCATCTTGAAAACCACCAGTGTGAATCAGCTACTGAAAGAACATGTTATTAATCACTATATACCCATATTGTCTGTGGCTAAAGCTTCTTACTGTGGGTGGTAGGGAAAATTGTGCATTTGGCCAAGAACTTCTTGGTGACTAAAGCATACTTAGTCATTGACTTTTCTTCAAAATATAGTGCTGGATAATCTGTTTACCATACTGACAAACATCCGTCCTTCACTGTTTCTTTAAAGTCACTTACAACCATTGCTGGAGCCAAGTAACAAATTTGTATGTCCGGAAGTCCGAAGCACATTTGTTATTTCAATTTCTGATACTTCCATAGATTGTCATGGCTATTATGTATGTACATGACATAAAGTCAGACGTAATGGTGTCCCGTAAAATATGCGTGTTTTCGGATTCTTCTGAAAACGTCTTATACATTCTGCCTACTGCAATTTTTCATTTATAGCATAAAGCTGTAAATTTTTTACCAGGTTTTGTTCTCAGAATACTAATTTTCTATGGGAACTTTGTAGCAACTCCCAATTTCCACTATCCTCTTTGCCTGTCTTTAGGCTACACAGTAAGTGCTGTTCCAAGGTTATAGCCACTGTGTTCATAAGTTAAACACATTTGATTGAGACTGTGAAAACAGAGATTATTGACCACTAACTTGCATTATCCACCACACATACATTTCTATATTATTATTATCAACTGCTCACCAATAACAGGTAATAAGTTTCTATTTATTAACTCTGCCATTCCAGCATAATATATATTTGACTATAGTACGTTCGCGTTGAGCTGAATCCTGGGTTGTTGATTAAGAAGCCATACAAGATCAAAGGCTTTAAACATGATGTTTATGACGCATTTATTCGTAAGCCCATGTTACGGGCGCGCATTTTAATTGTTGAGAATATGGCGTCCAGTGCACCATCAGCGAGTGCGGAACGAAACCCTCTTGGAAAGAAGTTAAACAGCCAAACGAAGTACCTACTTATGAAACTATGGGAGTACTTTAAGCAAGAAGTGAAGAAATGTAAAATTTCTATCAACATCACGGAGAGAATCTCGAGTGCCACCGGTATTGCATGTAATGCCTTCTTTGCTGGGTTTTGGCATACATTACGCCACGCAGGGATTTCAAGGACATCCATTAGAATGGAGCACCGCAATAAAGGTGGTTTATTTACGCCAAGAAAAAGGTACAAAATACACTTTGCACAAGCCCGCTCAATTGTAATCGTCAGGTACAAATGTTCACGAGCCCATGTTGATGCAGACAGTTTTGACCCAGATACTATCAGACAAGATCCATTCATTGTACGGAAGGAAGGACATCTATCGCTCTCAAAGATTTTGGTAAGTTAAATTTTGAAACCTGGAACTTTGTCATGTACTCCATCTTAGGCCAAACTTAAGAATGATGGTGTTTTCTCTGGGGGTAGAACATTGCTTTAAAGAGTGTTGAGTGATATCGGATTTAAGTAGCAAGACGATTAATGAGAAGAGGTTAGCATTGAAACTGTTTGTGCTTTAATGTTACTACACGTATATGCAGGGTATGCTATGAGCAGCCCTGCACAGTCCATCAGCATCATAAATATTAAAGACGAACGAGGTGCAACAGAACTGAAGGAAGACCGGTTGTATATTTGGATGAGACTTGGGTAATGAAGAACTTCTAGAGCAATTCCTCATCCATATCAGCAGTGATAGTGAAGATGGTGATGGTGGTATTAATGAATCTTCCACTAGCAGCAGCGGGTCCAAGTCTTCTTCTGGGCTTACTTCATCTGCTGTAAGATTGTTTGATATTTGCAGCATTGGTGTTACAACTTGATTTTGTTCCCCAGGAGTCATCAGGTAGCTGGGATTAAACTCTGTGAAGTACATGAAAATACAGATGAAGTGTAAGTATGTGCACTTTAATTAAAAATATCATTGCTTTATTGTGCTAGCAGAAGTTGAACATACCATCCCTTGTATATTAAATCAGTGCAGGAGTGTTTGGAAGTCACTACAGGTACTATCAGCCCAAATTCATACATACAGTATTATTTCATTTGTTGAAACTTTTAGAGTTTTTTGGGAATGTAACTTCAAAAACAAAATGCTGGCTGGAAAAACTGTGTACATGTGTGGCGAAGTGATGAGAAAAGGATTAAAATGACAAATTGACTAAATGGGAACAGAAGACGATAGTCAGCTGTGGTGAATGTGAAGTAAAATACATGTTGTTTGGCTCACTTGCAGGAACACCAATGCTGCATGGCAGATTTTGAGCTGTTGTAATTTGGTTTTTTTCTCTTTTGTGGCTGAAGAAGTTTTTTACCTGAATATAAGCAGGCCACTTATCTTCTAAATATAGTGCAACAGTGGCCCCAGCTCTTCTACTTACGCAACTCTGTTTTACACACAAAATCTGTTTTATTTTTCTTGTAAAGTGTATTACAGCCTCTTACATAACGGATGGTGAAATCATGCATGTTGAGGGCGGGTGTATGACATCTGGCTTCGCCACAAACATGTGTCAACATGACCATCAAAGGGCCACTTTTTAGAGGCTTCCCCATTGAAAATGTATGGCAAAACTTTACAGTGTCATAACTGGAGTGTCTTATATTCAAATGAAGCGCTTTTAATATATTTTTAGCGGATCGAGAAGCGCTACGTATCGAGCAATACAGGAGGCCCATGCGACGTAGCAATCGTAAGTTATTAATCGTTTTTGAGGGTTCAGCTCAACGCGAACGTACTATAAGTGAATTGTGTGGTTCAGTTGAAAACATACTGTAATAACGACACAGGAAAGGCTACATTTGCTTGTCAATACAGTGATCTCGACCCTGACAATCACAATTTCTTGTTTGTGAAGAGTGGCAAGGGCAATGCCTAAGTTCAAACATGACTGCAACTTCTTCACTAAATTTGGTTCACATTCACAGTCGTCACAGATATGTAAGGCTATCAGTAATGTTTACCATCATGTGTACAGTTGGTGTAATGACAATGATGCTGATTATCTACTTCTTCAGTCACAAAAATGCTGCACTTTGTTTTATAACAAACAAGTGTGTTTCATCATGGATCCATTCATATTTACTGTAGACCATTGTTTCTACAAGAGAGAATCTACAGAAGTGCAGCATTATGTCTGAAAACAGTCCAATAAACAGTTAGGAATTTCCGGAAAATCACAAATGTTTACTGGAAATTATCTGCTTGATAAGACATGCTGGTCGATAATTCACGGCTTATGCTACACTAGCTATATCCCTATTTTTTTTTATTAATGATACTTGTTTTACAGTCTTGGACTCCATAGTGTATGTGGTGACCATAATTATTGAAGAGTGTTTATTTACCTATAATAATACAAGAATCAACAAATTTAAACAAAGACTGGTTTTTTTTGTATTTTATCCACACACTGAGATAAATGCAAGATAAAGTAAATTTAAAGCTATTGATGAATCTATGTAAAAGAATGCCAGTATAATAAAAGTGTTGACATTGCAGTGTTCACTGCACCATTGTTTCTGACAAAACCTGAATAATTAAACTGTGTTAACTATACATTAAGGCTTTGTAATGCATCTATATGCAGCAGTACAAAACACAAACACATACTTACAGTGATGAACTACTGTATTATGGCTCTTTTCATGCAAGTTAGTAATTAGCACTGCTCTGCAAGTGTTAAGAACTGTTATATGTGGCTCTATATAGAGGATACTTATGTATTATATATTAATTACAAATTTAACTGATCTAATGCACTATACTATTGCACATACAGTAAGTAAGTTAACAATAATAGTAAAAGTGTATAATATTTTGTATCTTCCAACATGTGTCTTCTTAAACATCAATGAGAAACTGCACAAAGATAAAATAATGCATACTATATGATACGTGAAAGCATTCCCATGAGCACAGACTATACAGTAAATAAAACAGGGGTGTTGAAAAGGAGGAATGAGGCCTCAGGCACTGCCTCTTTACTTTGAAGAGTGGAGAGTCAGTTATGTCTATGTTTCGAAGTTAATGTGCAGCAACATTAGCAATTTAATGTGCCTTGATTAGTAGAATTTGTGTTACAGATTATGCGACAATGAAATACCAGTACTGAGAATGCATAAGATAAAGATACTCTACTAATTAAGGCAGTCACCTAAACTACTCTAACAGAAAATTCAGCGGAAACATAAAAATTGTTTCTGTTATGCTATGTAGTTTTGTGAACCTGCTGCTTTTTACTAAACCCCATTATTGGAAGGTGAATAATTGGATATTGACCTGTTGGAAGACTTAGGGTGGTACCAAGGTGACCATCAACATCATGGCTTACAATAACACTTACTACAATCACAGATTAACACAATGCATGTTTTGAGGTTATGTTGTGATGTTACCACTTGTCAGCAGGCGTAATTTATGGTTTGCAAGGTGGGTGGTCAAAATCAGTTTATAGGCTTCTAAGCCAATAATCAAGACACACAGTAGTGTGTCATACGGCCCAAGTAGTCGGCGTGCCACACCGTGAGTATATTGATAGGAGGAAAGAAAATGCAATTTTCACACCTTTATTGCTCCGTGATCCCTCATCCGATTGGAACCAGTTTCACTGCAGAGGTGCCTGCCAGGTAGGCCACCCCACATACCAAATTTGAAGGAAATCGGCCCAGCAATTTCCGAGAAATTGGTGGCCAAAATTTCATATTTATTTCTTCACTTTTTTCTTCTTATTCTTTGATTTTCGCACACTTAAAAATTGCTATAAAGCACAAACACGTTAACCAATCGGCTTGAAACTTGGCACACTCAAAGGGAGTGTAAGGGCAAATCCCAGTACCATGTTTAGTGCAAATTGAATGAACAGTTCATGAGTTATGACTGATTATATGCGTTACACAAGATCGATTTGTTGTCATGCCTACAGGGTAAACTGCTTCAAGAAATGAGTTGAAAATCGATATGTGGATAGACCAACCATCGTAGAAGTGGAATTGAAGTAAGGATCATGGAGGTATGACTCAAAATCAAAGGTGTGTAACAATTGTGCGATTGAGCTTTGTAAATAAAATACCATTAATTTTCGCTGCTACCAGGCAAACCGCTTAGAGCAATGGACTGAAAATCGGTGTGTAGATGCAATAATCAATGTAGAAAGTACTTGCAGTAGTACAGAAAAATTGGAGTACAAACCACTGAGTTATGATTCAAAAAACAACACGTGTCACAAATATGAGATCAAGATACTCTAATAGAACAGTCACCCTAATAGAGCATTCAGCTATGTTTATAAGTTTATCCATTATAGAGCTCTACTACATTGAAAGTTATTCTGTAGGGAGTTCAGGTACAAATATAGATAGCTCAGCTTCAAACAAGTCACCATGTAGAGTTCAGCTACAAATAGAGATTCAGAACATTACAAGTCACAATGAAGAGAGGTCTACAAACAAGTCACTCTGTAGAGAATTCGGCTACACACAAGTCACTCTGTAGAAAATACCATCCTGTACAGAGTTCGCTACAAACAAGTTACCCTATAGAGATCAGCTACAAACAAGTAACCCTGACTGTACAGAGTTCAGCTAAAAACAAGTCACAGTATAGAGACTTTAACTATAAAAAACCATCTTGTAGAGAGTTCACAAGTCAGAGATCAGCTACAAACAAGTCACTGTAGATAAATCAGCTAGAAAAAGCCACCCTGTAGAGAGATCAGCTAGAAACAAGTCACCCTGTAGAGAGTTCAGCTACAAACTAGTCACTCTGTAGAGAATTCGGCTACACACAAGTCACTCTGTAGAAAATACCACCCTGTACAGAGTTCACTACAAACAAGTTACCCTATAGAGATCAGCTATAAACAAGTAACCCTGACTGTACAGAGTTCAGCTAAAAACAAGTCACAGTGTATAGGCTTTAGCTATAAAAATCCATCTTGTAGAGAGTTCACAAGCCAGAGATCAACTACAAACAAGCCACTGTAGATAAATCAGCTAGAAAAAGTCACCCAGTAGAGCTCAGCTAGAAATTAATCACCCTGTAGAGAGTTCAGCTACGAACAGATCACCCTGTAGAGCATTCAACTACAAACAGACCACCCTATAGAGAGTTCAGCTAGAAACTAATCACCCTGTAGAGAGTTCAGCTATGAACAGATCACCCTGTAGAGCATTCAACTACAAACAGATCACCCTATAGAGAGTTCAGTTACAAACTAATCACCCTGTAGAGAGTTCACCATGTTTTCGTATTTTCTCCAGCTGCCATTCTTGTTACAGACAAATTTAACTGCAAAAGTGAGAATTTTATTGCAAAACCAACGAATTCATTTGCAAACGAGACTAATTCAATTGCAAAAGCGACAAACTCAATTGCAAATGGGACGAATTCAATTGCAAAGTCGCCGAATTCAATTGCAAAAGCCTATAAAATCAAAATAGTTAAGTATTAAAAATCTGCTTTAAATCTTTTTCTTCTTCCTGTGGGAAAGAAAAAAAAATAGGTTAAAAAGCCTTAAAGCCGGTCATAGGTTGGCTTTGGGGTATAAAAATACGAAAGGAAGTGATATCTAATCCAAAACAGTCAAGCTGTAAAGAAAGAGTGCAGCCCCAAAAAGGCGATGGTGAAAAAAGATGTAAAATCCAAGGTGGCGGCCAAGAAATGGCTGTGATGGTAGGTTAATGGTAAAATTTTGTGGTGGTTTAAAGAAATCACAGATAGCCAGAGTTACAAGGCAAAAACCAAACAACTGTAAATCACGGGGTCGAAACACTCTAATAGAACAGTCACTGTGGGTAAAATGTGTATGAAAATAATTTAAAAAAAAATTCACTGACCAGCATTCGAACCAGGGACCTCCACATACTGAACACACAAATCCTTAATCACTAAGCCACTGCTATCACCTCACTTAATTTCTACTTTATAAATGAAAATTCTAGCTAAAATGTACTCAATAGTGATAAGTTAATAATTTCATAGATCTGCCAATGGAAAATCTAGATTGTTCTAGAACATTCTATGTGTGTTCTATTAGAAATCCAAAAACATAAGCACTCTATTAGAGCATTGCAAAAGTAATCAATGTAATACAATACTTTACAACTTCTCTAGTATTCCATCGAATCAAAGCTGATGACTATAGCCATTTTGGTACAGATCAGCAGGATAGTACACTACTATAAAGACCTAACCGCACCAATCATCATCATCATAGCCATCTTACTAAGTGCTATGCTAATAAAATTTGTAACAACAGCTGCAAATTGTATTCTAGCATAAAAGGTGCAGGAATTGCTCTGTAAAAATTGTGCAACTGCAACTTATCACATTTTGCATGAAAAATCAAAATACTCCAACAGAAAAGTTACTGCAAATAGTATCTAATCAAAAACAGCCAAGCTGTAAAAAAGGAGTGCGGCCCTTGAAAAGGCTATGGTGAAAAAAGATGTGAAATCCAAGGTGGCGGCCAAGAAATGGCTGTGATGGTAGGTTAATGGTAAAAATTTTAATAACGACAATTCAGGTGAATTTTGTGCCAATTGACCAAGCGGCACCAAATTCACCTGAATTGTCGTTATTAAAATTTTTACCATTAACCTACCATCACAGCCATTTCTTGGCCGCCACCTTGGATTTCACATCTTTTTTCATCATAGCCTTTTCAAGGGCCGCACTCCTTTTTTTACAGCTTGGCTGTTTTTGATTAGATTTCACTTCTTTTTGTATTTGTATACCCCAAAGCCGGCCTATGGCAAGCTTTGGGGCTTTTTAACCTAAATATTTTTCTTTACCACAGGAAAAAGAAAAAGATGAAGCAGATTTTATAAATACTTTAACTCATTCTAATTTTATCAGTAAATGTACAAATTATATATATAATGCATATATCAAGAGTTCATAATATAAAAAGAGAGCATATATTTATTACATGTCAATTAATCCCCACAGGATAATTTGCAGCTGATTTCTCTACTGGGTGACTTGAAATGTAGCTGAACTCTCTACAGGGTGATCTGCTTGTATGTAGATGAACTCTTTACAGGATTCTCTCTACAGGGTGACTTGACTCTAGCTGAACTCTCTGCAGGGTTATCTGTTTGTAGTTGAATTCTCTACAGGGTGATTTGTTTGCAGCTGATGAACTCTCTACAAGGTAACTTCTTCTAGCTGATCTGTCTACAGGGTGGCTTGTTTCTAGCTGGTCTCTCTATAGGGCGATTTGTTTGTAGCTGAATTCTCTACAGGGTGATGTGTTTGCAGCTGACCTCTCTATATGGTGGTTGCTTTGTAGCTGAACTATCTAATAAGTGACTTCTTCTAGCTGAACTCTCTACAGGGTGATCTTTTCATAGCTGAACTCTTTACAGGATGATTTGTTTGCAGCCGAACTCTCTACATGATGATTTCTTTGTAGCTGAACTCTCTACAGGGTGATTTGTTTGTAGCTGAAATCCCTACAAGGTAACTTCTTCTAGCTGATCTTTCTACAGGGCGATTTGTTTGTAGCTGAGTTCTCTACAGGGTGTTCGTTTGCAGCTGAATTCTCTACATGGTGGTTTCTTTATAGCTGAACTCTCTACAAGGTGACTTCTTCTAGCTGATCTCTCTACAGGGTGATTTGTTTGTAGCTGAACTCTCTACAGGTGATTTGTTTGTAGCTGAACTCTCTACAAGGTGATACTTCTAGGTGATCTCTCTACAGGATGACTTGTTTCTAACTGAACTCTCAACAGGGTGATCTGTTCATAGCTGAACTTTGTACTGGGTGATTTGTTTGCAGCTGAACTCTCTACGTGGTGGTTTCTTTGTAGCTGAACTCTCTACAAGGTAATTTCTTCTAGCTGAACTCTCTACAGGATGACTTGTTTCTAGCTGATCTCTCTGCAGGGTGATCTGTTCATAGCTATAGCTGAACTTTCTACAGGGTGATTTGTTTGCAGCTGAACTCTCTATACATGGTAGTTTCTTTGTAGCTGAATTCTCTACAATGTGACTTCTTCTAGCTGAACTCTCTACAAGGTGACTTGTTTTCTAGCTGAACTCTCTACAGGTGATTTGTTTGCAGCTGATCTCTCTACATGGTGACTTCTTCTAGCTGATCTATCTACAGGGCGATTTGTTTGTAGTTGAGTTCTCTACAGGGTGTTTGTTTGCAGCTGAACTCTCTACATGGTAGTTTCTTTGTAGCTGAACTCTCTACAATGTGACTTCTTCTAGCTGAACTCTCTACAGGGTGACTTGTTTCTAGCTGAACTCTCTACAGGTGATTTGTTTGCAGCTGATCTCTCTACAGAGTGATTGATTTTTTTGCAGCTGAACTCTCTACATTGTGGTTTCTTTGTAACTGAACTCTCTACAGTGTGATTTGTTTGTAGCTGAACTCTCTACAGGGTAATCTGTTCGTAGCTGAACTCCCTACAAGGTAACTTCTTCTAGCTGATCTTTCTACAGGGCGATTTGTTTGTAGCTGAGTTCTCTACAGGGTGATTTGTTTGCAGCTGAACTCTCTACATGGTAGTTTCTTTGTAGCTGAACTCTCTACAATGCAACTTCTTCTAGCTGAACTCTCTACAGGGTGACTTGTTTCTAGCTGATCTCTCTACAGGGTGACCTGTTTCTAGCTGAACTCTCTACAGGGGATTTGTTTGCAGCTGAACTCTCTACAAGGTAACTTCTTCTACCTGATCTTTCTACAGGGTGATTTGTTTGTAGCTGAATTCTCTACAGGGTGACTTGTTTCTAGCTGATCTCTGTACAGGGTGACTTGTTCCTGCTGAACTCTCTACAGGTGATTTGTTTGTAGATGAATTCTCTTACATGGTGGTTTCTTTGTAGCTGAACTCTCTGCAAGGTTACTTCTTCTAGCTGATCTCTCTACAACATGACTTGCTTCTAACTGAACTCTCTACAGTGTGATCTGTTCATAGCGGAACTTTCTACTGGGTGATTTGTTTGTAGCTGAACACTTTGCACGATTGTTTCTTTGTAACTGAACTCTCTACAAGGTAACTTCTTCTAGCTGATCTCTCTACAGGGCAATTTGTTTGAACTGAACTCTCTACATGATGGTTTCTTTGTAGCTGAACTCTCTATTAGGTACCTTCTTCTGGCTGATCTGACTACAGGGTGACTTGTTTGTAACTGAATTCCCTACAGAATAATTTGCAATGTGAGTAAATTATAAATGCAGCTGAATGCTTTATTAGGGTGACTGTTCTATTAGAGTATCTCGATCTCGCATTTACTACACGTAGTTGCCTTTCGAATCATAACTCAGTGGTTTGTAATTCGATTCTTCTGTACTACTGCAAGGACTTTCTATGATGATTATTCCAGCTACATACTGATTTTCAGCTCATTGCTCTAAGCGGTTTGCCTGGTAGATACGAAAACTAATAGTTTTTTATTCATAAAAATCGATTGCGTAATTTTGACACAGGTCGGGTTTTGTGTCATGTCTCCGTGGCCTTTATCCCGATTCCTTTCAAACCACAAAAAGGCACTCCTACGATGGTTGCTCCATCTACATATCAATTTTCAACTGATTCCTCAAAGGAGTTTACCGTGTAGGCGTGACAGACCTTCGACCTTATTTTACGGAAATAATCGGTCATAACTCCGTTAATGTTCATCGGATTCCTACCAAAGTTGGTACACAGATCCGCCTTAATGAGCCCTTTAAGTGCTCCAAATTTCAGCCCGATCCGAGCACGCATTCGTGTTTTATGGCGGATTTTGCGAATGTGCGAAATGAAGAAGTAGAAGAAGAAAAAAACGAAGAAATTAAAACGAAATTTTGTTCGCTCGTATCTCGGAAATGGCTGGAGCGATTTTCTTCAAATTTGGTGTGTAGACTCCCCTTACTGGCCGGTACCTCTCTAGCAAATTTGGTTCCAATCGGATAAGGGATCACAGAGCTACATAGGTGTGAAAATTGCGTTTTCTTTCTTCCTGTTAATATACTCACGGGTGGCACGCCGGCTTCTTGGGCCGCACGACACACTACCGTGTGTCTTGATACCTAACCTGGAAGGAATTTACTTTGTCACAAAACACTATTGCAAATAAACACAGACACTACATATATATTACAATTTTATATTGTCATGAACAAGCAAGCACAAAATTAGAATTGAAACCTCTGACTCTGATTTATTTACATCACTTTTACAATCACATTATTGTACTTGTAATTAGATAATTGGTTTGTGTATTGTAACTCTTTTTTTCCCTGAGGATACCAGCAGGGCTGGCTGCTAAGTATAAGGCCAGGTAAACTTGATTACTTGTTTCTCATCCACAAAAATTCTGATTTTCACGTGGGCGGGAGGTCATTTTTCATTAATCATTATTAAAGAAAATACTCCAAATCTGTTACTATAAAGGTTAGCTAAACTAGCAGCTACTTATGTTTTATCACTGTTTCTGAGGAGCAAGTGACATTTGCTGTGCTGTAAAATGATAGCCAACCTTCTTAGCATCAAAATACGTGTACACATGATTGACAACGGCATAATGAAATTAGGTGATGGGGTAAAAAGGGATGTGGGCGGGGATGAGAAACAATTAATCAAGTTTGCTTGGTCTAAATAAATAAATCAGTATAAATCGGCTTTAGTATCGGATCAGTAGGCATTTTTCTGTATTGGTAGAGCACTAGTTTGATCATATCATGTTTCTCCATTGCATCTGTAGATAAGAACAATGGTTTGCAAACCTCAAAGCCAATTTATGGTATATTTTAAACTACAAAAAGAAGTGAAATCCACGCAAAAGCAGCCAAGCTGTATAAAAAAGGGTGAGTCCTTCAAAAAACCTGGGTGAAAAAAGTTGTGAAATCAAAAATGGCAGCCATGAAATAGTTGCAATGATGTTGATGATAATAAATTTTATTAATGCACAAAGGCCATTATAAAATTTATTATCATCCACATCATTGCAGCCAATTCAAGGCCGCCATTTTTGATTTCATGACTTTTTCACCCAGGCTTTTTGAAAGCCGCACCCTTTTATACCAGCTTGGCTGCTTTTGCATGGATATTTATTCCACATGACTGTTGTGTTATTTTATGCATATTTTACTCTCCAATGATTCTTCTATTTTGCTTGATATATTGCTCGAAATTTATCTATACGAAATTTTGTTTGTAAAATTGTCAGTTTCAGTAACTTACCTTGTTATCGGAAAGGCACTGGAATGGCCGTATTTCCATAGTTTCATATGAATAATTTGGAAAGGTATAGAAATGTGCAGAATTATGGCTGTTCCAGTATATACCTTTCCTTAAACTTGAACCATTGTGTAGTGATATTAATGCAACAATAAGCACTAACCTCAATTTTTCCTCAAAGTGGTGCAAACAGATGGATCATTGAGACATGTATGGACATAGTCAGCAGCTAACAATGCAGCAGTTGGCTGGAATTCCTTTGTTTTATTTCCATCACCAAAATCACACACTCTCTTAACCATTATGGTATTGATTTGTGATTGCTGGGTACCTTCAACTAAATAACCTGCTTCCATTTCAATACCAATTGCTTCAGGGGCAAAAGTGTCAATCTTTTCAGCTTTAACCGCCGCATTATCAATTAGATATGGCCCACTCAGAATTTCACCAACTTTAACTTTGGGCCTAATGCCAGAATTCTTTAAGCGGATATGCAAATCTTGTGATGGAAATTCTATTTTGAAATGATTAAAGAGTTCAACAAGGTATGAAGATGTTTGTATTGTTTCTCCTCTTTGCAGTTCTCCAGAACCCTGTATTCTTGCTTTCGCATAGTTAGTTACCTTATCAGAAACTAGAACATCACACATATCTGTCTTCTTTTCCACCCCACAGGCTACGCCTACTCCAATGATAGCACCAAGATTTTTGAAGCAATTGTAGGCCAATGTAGGGACTGAGCTAGCACCACCTTGTAGAGATGAACCTGGTTTAATTTGCCTAACAGCAGCTGGACAAGCTCCGTAGTTACCAATACAATAAATAGCAGCTTCACTAAAGTGATTTCCATGTGATTTGCGATCATGATACCTGTAGATTTCGCTATAACCATCAAGTGGCTTTAAGTAAGCTAACACAGCATGGTATTCTTTGTCATTTACTGTTACCAGCAATACAACCACTTTTCCCAAAATTTGACTTAGCTGTGCATCATCTTGTGGACATGATGAAATCGTTATTCTTTTCTTGACCATTTCCATCAATTCAGCTTCTGTCCAAAGATATTTAGATGAAATGACTATACAAAAAAGCAATGGTCAAGTAAAGAACAATGACAATATGGTATATATTTATGGAGAGCACTGTGGTAATTATGATAGCATGATAATATGATTTCCAAGACTTTTAATGATATAGTATAGCGGCGTAGACCCCAAAATTGGCAATATTGTGCACTTTTTCATAAAACCATGAAACTTTCCACATAAATAGTACTCCTCATGACATGTAATTTTAGATATAGTGCCATCACTGAGTTGACATTTGGTGACTTTTATGGCCATTTTTGTACAGAACATTGGTTATTTTTGTCTTTAACTCCCCGAGGCAGTAATTAACATGTTAAAACATGGTACCAAACAAACGATCTTGCTGATAGAAACAACTTGGTTTTTATTTGAAGTCAATAGGTGATTTCATTCTTAAGTTATAAGTATTTTTATTAGCTGCAAAATTTGATAAATTTATGCATAATTATCTGCCCACAGGTAATTCACACCTTGAGGGCAGGTAAATTTATCAAATTTTGCAGCTAGTAAAAATGATCATAACTTTGTAATGAAATCACCTATTAACTTCAAATAAAAACCAAGTTGTTTTTATCAGCAAGATCATTTGTTTGGTACCATGTTTTAACATGTTTATTACTGCCAGGGAGTTAAAAACAAAAATGATCAATTTTCTGTACAAAAATGGCCGTAAAAGTCAAATCAGCAATGGTACTATATCTCAAAATACATGTATTGAAGACTACTATTTATGTGGAAAGTTTCATGGCTTTATGAAAAAGTGCACAATTTTTTTGGTTGTGCCGCTATACTAATACTGTATTATTTCATCAGAATATCATGGTTTGACGAAACCCAGACATCAAAGCATATAAAACATATAATTAGTATCCTATTAACTAGGTGCGGCTAGTCCGATGACCCTACCGTTGGATGATCGGATGGCCCTGTCGCTAAATGATTCTACCTCGTGTGGGATAATGGGTGTGCCAGGGTGAAATTTCCGAACCTCCGGGAACCTTCCTGTAGTTCCTTTCTAGATCACGTGACGGACTCACGTGATCCCGAGGATGATTCGGTCACGTGTACCCTCCATTACTTTAACCAAGCTCATGTGGTACAATCAGCCCACCTAAGCTGGCCTCCGAGCCAGCATTTAGACTGCTTCCACATGAGCCTGAGGCTGTCTGGCCACACCCATACAAGCAACGCCTTGCATTTCAGGGGTAAGATGTGCTGAAGTTACATAGGTATTATAATCATGAAATACAATTTGTACATGGGTCCGTCAAATTGGGCACTGTGCCATAGTGGAAGACAAATTGGCAAGGTGATCCGGTCTAAGTTTGACATACAGGAGGTAAGCTGAGCTCTGCCAACGGCCCAGGGTTTGAATGACAGAGTCTGCAATGCCTGCAGATGCTGCTGTTGTAGCTGCCCCGATGCGGAAGCTGTGCCCTGAATACAGATGAGCTGGAATATTGGCCGACTGAAGAGCTTGACGGACGTGTTCAATGAACTTGGTCTTTGATAATGGTTTAAGATCATCCCACATGAAGAGTGGCCCAGAAGCATTACCTCGGATAGCCAGGTAGGAAAGAAGTGCTGTTACTGGGCATAAGTCATCTTGTGTTCTTCCCAGTACTAGCTTGACACCCTTCATGAAAGGATCGGTCTTGGAACGCTTGAGCTGGATGGAGATGACAGTAGGAGAGGTGGCATTATCTACCGCCAAGTCCGCGAAGGACAGGTGAATCTTCGGGTCATAATTTGTCTCTGATTCTACTGTGATCTCGCCCGATCTGCAGAAGCCAAAGAATGTGGTAGAGGCTGCTGCCCACAACATAGTATTGTTGAAGGTAGAGATCCCAGACATCCAAATTTGTCTAAGCATTCGAAGGATTGAAGGGGTGATTGGGAGGCGTGATCGGGGTTGCCTTCCTGCTCTTGCTGCCAGGACTTTGACACCCTTGAGAACCTGGCTAAGACGGGGCATTTGATCTAAGTGTGGATCCTGGAAGCCTGCTGCCACCTGAAGTTGACGAATACCAGACAAATATGTTCGAATAGAGGAACCAGCAAGTCCTTCCTGACCCATGCAAGCTACGAAATAGCACAATATGTTCTCTGATACTGGGAGTGGGGTTAGTGAGAAATTATTGCAGAACTGCAGGTACCTTCTCTCTGCTGCCTTGTAGGTTTTATGAGTCGATGATGACAAGGCTGCTACAAAGTAACGGCAAACTGCCTGATCCAAACTGTAGACTGAGGATTGGGGATGATCCTGGGTGATGACACTTGGAGATCTCCTGCTTGAGAGGCCTGTGAAGGGGAGAGAGCTGTATAACATGTATAACAAGGGAGATTGAGACTGACATTCAAACCCCTGAGAAGGACCCTGGGACGTCATATATACCCTACTGATGCCTTAGTCCGGCCTAAGGACCCTAGGACTGTATGGCTATAAAAGGACTAGGTGACCGACCGAAATTCAGTACGTATGTTGTAGGGGCCACCTGCAAAAGTGATTGATTTATGACCTGCATAAGTGTTACATGTGTAAGTGTTACAACGATAGTCATTTGTACACATTATTAAAAACACACATTCCAGCTGTCCTGCAGCTAAAGTTCGGGATACAATGAATATACTAATTGTCAATGGGATTAAGGTGAGGAAAGATTGCACAGTATTTGTAGCATAAGGTGAGGTGCTTGTGAATGTCATAGTTGTCTTAGTGTCGCACCGAACAAGGTGATCCATCGAGGAGATGTCCAATCCTGAATATCGCCCAGGAGAGCCATGAGAGTAGCTGGGATATCCGGAGAGCGGTCCCTGGTGGGAGACTCTGACTTAGAAAGGAAGTATTCCAGATTATCGCGAGACAACGCATCTGCAAGACTGTTAGCCTTTCCCTCAATGTGCTCCGCTCTGAACCAGAAGTTGAAGTGAGCTGCCAGGAAAACCAAAACACGTACCATGTGCATAAGATGAGGGTCTTTACTGTAGGTAGAGTTGAGGACGTGCACGACACTCATGTTGTCCACCGAAAATTGGATTAAGTGACCCTGCCACTGACGGCCAAAGATAGCTGCAGCCAAGACAACTGGAATAAACTCCTTGATGGCAATAGAAAGAAGTTGAAAATTAACTGGCCATTTGAGATGGAACCACTGGTATTCCCAGAATGCTCCACATCCCCAGGAGCCTGATGCATCTGAGAATGTAATGAACTCTGGACTGAGAATGTGGCTGTCCCAAAGCATAGAGATACCATTCCAGCTGTCTGCAAACAAGTACCACCAACGATGTCAGCTCTGGCTGCAGAGTTTAAGCGGACATGGTGATTTGGGTGAGAGTCAATTGATTGCATTGCGTACAACTGACGGAGGAAGCTACGCCCAGGGCGTATCACCTTTGTGGCAAACTGGAGCAAACCCGTCAGACTGGCCAACTCACGTTTGGTAATGGACGTACGATGGAGGCAGTGAGTCAATTCTTGTTTCAGTTTGAGTAATTTACCTACCGGTAGGCGCAGCTGATTTGCCACAGTGTCCACTTCGATGCCCAAGAAAGTCAAGCAGGTGGAGGGGCCTTCAAGCTTGGACATCTCTAACGGGATCCCAAGCTGAGTGCAGGTTGTTATGAGAATGTCCTTCTGTGTTGATGCATCTCCCATCGAAGCTGCCACAAAGACAAAGTCATCTAAATAGTGGAGGAGGTGAGTGATGCCTTTTTGACTGAGAATCCATTGGAGCCCGTCAGCTACTGCTGAAAATATTTTTGGGGCGGACCTGAGGCCGAACGGGAGCATTTTATCCAAGTATATGCAGCCATTCCACTGTACCCCCAGTAAAGGTTGATCTTGAGGGTGAACTGGTACCATTCTGTAAGCTTCTTGAATATCAGCTTTGACCAACAGAGATCCTCTACCAAGTAAAAGTACCAGGGAAGCCAGGTGGTCTAGTGATGTATAGCTAACTGATGATAGTTCTGATGAGATCCCGTCGTTGACACTCTCTCCTGGTGGGGAAGATAGATCCATAATCAGGCGCCATTTCCCTGGTTTGTTCTTTTTAGGTACTAGTCCCAGTGGGCTTATCTGAGTACCTGGAATGGAATAGTTACGAGGGGACTTCCACATCCTGGACAGAGCTACTTCACGTTCCAAATAATCTTCTATGATTGAATCATTAGATGTGGGGAGATTGCTGGATGCTGAGAGGACTGTGTGAGAATGGTTGAATCCAATCCTGAATCCAGATGAGATTCCTTGAATGATATAGGAGAAAAATCGGCCATCTGGGTGAGATTGCAGTTGTTGTGTCCATTGATGTATATTTAATGGTGTGAAAATCTCCATAGGTAGCCGACAATGAGGGCTAGGAGACCTGCAGGAGTCAATCGCCAGGAGGTGGTCTGTGTAGATGTGAAGACCATTTGACACCATGCCCTGGACAAACACTCTCCAGTCCTTTGTAAGCTCTGTAGGGAGGGAGAAGAGGACAGCCAAATGATAGTCACACCCGAGGAGATGGAACATAAGGCTCCCTTCCCTACCCCACTTGGAGTGAGCAAGAGTCACACTAAGACAGAGGGTGAGAGTTCTCTGACATCCATTCAGAATGGGGCCCCTTAATCTACCTCCTTGAAAGCCTAGACTAGGGGTTCTCTTATACAGGCATTTCGTGTTTAGAGGTCCACTTTAAAATTCCCATGCCTGAGGCTCCATCCTGAAAGGCTGTCAGTGACTCCACCCTGCCCCTTCCCTTTAATACTGAGTAGTAACACATGAACATATAAAGATGTGACCAGCATACATGACCATATATGTAAAATATTAACCAGTCTAGAGACACATTCATGATAAAAGTGATTTACTGAGCCGACCAGCAGCCAGTGATGATAAATATGGCAGATTATAGTCAATGGGTGATTAAAAGGGTGTTTAACAGCCCTGGGAGGGAGTGCAGTCAACTGCCCTGTGGGCTCCCCCACAAGTGCGACATCTGTGGTTGAATTTGCAGGATAGTTTGCTACAGGGGAGACCCTCATTCCACCGGTAGCAGACTTGTCCTTGAGATTTCCGTTTGGAGCCGATGATCGGGCGGGTAGGTTGACTAAGATGTTTATATGTTAGGCAGCGGCCATAAATGGTTAAATTCATTTCTCCCCATCTCCGAATACCCTTAGCTGCTGCCCATTCACGGTAGTTTATGTCATATTGAGACCATTGGTTGCCTTGTAGGTCCTCTGACAATTGTAAGATCAGGTGAGCATAGGCAGCCAGACCTGCTGCTTCCTCCTTGGAAGTCTCCTCTGATGACAGGAGTACTGCTGAAAAAATGTTGTAAGCCCGGAGCCAGCTGATGATGGAAAGAGATTGCTTGGCAGTTTGTGACATTGTCTGACCATTGACTGCCGTCCCTTGCTGCTCTCTGCTGTGGGGATCCTTCAAGAGGTCTGCCAAGTTGACATAATCCCATCTTCTGATTTTCTCCACCAGTTGACGAGCTACTGGAGGAATACCTTCTGTCACCACTACCGTGGATGGCCTGGAAGATGATGGTAGGGCTGCGGCCGACAGAAGTGGAGCCAGCTCCCCTGGATTAGCCAGTGAGGGGTCCACAGGTAGTATTGGGATGCCTGGATAGTGAGAGAACGGCATGAAGTGGCTGCTCGGCCATAAAAGGAACAATTATCACCTAACTATACCCATGTACACAGTGACCAGATGCTCTTAATGACTAAGGCCAGTGTTGCAGCGCTTGTCCAGATCAATTAAAGGGGGGACGACGTGCTGTAAATGATTTAAAGCCAGTCACCGCGCGTCCGTCAGCAGGAGGTTGTGTGGGTACATAAAAGCATCGCAGATGGGCTAACAACTGCACACTACCAATGACGCGAGGGCGTTGCTCGACTCCGCCAGGGCATACTATGTGAGCCTGGTGAGCTCAAAAAACAATGTGAGTGAACCCAATGCTTGGCAAGCGTGCCTGGTCACTCTTCCTTGACAAACCATTAGACAAGCGTGCCTGACCCTTCCAGTAATGGCAACCGTGCCTGACCCTTCCGGTAATGGCAAGCGTGCCTGACCCATAGCAACGGGTCCCAGTAATGGCAAGCGTGCCTGATCCACTGAGCAAAGGCAAGCGTGCCTGATCCACTGAGCAAAGGCAAGCGTACCTGACCCCGAGTAGTTAATGGCAAGCGTGCCTGACCCCTGAGTAGCTAATGGCAAGCGTGCCTGTCCACTACTCGACTTCCTGACTCATAGGCACAATAGCCACACCCGCTGCACGGCGGAGAAGCTCTGCCATCGCCTTGGACCTGAGCTGCTGGTCAAGGTGCACTATAGATAACTAAGACATGACGTAATTACCATTATAACGTGAAATTACCATTGTACTCGTTGAAACTTACCGGGCTGCGAAGCGGAATGTAGTCCCGCTTGCAGGGGGTGACCCCCCACAGGCTGAAGTATTCCGGCGACTGCTTGGGCTATCCGCTGTACGTCGGAGTTCGCCAGAGTTGGGGGTGAACTGGGGCTGCCACTGCTGGAGCCGGTCCTGGCTGAGGTTGGTTGTTTTCTTCCATGAAAACACGACAATGGCACCACTTAATAAAGAAATCCAGAGAAGGCAGCTCGCTTGCTCACTCTAGCGTAGTTAGCTTGCGAAATGTTCCTAAGCGACCGGCTGGCGGGAGCCTCGTTGATTTAAATATCCCGCCCACTCAGCAAGCTCACGAGACCTTGCACCGGCATGACGGATGCTTCGTACTATCGTAACGTCGCGTGCAGTGAAGCCTACCAATGCCTATGAATGAGGTGAGGAGCGGCCTTCTAGTTAACCCTGTTTAACCTGCGGTTAAACCTGTAATAGAGTATCTTAAACCAAGACACACGATAGTGTATCGTGCGGTCCAAGAAGCCAGCACGCCACACCGTGGGTATATTGACAGGAAGAAGAAAATGTCTTTTCACACCTTTGTATTTCGGTGATATCTTATCCGATTGGAACCAAATCTATTGCAAAGATGCCCGCCAGCTAGGGAAGTCCACATTCCAAATTTGAAGGAAATCGCTCGAGCCATTTCCAAGATACAAGCAGCCAAAGTTTTGGATTCTTTCTTCGTTTTTTTCTTCTTAATCTTCTTCTTGTTTTCGCACGCTTGCAAAAATTGCTATAAAATGCAAATGCATAATCTGATCACCTTGAAATTTGGCACACAGAAAGGCAGTCCAAAGGCGAATCCTAGTATCAAATTTGGTATAAATCGGATGAACGGTTAAGGATTTATGACCAATTATTCGTAGAAAACAAGATCGATTTGTTGTAACATCTACAGGGTAAACCAGTTCATGGAATGAGTTGAAAATGGTTTCGTGGATAGATCAACCATAGTAGGAGTAACCTTTGGTGGTTTGAAAGCAATCGAAATAAATATCATGGAGATATGACACGAAACCGCAGATGTGTAACAATTGTGCAATCGAGATTCGTGAATAAAAATACCAATAATTTTCACGCCTACCAGGCAAACTGCTTAGAGCAGTGAGCTGAAAATGGGTATGTAGCTGGAATAGTCATTGTAGAAAGTACTTTCAGTAGTACAGAACAATTGGTTTACAAACCATTGACTTATGATTCCAAATCCAACTCCGTGTAGCAAATGTGAGATCGAGACACTGTAACAGAACAGTCACCCTAATAGAGCATTCAGCTAGTTCATGACTTATTCCATTATAGATTTCTATTACATTGCAAGTTATGCTGTAGGGAGTTCAGCAGCAACCAGTTAATATTGTAGACAGTTCAGCTACAAGCAAGTCACCCTGTAGAGAGTTCAGCTACAAATATATCACTGTATAGTTATAACAAGTCACACTGAAGAGAGTTAAGCTATCAACAAGTCCTGTACCCTGTAGAGAGTTCAGCTACAAACAATTCACTCTGTAGAAATTCTGCTACAAACAAGTCTTCATGCAGAGAGTTTAACAACCAAAATCCACCATGTAAAGAGTCAGCTTTACTAACAAGTTACTCTGTAGAGAGATCAGATAGAAACAAGAGAGAGGTCAGCTAGAAAACGTCACCTTGTAGAGAGTTCAGCTACAAACAAATCACACTGTAGAGAGATCAGATAGAAGAAGCCACCTTGTAGAGGGTTCAGCTGTGAAGTGATCACGCTATAGAGAGTTCAGCTAGAATAAAATCACCCTGTAGAAAGTTCAGCTACAAAGAAATCATCCTGTAGAGAGTTCAGCTACAAACAAATCACCCTGCAGAGAGTTTGACTACAAAAATCACCCTGTATAGCATTCAGCTACAAACACATCACCTTGTACAGTGTTCAACTAGACACAAGTCACCCAGTAGACAGATCAGCTAGAAGATACATTGTAGAGAGATCAGCTAGAAAAAATCACATTGCAGAGAGTTCAGCTACAAAGAAACCATCCTGTAGAGAGTTCAGCTACAAACAAATCACCCTGTAGAGAGTTCAGCTACAACCAAATCACCCTGCTTAGAGTTCAGCTACAAAGAAATCATCATGTAGAGAGTTCAGCTGCAAACAAATCACCTGTAGAGAGACCAGCTAGAAGAATTCACCTTGTAGAGAGTTCAGTTACAAAGAAACCATCATGAGAGAGATCAGCTGCAAACAATTCAACCAGTAGAAAGTTCAGCTACGAATAGATCACCCTGTGGAAAGTTCAGCTAGAAACAAATCATCCTGTAGAGATATCAGCTAGAAGGATCACTTTGTAGAGAGTTCAGCTATAAACAAATCATCCTGTAGAGAGATCATCTATAAGAAGTTACCATGTAGAGAGTTCAGCTAGAAACAAGTCACCCTGTAGAGAGATCAGCTAGAAACAAGTCACCTGTAGAGAGATCAGCTACAAGGAAACCATCCTATCGAGAGTTCAGCTATAAACAAGTCACCCTGTAGAGAGATCAGCTAGAAGAAGTTACCTTGTAGAGCGTTCAGCTACAAAGAAACCATCATGTAGAGAACTCAGCTGCAAACAAATCACCCTGTAGAGAGTTCAGCTACAAAATATCACCATGTAGAGAGTTCAACTAGAAGAAGTCACCTTTAGAGAGTTCAGCTACAAAGAAACCACCATGTAGAGATATCAGCTAGATACAAGTTACTCTATAGGGATCAGTTACAAACAAATCACCCTGTAGAAATATGTGTTGGAAACAAATCACCGTGTAGAGAGTTACAAGTCACTCTGAAAGAGTTCAGCTACAAACAATGAGAGTTTCAACTACAGTTCAGTTATGTATACGAAGTCACCATATGTGACTGAATTTGACAAAACAAGGCTTCGACGCACAAAGCTTTGTTAGGAGATATGGCGATTTTAAGGAATCATTGTGTAATAACTTCCCAGTGCCTACAGCTGTGCAAACAAAATTTGCACCAATTGTTCATCTGTTCACTAGCTATCACTGAGTGGGTGTATACATTTCTGATACCCAAAATTTGCCCTGTTTTGAGCAGCTTTTTTCGAGCGGGTAATAATATCACAGGCGGTACTAATAGGGTGGGAGGGTGGTCTTAATATACGGGTATAAAATGAAGTAAGAAGACGATTGGAATCCAGAGGCCAAGTTTGGGCTCTCCATGGCCCTCCATGGCACTCAGATTGCTCCAAATTGACTGAGAACACTATTGGCGAGCTCTCTGTGAAGTCCCAGCTCACTACACACCATTATCACAGAGCCATGGCCATTTAATGGTGCCAATCTCACACTCGTGGCTTTGACAGGGTCGGAAGAAAGCTGCTACAGAAACCAGACTTGTCAGTGCTGAAGGAAGTACAGTGTGAAATATGATAGTGTATTAGACCAGCAATCCATTTCTGGTAAAATCGTAAGTTTGATTTTGTGTGTGTGGAAGCCTTGTTATGTGAAATCCGGTCACATATTACCTACAGTATGATTATCTTTCATTGTTAAATATACAAATATTTTTAATCAGACAAAAAGCTGTACACAAAATTTCTTTCTTTGTTCCACAATTCCTGCAGAAAAGAAAAAAAAACAAGTTAGAAGGAAGCACCAAAGCCAGTTAATGGCCGGCTTTGTGGCTTGCAATACAAAAAGAAGTGATATCTATACCAAAACAGCCAAACTGTAAAAAAAGAGTGCGGCCCCCAAAAAGGCCATAATGAAAAAAGATGTGAAATCCAAGGTGGCGGCCAAGAAATGGCTGTGATGGTAAAATTTTAATTACAACAATTCATGTGAACTTGGTGCTGAATCCTAGTGGAGGAGGCAATGCAAATTCACCTGAATTGTCATAATTAATGTTTTTGCCATTAACCTACCATCACAGCCATTTCTTGGCTGCCACCTTGGATTTCACATCTTTTTTCATCCTGGTCTTTTGGCGGCTGCACTCTTTTTACAGCTTGGCTGTATTGGTTTATATTTATTTTACACTTGAGTGCTGGCTATCAACACTTCTAAACTGCACTTCAAGAGAATACACATTTTACTATTTAATATCATTTTACATAAACCTTTCAACAGTTATTCACAACAGACACATACTTTAGAATACTAGTTTTCATACAAATAAAACGTACATAATCATACCAATTATAGCAGGATTATCTGGTGGCAATTTCTGATCTGGCTCAGGGTGCTCATCTACATAAGTACGTACATATGTAGTGTTAACTGCAATTAGAATAAGTACTGATAGTGATCTAACACAAACAATAAGCAGTAAAACTAGGTGTTCCAATACACCTACATATCACAAAAGCTTTTAAACAGATGAATGCTTGAAGTGGGTTCATACGTAGTTCCAGGCACAAGAAAAAAATCCAACACTTTACATCATTTCTGTATTGCATTGAAAATATGTTAACACTAAAATATATAGTTACATGAATGCTCTATTAGAGTATCTTGATGTTTAAAAATGTTCAAGACGATTACTACCCTATGTAGATCCTTCCCTAGATCTACAGTCTGTATCTTCCTTGGATCTGGATCCTTCATTTTCCTAGAGCTAAAATGGCAGTGGTGTGACATCCCACCATGCTTACAGTAGGTAGGCATGAGCCTATAATGCTCAAAATTTTACCTATTAGTCTTTCCAGAATTTCTCAAAAACTTCTCTTATTGTTGTTTTTTTATTCTTGTATCTAGCCATGCTCATTTAGTTTCTGTGGCTAGTCACTTAGTTTTCAAGGTACTGCTATAAGTGGTTTTCCCAGAATTAATCAACAGCCATACATGAAGTATTTCATCTTACACATCATTTTTCTAGCCATAAATAGTTACAACAGACTTAGAATATCTGCAGTAATAATTCAATTATTAGTGCATTAAAACTGTAGCTATAGCTGCATGCTAAGTTAGGTAGATAATGATATCAATAATAAATATGTTCAAAGATTTAAATAAGATACACTGTATAAGATGCACAAGTTTCAGAATTGTGCTATTACATCCCTAATGTTGGCTGCAGATTGCATAGCATGAAACAATCTGACTGCTCTATTAGAGTAGTTTGAGCGTTCTATTAGAGTATATCAATCTTTTCAGCCAGCACTTGTATAATAGTGCCAGCTATATATCATTCTTAGCAGCTAATCAAGAGCAGACACGCCCCCTTACTTTCACTGATTATTCCATGAACGTCCGATAATTCTAAAATTATGCGTGTAACCATCCTATTATTCCAGAATTATTCTCACGAAATTGGTGACCTATTATTCTCAAAATTATGCTGGCGTAATAGGCACAGGCCTAACAGTAGGTTATGAGTATACAGATATTTATTTTGTGATATTTGTGGATAGTAGTGCTGTGAACCTGCAGAGTTTACTAAAACCGGTTATTGGAAGGTGAATAATTGGATATTGACCAGTTATTGTCTGATTGTAAATTAACAGACATTGTGGCACTAAACATGCCTGTTGGAAGCCTTAGGGTGGTACCAAAGTGACCATCAACATTCTTCCTTACAATAACAGTTATTACAAGCACATATTTACACATGCTTTGAGGTTATGTTATGATGTTAACACTTGTCAGCAGGGGTAATTTATTTTTTACCAAGTGGGTGGGCAAAACCGGTTTATAGGCTTCTTAGCCAATAATTGGCTTGACCTAGACAATACCGGTTAATAACCAGTTTTTCCATACCAGTTCACAACACTAGTGGATAGCATCGTGGACGGTAGTGCAATAATGTCGTTTCCAATTTTTTTTTTGATGATACTGGTATCGTTTCATCAAAATATCACACAGTTTAATGATATCATATCAATTGATATTGTATCAATATCAATTTTTAATACAATATATGTATCAGTACGTATATCAATATACCTCTAGTTGATATGTACTTTAAGATGACATAGTTGTCAGTTGCATGACATGAAATGGTGAGTGTAAGTGCTAACCCAACAAATTCCTTTACTAGTAAGAAGACCCAGACATCAAAGCATATAAACATCATACATAATAGTGTGTCGTGCAACCAAGTACAGCCAGTGCAGGCACGCGACAAACAAGTGTGCATTTTACAGTAATCAAGAAAATTCCGTTTTCATACATCCGTAGCTCAATAGTGCCTGATCGGAAATTAACCATTTTTGCTGTGGAAACTTCCTCGGGGTGGGGCACCAATTGTTTCAGATTTGAGCTGAATCCGCTAAGCCATCACGGAGATGAGATATGCGCCTTCAAAATTTGTCTTAGTTTCTTAGTTTTTTTCTTCTTTTCTTTTTGCTACACTTCGAAAAATCACTACAACTCTTGCATGCTTTAGTTGATTTTCTTCAAATTGGAGGGCAGTAAGAACATACAGTAATGTAACACAATTACAGTCTAAATGTCATACTATATAGTTATACAACAGGCACGAGTACTCTGCCTGATATAAATACACGAGCCTGAGGGCCATCAGGCCTGAAGGCAAGCGCGTTTATACAGGCAGAGCATGAGTGCACGTTGTATAACTGTTATGTACCACTCACCTAATAGGTGGGAGAGTCTCACAAGACAGCTGTAACACTTATAAAGGCCAGATTTCTAACATCAATTGTGGGTAACCAAGCCAAATGTTGCGATGACGTTCCCTCTACAGTACTGCAGCCACCCAAGATATTGAAAGCTAGTACGCTATGGGTTATATCACTAACCTGCATTCGCTGTTTGACTCTCATCATGTAGTGCTCAGCATGCCAGCGTGATCACTCAATCGTCATATAGACTAAGCACCAGACTATGTGATTCTCTCGAGCGAAAAAAGCAGCTAATAGATGGTTTAAGTAAACAAAACCTAACTACTAAACGATACTAGTCTAATTCTTACTATTCACACTGGCTAAACTCGAATCTGGTGGCATGAACAAAAACTGGTTACCACAATCGAACGTAATGGTGAGTACTAATTAGAATATAATAGTTTTATTGAGTCATTGTTGAAGTGGACTACAGTTTAATCTGGGCTCAGATGGCACCAGACTAGTAAGGTGTATAAGTACATTTATATATATGCAGACTAGAGTTGTGTCTACCACATTGGCTTTTCGATCGCCATTGGCTGCTTGGTAAACATTATACGTATTGGTGACGTTATGGCCCACAATCGACCTTTACATGTCAGGCTATAAAAGAATTCTAGTGATCTGTGAGGTGTCTTTCTACCTATTTGGTGAGGTGTCGTAGTGGTCTCGGCTGCTGGCACTTGTGCATTGTTGCACAAAATCGCAGCCAGTGCAATATCTGTATATTGCACTGCAGTCGGTGCATTTATAACTTATAATGCACTTGTTGTGGTCTGCAAAACCGTAACCAGTACATTATAAGTTATAATGCACTCGCTGTGGTCAGCAAGAGTGCCATATACAAATTATGGCACTGGCAGGGCCTTTGAACTGCCCACACAGGATGGTACATAATTATATTGGGTAAATAACAAGGGAGTTAGACACGATTTTCGAAAAATGCAATAGCAATATTTTGTCACGGCCACAGGGTAAATCACTTGATGAAATGACTTGAAAATCGGTCTGTACATGGAGTAACCATTGTAGTGCAAATCTTTTGTGGTTTGAAAGAAATCGCACTAACAGTCATGGAGTTATAACAAAAATACTAATCATATGTAAAAAGTGCACGATCAAGTTTTGTTGATAAAAAGTAATACTTGCCACACTTACCAGGTAAACTAGTTAATGGAATCAGCCAAAAACAGATAAATAGGTAAATAAATTATTTTAGCATGATTTTTCAGTGGTTTACAAGGAATTGGATTAAAATCCACTATGAAAGTCAACTAGATATATAACAAGTGCGCAATCGAGGTACTCTAATAGTGCAGTCACTCTATTAGAACATTCAGCTACAATCAAGTCACCATGTAGAGAGTGCAGCTAACAACAAGTTACCCAATTGAGAGTTCAACTACAATCAAGTCACCCTTCAACTAGTACCAAAATCAAATCACCCTGTAGAGAGTTTAGTTACAAACAAGTAACACTGTAGAGAGTTCCACTACAAACAAGTCACACTGAAGACAGTTCAGCTGTAACAAATCACCCTGTAGAGAGTTCAGCTACGTTTCAAGTCACACTGTAGAGAGCTCAGTAGAAACAAGCAGCCCTGTAAAGAGATCAGCTAGAAACAAATCACCGTGTAGAAAGATCAGCTAGAAACAATTCACCATGTAGAGAGATCAACTAAGGAGCAAATCACGTTGTATAGAGATCAGCTAGAAAAAAGCACGAGATTAGCTGAAAACAAGGCACCCTGTAGAGAGATCAGCTTGATCAAGTCACCTTGTAGAGAGTCCAAATCTCTCAGTAGAAAGATCAGCTAGAAACAAGTCACCCTGTACAGTATTCTGTAGACACAAATCACCCTGTAGAGAGATCAGCTAAACCCTGTAGAGAGATCGGCTCAAAATAAATCACTCTGTATAAAGATCAGGTAGAAACAAGTCACCCCATAGAGAGTACAGTTATATAGAAAGAAATCACCCTGTAGAGAGATCAGGAAGAAATCACCTGTAGAGAGTTTAATTAGGCTACGAGTCACTCTGTGGTGAGTTCAACTACAAACCATTCACCATATAGTCAAAGAGTACAGCTACATTACAAGGTTCCCTATAGAAATTTCAACTACATACACATTTCCTCATAGAGTATTCAGCTACAAACAATTCAACTTGTGTGACTTATTTTTTATGATTAATCAACACAATTGTAAGTTATTGTCTAGATGTGTATGTATAGCTAAACAAATCATTAAAATCTTCTCCCTCATATAGAATAATCTTCTCCCTGTAGTAAAGCAAAGACAAGTTAAAAGAAAAACCTAAAGCTGGCCATATGCTGGCTTTAAGAATGAAATTACAAAAGAAGTGATATGTAATCAAAAATAACCAAGCTGTAAAAAAGGGCGTGGCCTCCAAAAAAGCCAGGGTGAAAAAGATGTGAAATCAAAGGTAGTGGCCAAGAAATGGCTGTGATGGTAGGTTAATGGCAAAAATTTTAATAACGACAATTCAGGTGAACTTGGTGCTGAATCCCTCGAGGAGGCAATGCAAATTCACCTGAAATATTGTCATTATTAAAATTTTTGCCATTAACCTACCATCACAGCCATTTCTTGGCCACCACATCTTTTTTATCCTGGATTTTTTGCAGGCTGCACCTTTTTTTTTACAGCTTAGCTGTTTTTGATTAGATAATAACAGTCAGTGGGTACCCTAACAGGGGAGTAGCTGGAAACATTGAATAGGTGAGGCAGACCTTGCAATGCTGCATGTGCAAGTACAATCAGCATGCATAACATACTCTAGCTGGGGGTCTGGGGGCATACCCCCCCCCCCCCCCCCCCAGGAAACTTTTGAAAATTAAGAGTTATATATTAAATCTGCATGGAGGTAATTTTAGTCCTACTATTATGGTAATCACAAAGAATGCATTGTGGTATTTTATGCATTTTGCTCAGATCTTGACTTGAGTATATTATGCCAATCCAGGGGGTCTGGGTTGTGTTCCCCTGGGCAAGTTAGACCATCTGAGATTGAGTGAGAGCAATATAAGTTTTAATTTTATCAAAACTATATAATATTAAAATTTCGCTTGACTGTTGTTTTAAGGTGAGTGCTTTATTAGGGTGACTGCTCTATTAAAGTATATCAATCTTATTTGACCAGTTTCTGAAAATCTCAGTAGCTAATCCCCTAAAGCTGCCCCTGCCATAAATGCATTTATAATATATGCCAACATTATCAGTATCAACACTCCAGCATTCTTTTGTCATCTTGATTGGTTTGTGACTGCATACACCTTCATCTCACTTGTTAACCTTGACCTTAGTGTACAAACATGTTTTGGATGGACTCTTATTGTGTGCAATAAGTTGAACTAAATAACATATAAACACTCTTAAATGTAAGCTTTCAATGCATCTAAAAAGTCCAATGTAGCTCTCAGTTCAGTCATCAATATTTGGTGAGGCAATTACATTGTAGCTATGCCTCTGCCTAATAGAGAATCTTAATGTTTTTCAATCTTGTAATTTTTTGAGAGCTGATTCTCAACACTTCTAAACTGCACTTCAAGAGAATACTCATCTGAGTATTTCATTAATCCTTTCAACAATTATTCAAAATAGATGCATATACTTTTGAATATTGGTTATCATAACATCCTAACAAATAACACATATCACATAACCATATACGTACCAATTACAGCAGAAGAATTATCTGGTGGTATTGGTTTCTGATCTGGCTCAGGGTGCTCATCTACATACAAAGGTACATATGTAGTGCTAACTGTGCACTGATAGTAATCTAGCACTAGAGGTGTACCGATATGGAAATTACCAAATATACTGATAACTGATACATTAACTACAAAATTACTGATTCCGATACCGATACTTCTTAGTGCTGGTTTGCAGCTGAACATGAAAGGTTTTCAGTATGGACATTTTATGTTAAACACTGTGACAAAAAAAGGTGGTTGCCACAATATTTTGTAAAAGAAAAATGACTTGTGAAAAGGTATGATAAAAAAGTCTGAGCAAAGAAAAAAACGAGGGAAATCAAACCTTAGACAGTGTCAAACAGTTAGTAACTCCAGCTTTACTCACAGTGCTACAAGATCAAGCATACAGAAAGCTAAGCAATTATAGTGTTTAAGCAACTTTTACCAATACCGATATCACCATATCGGTAACAGTACTAATAGTTATATCAGTGCACACAAGTAATAAACAGTAGAAACAGGATGCTATCAACAGAGCTAATAAACAGATGAATATTTGGAATGAGTTCGTAGTTTCAGAAGTTACAATACAATGACTAAGTACGTATAATTGCCATAGTTATTTATAATTCCCCCATCCCCAGACTCGCCCCTAAGCAAGGCCAGCAGCTCATTATTAGATACTGTAAATAGCTATAGCAATTATAAATACTGAGTCATTGTACTGTAACTTCAAACTATGTGCTTGAAACTATGAACTTGCTCCAAATATTCAACTGTTTATTAGCTCATTTGATAGCTGTACTGGAACATCTTGTTTTTTTACTACTTATTGCATGTACGTACCTAGCACAAGCATTAAGGTTTTCAATTTACTAGCCATGTAACCAAAAGGATATGGAGGTTGTTTTATGCCTAATGCCTGTATACCAACTCAGGTACAGTATGACACACTTACGTGAGCTCACAGGATTTACACAGAGCACAAATCAACTTTAGGAGGGTTTCATTGAAAAATAGGTGCCCAATCGAAAGCTTTTCTTATGCATAATTTAATGCTGTGGTGAACCCCACTGAACCCCAGCGGTTTGATATTGATATACAAAGCGATTGGAGATGTCATCACATGATGAAGAACTCACCACATGAAATGGAGGACAAATGGCAAACGGAAGAGAAGAGCACCGGAAATTGCATTCAATGCCTTGTAAAATCAGATTAAGCATCAATTTAGAAGCCAAAATATGCTATTAACATGAATTCTTTTTTGTGTGTCATACCCTCTCCTCTGACAACTCAGGGTGAAATTCAGTGTGGTAACAAAATTTATTATAACCATTTCAGCTACGTAGATGACTAAATTTCTTTAACTGTATGAGCACTGCTTAAAAGTACTAGCATGTAATAATTTGAAGAGAGAGTCAGGACAGATACACACTATATATTGTACTGTACATTATGAATGATTCACATTGTTAGTGTCATATTGATAACCAAGTCAACTATTCTGCTAACTGATATAAATTACAGAATTAGCTGATACTGATAATCGATCTAATATACCGTATATGACCGTATAGAAGCCCGGGCGTTTATTTCCTATAAATCATTTTTGACCTGGCGTTTAAACGAGACCGGCGTTAATTTGGACCCGGGCGTTTATTTCTTACTAGCCACTCGTTGAGAATGACAGGTGCCAGTACAAGTACCTACGAAATACGAAATCCATAGCCCATCACGTACATAAACCCATTTGGACTCCTCTGCTGGGTGAAACATTGGAAGTCGGGCGGAAAGATGACAATGACCACGATAAATACGCTATGGCCATCACCAAAAGAGAAGGCATAGTCGAACAAGACAAGACGTCACAAGACTGGTGACGAGACATCACTGTATAGTTAGCAGCAGACTGAGCTGAAACGAGTTTAGAACCCCTTTCAGTGCATATCATTAGCACCCCGGCGTTTGAATGAGCCCCGGCGTTTATTATGACAGTCCCCTAGCTGTACCCGGCGTATATTTGAGCCCCTGCATGTATTTGAGCCCGGCTATAATACGGTCATATACGGTACACTAATAACACCTTATTGTTACTATACAGCTCATTCTAGGTAAACCATTAACACATCACTTAATTAAAATTGTCTAGATTCCTCCACATTATTATACTGAAGATTTAACATTGGCTTTGATTTACCGATTAATCAGCCAGTAACCAATACACAGTATCAGCCCGATATCGATTATTGAACCAATTATTAGTACAACATTACACATTGTACCCACTCACTATGTGAATGATTCACTCTGACAAAGGATCCTATATCCTCTGGTGATATTAGATTAATTGCAGTAGACATTTCTTCTTTTCCTTTAATCAGCAACCCTTCCACCTTTAGATGTTGTACATCCTTCGTTAGCAGTGCTGTGACTTTTACAGAAAGATGAGCATGGAAAATCAAAGCCTCTAGTGATCCACTGACATATTCCACAGATACTTCATCTATATCTTTCTTCAATATCTGATGAAGAACATACATATATGTAATTTATCACATCATGAGCAATATATGTATACACATTTAATTCTTATCAAATGGTACGGTAGAACCATTTACACAGGAATCCCTTCAAAAATTTTGCATGCCACCTAAATTCTGCCTTCAAAAATCATCCTAGAGACATTTTATGCAATGGTGGCTGGATATAAAATTTCAAAAAATCACCAAAACTCGAATTTTAGTCTCACTGACTGCTTCACTGTCTGCCTCACTGACCACAGTCGCAAGGCTAGAGGCCAAACAAAGCAGCGCAAGGCCACCATTTTATGCCACAATAACAAAATCACCAGTGGGTGTGCCTTTTGGGGTTGCGACGAGTGTAGGCCCTCTGCGCCTTGTCCTTTCTTTTATCTTCAATCAGGCTGCTTGTCTTCTTCATCCAACGAAACCATATCTAGACATTTTTATTTATTTTAATTTTATTTATCTAATTTGTCAAAATGACAGGGTGGCACCAAAAGGCATAGCCTGTACAAGGGTGCTTCCCTAAAACACACATTACAAAAAAAAACACTATAAGGACAAAAGATAACAACACAAAAGTACACTATATGCAAAGAAAAGAAACAATAGCTACAATAAACAAAACACACACACAGAGACTTAAAAAGCTATGTACAAAAAAGATGATAAATGGCGTGACGAAAAGAATTTACAGATTTGATAGTGAGTGTATCAAGTGATATAGTGTTACAGAATTCACAAAAAAAGAATAACGGTGACTGTTGATAGAAGATAGTAAAGGTACAATAGACAGTTCATGGGCTCTGGTGCAAGAGGTATTACAGTGATAGTAATCATAAAAGAGTTAATTTTTCGTATCAATGCTTTCTTTCAGCAGCATAATATTTATACGCCACAGAATTATTCCGGAGCTAGATTTCAGAAGCACTTCAGTCCCAGTGTTACTATAAAAGGTAAACTTGCTGGATATCTGCAACTTCACGATTTGGAACCAGTTTGCGATAGGTTTGCAACCATGCCCACCAAATAAACATCTAGGTGGGCTAATAACGAAAGAGTATGGAGACCCCACCACTTAACAATCTAGCTATTTACATAAAGATCACCTCACTCCTTATTGGTCTAGCTAGCTGAACACCCCTTGGCTGACTCGAGATATACTCTAATACGACAGTCACTCTAATACATTAGTCATGTATGATAGAACAGTTACATGTTACATTGTAGACATAGCTATTTTATAAGAAAAAGAAGCAAGCACAATATAAAATGATTACATTATTGTTCTAAAGGAGACAGGTGCCCCTCAGCAACAGCAAGGTGGACAACTAGAGGCACACAGGGATGCTTGGATCTTAGAACACGATTGTCTGATACACATTACTGAAGAGCCCAGCAAGGAGAACCCCAAACTACAACAAAGCCTGCCCATAACCACAGAATATGGAGAACTCCACTTCTCACTGAGCTAATGGGAAAGATGTTTATAAGTGATGGTATCTGCCTTTCCCATACCTACAGATGTGGAAAATATAAGTGGACTAATACAAGTTACATTGTAGCTAGCTGTGCCACAACAAAAAAACTAAACTGACTAGTATTTTAAAAAATTGTTAATTTTTAAAAATGAAGTAGAGATCTATGCAATAAAAAGTAGTAAAACAAGAGATGAATGATGGTATTACAGCATAGCTCAGTGGGAAAGTCCCTACTTTGGCACATTAGCTACATGTAACCACGGTAGTGGTTCATAATAGAGATGGCCTAAGTCTTTGGCCAAAATCCTAATAGAACACACACCTAAACACCACCTTAGGAAGCTTCCCCAACCACAAAAGAAGCGCCTTAGACATTAATTTGGAAGAAGTTTAGGTCCAGTGGAAAATATAAAGTCAAAAGAAATGAATAAAAGTACTTTTTAAAATTTATGAAATATGCCACTTTGTTCATCTTATCATACAGTACAGTAGTACTGTATATTAGTTTCCTAGCCAAAAAGTTTACCCCAAAATCAGCTTCACAACTCCATCCCGGCACCTTGGCAGTATTGGTTAGGTATAAGCAAGCCCAAAAGTGCCTTCAGTACAATCCTTAAAGGCTTCCAATAAATTGTTACGAAATTAAAAAAAATAATAATAATTTAATGAAATTTTACTAATGACTAACTGCCTGCCGGATGCCTTCAGGCAGGCATAACTCGACAACGGCTAAGGCTATGGGCTTGATTTTTTCACTGTTTGATGTTGCTTCGTCCCGAAACGTGCCTTTTGGCATACCGCTGTACGTACAATGCATCCATAATGGACTTACCTTTGTCCTCCTTTGTGTCCCATTTCTTTTCGCTGACAGCCCAAGGTGTCGATTCATGGTAGCGTGATGCATGGCTTCCCTACAGTATGTTTGTAAATGGGAATCATCCATATTTCCGTGGTGACTGGATTGATTGCAGAGATGATTCTAACAATGTTCTTGTAACACTGTGTAATGAGCTGAACATAGCTGAAAGCGAAGTGTAATGGCCACTGCACTTTCGAAACAGTTATTTGATAGCTGGGGCACACGCTGTTCAGAAGAAAACATTAATTCTGGTGCCATCCTTTTCTTTGATGTGGTATGCGTGGGTTCACCATTCATAATAATGTTACAAAAAAAGTAAACAAACAAGTTTAAGGAAAAATTAGGAATTTTAAGTTTGATTAGGGATCATAGAAAAAAGTAGGGAAACAAGGGAGGTTGCCTACACCTGCAGATATACTAGTGAACATTTAATCCCTAATTCAGTCTATATCTTTTCCTTAAGGTTACGGAATAGTTTAAAATGTGTGGGAGGAACAAATTACAAAACCTGCTTGAAACCAAGCAAGGAATAAATAATTTCAACAATTGTGTTGTGTTAGCAATACAACTAATTGTACTTGTTTGTTTTTACTGCAGAACAACGACTGTTCTTGGGTGTGTGGTCCACAATAGAGCGATATTTTATGAAAATGCGCCGCCAAAAACCAGACTAACAGATTACTGAATCCTTATAATTTCAACACAAGTGACTAAACAACTAAAATATCTAGGTCCTGTGGAAGCGATTTTAAAGTTATTGGTTGTACAGACAAGTTATTGACTTTTAGTAATTTTTTTGAGTGAAACAAGCTCTTTGAAGGCTTGTATCTGAGTCACTGGGAAGAAATATGCCAAAAACACTTCCACAGTAACTAATAACTTTAATATACAGTATCACTATGCCCCAGAAATACCAATAGAGCCTACAGCTTTTGCTGTATTTGGCGGTGGAAAAACATGGTAGTGACAGCTGGAGCTGGGCGATGTATGGGCTGTAGTTTTCCACCTGCCTCAAACTACACTGTACCTACATAAAAACATTAAATATGAAGGGCTTCACATTCATTTGAAACTTTTCACGCTGCTAGACTGGTTTTATGGACTTCTCAAAAGTATCGATAGGCATTCAAAATTTTGAATGATTGCCCATGACTATACTGTAACCTTAAACTTGCTATTATTATTACTAGGCCCGGGGCACATACAACCAAGTACAACCACAAATGGGGCATGTACAACAGTGCATGAGCAGCACAGTGTGTGTGGATGGAAAAGATGCACATATAGTAAACATAAGTGATATATGCAATTACAATCGTGAGGGCCTGCTACTATTGAATACCCAACCATGGTTTACCACATAATGTACTGTCACTGCCCCTCCTGCATGATTCTCACAAGTTGAGGTGTAAGTGCATGCTCTCATATCTATGGTATTGAATCTCATTCCTGCAAGCAACAAAGCATTAAAAGAGTCCTAAAATTATAATGATGAATCAGGATACTGGATTAAGACATGCATGGCTGCTGAAGTTTCCAAGAGCAGACCTCAATTATAAAAGAAGCAGGGTATTTCACTAGAAACTGCTATCTGAATTTGTTATATATGAGCTGGGCCATATGAGCTGGGCCACAACCACACAGCAATTATCAGCCTAAGGGCATATTTTGTGTATGTAGTGTTTGTTATCTCAATCACGCTGTATGGAATATACCGTAAATCGGGAAATTTTCGTTCGAGATAATTTAGTTTAAAAATATATTCGATGTGTTATATTTTTCACAAACAGCCCAAACCATGAAAATATTTTACCTGCAGATTTTTCTATACAGCAAATATTTTCGTGCGCCATGCAGAAATGAGCATGCAAGATACGGATTTACGGGTACCTGTTGTACACTGAACGGGTAATTGTGATGGATGCCTAGCTGTGACGGAGGTCAGCCTCGACCACTTGCAGCTACATTGGTATGCAAACTTATTCTGGAAGATATTGGAACCCTGAGTGACGGTTGGCGATTAGTCTTTCTTCTCCAACAGTGTTCTCATTCTTCAAGTGCTTTGACCTCGGTTTTGACGGCTCGACCTCCAAAAAATATTTTGCAAATAGAAAATGTTCAAGAGTGAAAATATTTCGTGTAATTTATTTTCGTTGGTGGAGGCAACCACGAAAATTAATATTCTTACTGTCGAAAATTTCCTGATCCACAGTAATTACAGCATTGTTTATAGTTTCTGTCTTAAAGTAAAATAATGCATGGTGATGACAAAACAACATAAATTAAAAAATGAAATGAAACAAACAAAACCACAATTGTTCTAACCAACAAGATATGGCTTTCCACTAAACACAGCTCAGTGGACTGAGTGGAGACAGCAGGGAGCTATGTTAGCTGTAGCTTTCTACTCCCATGAATAGCCAGTACAGCAGAATGTAATAGTGAAAACAACAAAGCACAGTGCATCCAGGAAAAAGGGACCCGCCAATTATTCTCATAATTTTACCTATTAAGCTACTGTATGCTGCAGTGTTCAAAACTTTACCTATTATGCTCAAATTATGCCCAACTATTTATGCCTCAGTTCTCATGCTCTACTAATAATTTCCAGTTTATGGATAAATAATAGTGGCTGAAGCACAAACTTATTGTACAGAAAAGATCGATATGCTCTAATAGAACAGTCAGCAATATGATTGTTCTATCAGAGTTACTGACTGTTCTATTAGAGTATATCAATCTTTCTGTGATAGCTACTTTGATAAGAAAGAATTCATACTATTATTAAAATATTCTACCCATTATGCTAGCATTATGATCAATGCTTTCAAGCACCTATTATGCTCATAATTATGCCAGCATAATCGGCGGGTCCGTACCAGGAGAGTTCCTGGTTGTAAGAGGTATTGTGCTTCTGTGACAAAGTAATCTCAGTCCTGACACTGAAAGGCTTCAGGTTGAGAGCTATGCATTTTCACACACAAACTTATCAGCTGAAAACTGTGTTGGCGTTAACGTTCTCCACAAAACGGTTTGCCAGGCCCAATGCAAAACTGCTGGTAACTGAGTGCCGGTACAGTTACATCAGTGGTGTGGCAATGGTATAATTATGTGTAACACAACACTGTACAACATACAGGAGATGCATATTGGCATTGAACACTGGAGATGGAAATAATTTAGTTAGCAAGCCAGGTAAAGGATGAACAGAAGTATATACAAATACACAACAAACAATCATGTTAACATACTTTTTATCTTGTTCATCATGCCAGCAAGTCCACTGACTGGCACCTGACATGGCCACTTGGAACACTGTGCCACCTGAGTACAGCTTAGAAGCATTTAAACATACTTGTAATCTTGTTGTTTACATGTAAAGTGGCCTCTGGCTCTGCTGAAATCACTCCTGCCTGTTTGCTAATCTACTCCTTCCTGCAATCTGAAATTAAAGCATGGGCATAGATAATATAGTGCAAGTAGGGATTCGCAACGGTGATGTCACTACAGACAATCCTCGTTAAGGGTAGGGATTTTGAATGACGATATCTCACTAACTATACTTTGTTTTTTCTTGAATTTACCTTGACAGTTTCCTATTCACTATTAGATTAAGTGAGTGCTATCAAATCACGGTGGTTCACAGCCAGTTAGTCTCAGAAATTCTTTGTTATGGTGGCACCAACAATTTTGTGGTGCTATTACTAAGGATTGTGACAGGGTACGAGAATTTTTTAAACATCAACTAAGTCCCCAATAACTGAAGATTTGCATGAAGGTTATATTTTGTGAAGCAAGGTTGATTCTGAGCCCGTAACCAAGACCCATCAAACCCATAATGAGGATTGCTTGTACATAAAACTATTAGTTCCTTCGGAAATGACGTCACTGTTGTGAATCCCTACTTGTACTATATTATCTATGGCATGGGTGTGGTACTGGGCGTTATATAGAATTACACATACAAGTACATTTAAGCATACTGTAGATACCATACTAATAACACGGGATTGGAAGCTCCGTTCGTGGACTCAATATAGCGTGTACATTCCAAATAAGCACTCCTCGTAGTTTCGCAAACTTGCCTTTCAGTTGGTAAAGGTTACATAAGTCTGGTTATTTCGATACCAACTTAGCTAAGGGTAGTGAAGAACCAAGGTAAGTGTATAGGATGATATATGAACGAGGAGTGCTGGCGCGTGGAACGGAGCTTCCAATCCCGTGTTATAATCGGATGGCTGCAAGTTCGAGGCTGTCCAGGTCCAGTCATGGATTTTTTCTTCTTTCTCCTACTTTTCAAACATCCTTCGTTCACAGACAAATCTATCCCCGGTTAGTTAATGTCTCTAGGCCTCGTAGTTTTCTCAAACATTAATTATTTATGATGTAATTTTAACCGCATTTCGTATTATTCTTAGTACTTGGTTGCATAATTTTTTTCCCATAGGGCTAGAGCAAAACGTGGGTACTTTTTGGGGGATAAAACTACATAACTTTCCTTCCTATGTCTTTCTTCATGTCCATGACCTATTTTTAAATGCATAATAACACCCATTCTCAAGCAATTTTGCTTCTTGTAGGTTCACTTTGCCATTGATCTTCTGACTTAGTCTCTGCAAGGGTAATCAACGTGTTAATTGTGTTAATAATTGTCCAATCTATTTATGTTAACAAGTTCATTTAGAAACCTTATATCATTACCTATATTTAACCACAGTATAATATGCTCATACCAGAGCAACAATGTTGTTGTGTACCACTGTGTACTTGACTTATTGTGATCACATAGCTGCACAAATCAGAAGCCATACTATTGCTGACCACAGCATGCTATACACTGCCTTAGTTGGATATGTCAAAGCTGTATAGTACAAAGTACATTCAATAGTATGGAAATGTGTTTGCTTACTCTTGACAATATTAGCTGACTACTTAATAGCTACTGTACATGATGACTAACTTGATATACATGTTTAGTAGTGTGTGATATCAAGCACCACCAGCACCTTTTATTATCATGTTAGCTATCCATAAATGGATTTATAAAAAGTAAACAAACTAGTGTAAAAATAATTTTCAAAAATTAAAACATGGGAATAGAGATTGCTGAAAAAAGTGAAGAAACAAGAGTCAAACAAGCCAGCATGTTAAACACACAGAGATCTCTATTTGGACTCAAATAAACATTTATACAGGAGCATTCTCAGTGCTTACTAATCATTCTCAGTACTTATCTGCCCTTATTTATATAAACTACTCATTTTCCTTAGTCTCTAGCTATACCATATCCATTGAGTCCAAATAGATATCTCTGTGTTTTTAACATGCTGGCTTGTTTGACCCTTGTTTCTTTACTTTTCTTCAGTGACCTCTATTCCCATGTTTTAATTTTTGAAAATTATTTTTACACTAATTATTTTGTTCAATGCCAAAGTAGGGACTTCCCACTGAGCTATGCTGTAATACCATCATTCATCTCTTGTTTCATTACTTTTGTTGCATAGATCCCTACTTCATTTTTAAATTAACAATTATAAAAATACTATACAGCGTATGGAGTGTATACACATGTACACTTTTTGCACATTAATATAATTACATACATACATGTATGTAATTAACCTTTCCTTCATGTCCTGAGATTTTAATGTTTTCTCCTTCAACAACACGAAGTGTAGCACTGGCAGTATCAGATAAGAAAAAAGCATCTCTTTTGAAGACTTCAAACGGTGACTGTATTCGAGCAATCCTTTTGAAAAAAGTTTCAGTAGCCTATTTAACCAAACAATACAGATGACTGTGTACAATAAAACAGGTTGATGTTGTGAGTCTAACCATCAAAAAAAAGTAAAACTTTAGAGGTCAGGGTTTAATAAAAGTTAGTAAAAAACTATTCAAGAGTAAATAAACAAAACTTTTATGTAGGACTTCAATAATATTATAATAGTTTGTTCCTAGATGTAAAAAAACAAACTTAAATACAATAAAAATTTTAGTCCTAAATACAACAAAAATTTTAGTCCTCTAAAATTTTCTGGCTCTCTATATACGCACATTGCATATGGTATATACGTACACTGTTATAGCATGTACACATTCAGCTGAGCACTGAGAAAACAGCTAAAATATAAAATACAAAAGTACTCAAGAGAAATAACATTTCACCCAACCAGATGACTAGTGGTGACAGTAAAGGTGTCAAGAGCAGACTATGGACACACGTAGTTTTCCTCCACTACAAGTTCAAAGAGTCATAACATACTATATATATACAGTACATTTTTACAGCTTCCCTGTAGGAAATGTAAGGTGGAAATTGGTCATAAATATTTTAAAGACATTTGAATAAAATGATTTTAAAATATTTTTAGTGGGTTAAGCCATATATACTCCAAACTTCAAGGATAAGTGTAATTCTATCCACGAGCTAATGTTTTTGAGAATAAAGCTCAACATGTACATACTATACATAGTAGTATAAAATTTACCACTATATGTGAAGGACTACTAGGTGTAATACAATAGCATCCTGTCCAATCACTTATTTCATGACGAGACACTGGTAAAAAGAGCATTTCACAATATATTTTCTTCACAGGCTGTTCCACTGCTGGTGATTGAGGGACATGTAAGTTAAATTCTAAACCCCTTGGAACTGCTGATATGAACAGCTGTACATTTCTGACATTTCTGACGAAACGCTTAACGATGCCAATTTTGCAAAACTCATTGAGTTTCAAAATGCCATAACATGATCCAATTTCAAAGATCCCTGACACAAATTTAAAGTACTTTCCACTTTGAATGAAGAAAGACATTTGGGATTTGTCTTCTTCATTGGTAATATTTATACAGTGCGGCAAACGGATTGTAATTGGCTTTCTAAACTTCTTAGTACTGGTTTTGATATCAAACATAGCACTGACAATACGGTTGGAGTTATCAGGAATGTATGGTGTGAATTCCATCTGTACATGTTCATTGGCACATTCTTGTGGTAAAGTAATAGTAAAGTCATGAGCTTCCCAATGAAATTCTCCACCAGATTTTCCATCAATTTCCTTTGTTACTGAAGATTCAACACGAGCCATGCATACAGCAACTGTAACAGAAGCAACATTTTAAATGTGATGAACAGTTATAAATCTGTATAAATGTTATGATTCTAGACTGAGCAAGATGTAAAGATGGAGGTCTTAGGCCTCAGCCGATTATGGTGGCATAACTTAAAGCATAATAGGTGAGCAAAAGCATCAGCATAATAAGGATACCCTTAAAGTAAGGAATTGGTGTAAAATATGCAGGGCCGCCCACAGGGGGGGGCAACTGGGGCATTTTGCCCCGGGCCCCAGCCTGAAAGGGGCCCCAGGAGGCCCCATGAAGGGCCCCCTGAATACCTGTTTAAAAGATCGATATACTCTAATAAAGCAGTCAGATCTAAATACTCTAATAGAGCAGTCACAGTATTCTTCAGAGGAGCAGTGTAGCAAGCTTATAGATAAGGAGATATGGTTGGTGATGGGTAGTTATTATCATTGCCAGCAGGTTGTGACCTTTTTTGGTCTTCACCTTACAACTTGGGTCAAGGGCCTGTAACAAAATATTTGGTCCGGGTGCATAAACGGTCCGGCCGGACCGCATATGTTCGACATAAATGGTCCGGCCGGACCAGCTATGACAGCAAAAATGGTCCTACCCAAGCAAAACTGGTCCGGGTTATAAATGTCAATGCTATTCAAGCTAAGCCACTCGATACTACTTGTGATTAGCTATACTGAGTGACAAAATACTAATTATCCGGCTAACTGAGGCTACTACCAACTTAACCAAAGTCAAAACACCAGGAGACAGTTCGTTCTCAGCACTGAGTTAGCGAATACTGGCGGAGTACCATCTTAGCATTGTAGCTACCTCTACAAAGTTACAGACAGTTGACATGGGAGGTAGCTACCTCCATAGATAATCTATGCTACCTCCAATGTCCTCCATCTTCGCATTGTAGCTTGTGACATCAAGCTGCTACATGGACATAAATAAAAGTAGGTGAAGTGGTTTTTAGTGTGTACGAGATGATTTAGTTTGCTGCATGTAAATTGTAGAAGATCTGGTGTGTCCTTGAGAGAATGTAACAATATTACAGTTGTTGATGTCAAAATTTCGTGTAGGTGACTTGAATATATGACTTGATTGCAAATAAAATATCTTGGAATCTGAGTTCAGAGGTCTGAGGAATCTGAGTTCAAGTAGCCTGGATTTATAATTAGTATCATAGTTGTTCAAAATGTATGGTGCTGAATACGCTCGAAGTACATATTATCCTTATTTAGGTATGGTAGCCATAACTGCGAGCATGCAGTAAGTGAAGACTGTGAAGTGCATGGGGGGCAAACTATAAATTAGTATACAAGTTTGCTTTAGCTGATCATGATGGAAAGTGATTGGAACAAATTGTGTAGGCTGTATCAGTCCCAATGATTTGTATGCTTTGAATAATATTATAAAATTGTAATGATTGGTCCACTTCAAGTCACTGGTGAGCATCAATCCTAAATCTTTCGTGGGTCTCATGACAATAGTCAAAATGAACAGAAGCACAAAATGCACTGCATTGTCTAGTAAGGTGAGATAAAAAAAGTCACAGCTAGCTGACAATAGCTGCCCACCTCACCAACTACGCATTTATCGCTGATGAAGTACATAAAAACCCTTACATAGCTCACCACACACTACTCTGATCCACTACTCTGAACCCCTACACTTCAAAACAGAAGAACAATTGCTAGACTCACTTTCCTATTCAAGATTGTCAGGAACTTACTAGCAATACCTGATCATTGCTTACCGTCACCAACTCCAGTGTCCTCTACCCGTGCTCAACATCCTCTCAAGCTAACTCAATTGCAAACAAGAGATGATGTGTACAAATACTCTTTCCTCCCTCGAACAATTATTCAATGGAACTCCCTTCAAATTCCTAACATTGACACAATAGATCTTGAAACATTTAAGAACGCTGTAAGTAATATAATATAATGTGTGATTGTAATGCTCATTAGCGTGTTTCCCCTAGTGGGCTTTGCTAATTAACAATAATAATACTCTAATACTGTGACTGCTTTATTAGAGTGATTGCTCTATTAGAGTATCTCGATCTTAGTACACTAAAAATTTTCGCCGCCCCGTATACCGGCATGCATTTTCAGGAACTACGTTGTGAGCAAGAGTTTCATATTTACGTTTTAGCATCAACCATATTGCTTCAGATATGTTAACTTAGCTGCAAAATTCACCCCAACATAATTATCGGGTGCATGCATGACAAACTGGAGGCGGACCGTTTATGTTCAGCCCGGACCATTTATGCACTGGCATGGGTGGTCCGGGGGGACCAAGTATGTAAGCACAAGTGGTCTGGCCGGACCTTTAATGACAGCATAAATGGTCCGCCCGGACCTTATTTGCCCGGACCATTGGTGCGTTGACAGGCCCCACTTTAACTCTTTGCCCTGGGCCCCTTAATTTCTCTGGGCGACCCTGAAAATATGTGAAAATTTGGTACACATAGCTTCAACCATTGGCAAGCTACAACACACTAAATATTTAAAACCAGCATTTCTCAATACTTTTAAATAGGCGATAAGACCAGTTTTCCCAGATTGGGTTACATATATTGAACGTAGTCTTGATTTTTGAGCACTGCTCAAAAGTATAACAGGTAAACAGTTGAGAGTAAAATGCATGAATTTATATTTGATCTTCAAAGTGGTCATCATAAGTGTAAAGTAATTTATTAATACATTGAGGTGCAAGTAATGCTTGCATACGGTAAAACCCCTCCATTCCTGTACTGATCAAGCAGTGACATACGGTCATGAATTCAGTTACAAACCCAAAGTAAGTTGTATAGAATGATATGCAAAGGACCAAATGCATTTAAATTCCTAGCAGGCTATATAGCTAAGTGTACATATATCCATGGATTAGTGGTACAGATGCAAGTTGCAATTACTGTGGACTCTAACCTGTTGACTGATTGCTCTTTTAGAGTCCCAATCTTTTGTATGTTTTTTTTTTTTTGGAAAGGAGGGGGAGGACTGACGGGGGGGGATGTTCTTCCTCTGGATCTGCCACTGACTAGAGTGGGAATATAAACAGACATCCTGCTTATCAAGGTATCCAGGTATCCCTTTGTTGTGTGTACCTATGCAACCACATACACAACTTAAATAGGTCTAAGCCCAGTACAGAGGGATTCAACTTGGATGACTGGAGGTGTACACTCCCATACGGCAATAATAGACTACAAAATTCCACTACATACCACAACATAATTATATTTCCTAAGCCCATTGTGGTCCCACCACAAAAATTTTATCAAACATAGACCATGACCCATTCATTATTCACAAAAAATTCAAAGTATTTCAAGTAGCATTTCTCAAAATATGAAGGATTTTACTTTTCAATACAGTACTTTCGTACCATAATTAAGTAGATATCCCATAATTTAGGGATCACTGGAAAGGTCAATCAACAACAGTCTACCATCAGTGAAAATTGTGTTTAAAAATATTTACACAGTGCAAAGTTACGGTTGATTTTGTAACTAAATATGGAGCAAATTTTCATGAAATATTCAAAATATTTGTGGTCAATAATCAGAAACTATGGGGTGTATGGAGCTAAAAATTTGCATGAGAGATAAGCACCACAGGTACTACATATACACCAAATTTCATCAAAATCCGAGAAGTGACCCTAAATTCCTGGTTGATTTGACATGGAATGACCCTGGTATGTTTTTCAGCATTTTTCATGCACCTTATTTACCACAGTGAATGTTCTATTAGAGTATTTCAACCCCACAATTTACAGTTGTTAGGTTTTCCCCTATAGCTGTCAATGCGATTTCTTTTAAACCACCAAAGGTATGGTTAACCTATATGCATACCGTTTTTTAAGTTATTTCCATAAGTGGTTTACCCTGCTGTCGTGACAAGTCGGCCTTTTGTAATGCAAATAATCGCCTATACGTAGCTCTATGACTATTAATCAGATTTGCAACAAACTTAGTACATGATTGTGCCGCAATACATTCTTAAAGTGTACCAAAGCTCAAGAAAATTGAGCTACGCATTTGCATTTTATAACGGTTTTTTGTAAAGTGTGCGAAAAGAATAATTAATCTAAGTCTTAAACAAAGAAAGAAAAAAAGTGCCGATTTTTGAAGGTTTATACTTTACGATTGCGTTAGGCAATCTTGCTCAAATTTTGGTATGTGGGGCGCTGAAGGTGGAGGACATTTGCAGCATAAAAATGAATCCAATTTGGCAAGGGAGATACGTATGCGTGAAATCACGTTTTGTTTTTTCCTGTACGGTGTGGTGTGCTGGCTTTCTTGGCTGCATGACACACTACCATGTGTCTTGATACTGACCCTTTCTTGGCCAGTTGAAACATGTAAAAGCTTTTTACAACACCCAGTTATCAGACATGTTTTTTAGTGATGTAAAACTAAGTATAACAAAATAATGTGTAACAAACTGTGGCTTTACGTCTGTAATAGATTATACTATATGCACATGCCTCACTACGCTGTAATGTGTTTCAAATGTTACTAACAATGTTAAAAAAATAAATTATCTAATCAATCCCCTTTCCCCTGAACAAAAAACAACAAGATCAAGGATGCAGAACGGTATTGTTTTAGTTAGTACTATATGGAGCTGTATGTATACATCCGGTATTTGTAGTACAAATACGTATACACGCCTTCTGTTTTCATGTTTACACACTGTTCATGCACAGTAGCTGCACTTCATCTACTCAGTAAGCATTGAGCATATAAATCTATCTTATAAACAAACTGAAATTACAGCTGTACGACTGTAACACAAAATTTGTATGTCCGTAACACCTAGTGTTGTTTTAGTACTGCCAAATCATTTTGGTTTAGTCCTAGCTTTAATATACTCAATTTTAAGAGCAATTTTAGTTAGTATTAGTTCTAGAATCCCCTGTTTGCAGGAGTTTTAGTTAGTATTAGTTTTAGTACCCAGGAGTTTTATTTCATATTGTTGACAGCTTACAAAGAGTAAATAAGATACAGATTTTTATGACTTCACTTGCAGACATAAACAACTCCAAAAAATTGTAAAAATTGACAGTGGTCTTTGCATTTTAGGATGCACTGTCGGGTTGCTTTTGTCTGAAACCTTAGTACTAGTAATAGAACCAAAAGTTCAAGAAATTTTACTTTAGTTTTAGTTTTTGAACCAAATATTCTCAAGGGTTTGATTTAGTTTTAGTTATTTAACTAAAATTTCCTAGTTTAGTTTTAGAACCACAATACCTCATAATTTTGTTGGTATACTAGAACTAAAAATAAATTATTGTACGAAAACTATTTTCCTTAGAACCAAAACAACACTAGTAACACCATAAAGCAAACATAGCTCTTTTGCACTTGACTATAAAGGCCATCTCTATGGTGAAAATATCTTTTTGGTGAATATATCCCATAGCTCAGAGCAAGTCTCCACATCCGTCTGCAATGCTTAATACAGTATTATCATTTTCTTGTCCAGTTAAGTAAGCAAAATACTTCTTTACGAAATTCTGTGTATGTATGGCAGGTATATTGTCCTTGTGATATGGTACTATGTACTAATAGAGTTAGCAAAAGGAAGTGTATAAATGTACGTCCATAACAATGGAACTGAACAATGGAATTGACCAGAAGAATCTGGGTAACTCCCTCCCCCAAGAAAATAAAAATTAGGTATGTGGATATACTAGTTTGGTGAAACCTTACTGTGATGCCTCTGAACATTGACCATTTGATTATACAACTTTGGGAAAGACCATTGATTAAACCTTAATTTTCACATCTAACTACATATCAAGGCTTTAGACATAAACCTAGGGGGTCATTAGTTAACCAAGGGGGGAAGGATATGTCCTCTTTCCAGACCTACTTCCTTAAATTAGCACTGCACTTCCATGGTTTTTTAAATTACACTACATAATTTGAATTTAAAATAATAGTAAATTTCTTACACAAATTTTTTTTCAAGATCGGGATACTCTAATAGAGCAGTCATTCAGGTAAATCATATAAAAATAATTTACACGAATATTTTATTTTGCATAAAGTATAAATATATGTTATGGAGTAAATTGCATACCTGAAGGCACACGTATGCTGTCTGCACTTAGACCCATTTTCGTTTTTATCTCAGCAGCTAACTTAGCTGTGGATCCACCATACTCTTCCATCACATTAAGAAGCTTTTCAAAGTTCATATCCATATCATTTCTGATTACTTCATGTAGAAAATATGATGCCTGGTAGGTTGTCGTTTCCTTTGACAAAGTGAGAGCCTTTTGGTCTCCAACAAAAATAGCCTGATGCTCTAAACATTTTATAAAGGTGGGATTGTTCATAGGTAAAATGCTTATTAACTCATGATAGTAATCCTCAAAGGCTTGTGATGCTGGAATTTCAGCTATCATCAGTGGTTGATCCTCATGTTTGTGCTGTACTGATACTGGAATATCACCACAATCTTTCCCGCGTACAGTCAGTGACTGATAATGGAATGATAAATCAGTTACTGGCTTATCACTGACACTGATACTTTCCTTACTACCGCTTCTCGAACTGAATTCCCCATGTTGTAAAGCCCGCTCATGGAAATGACTGACATCTTCCTCTGGTAGACCCTGAATGGATTGCCCTATATAAATACATAGTAGTAATTACTTAATAATTACAATTGGTAGGCCTGAGCCTACTCTGCAAAATTTCATAATTCTCAAACAGTATGGGCAACATTATTTGGTAGAGTTACTCCCTAAATGAATAGCACTCACTAAAATGCTACCATTAATCCATAAATCTGCATAGAACTTTTTGGGGAATGCGTGTTTATTACGCATTACAGGCACATTACATCAAGACACACGGTAGTGTGTCGTGCGGCCCAAGAAGCCGGCGCGTAACACCCGTGAGTATATTGACAGGAAGAAAGAAAATGCAATTTTCGCACCTCCGTAGCTCTGTGCTTCCTTGATGAAACAAGACGATTTTTGCTGTGGACATTCCCTCCAACTGCAGCACTCCACATTCCAAATTTGAGCGAAATCGCTTCGCGCGTTCCCGAGATATGCGACTTCAAAAATTGGCTCAGTTTCTTCGTTTTTTTTTCTTCTTATTTTTCTTTTTCTTGTCGCACACTTACAAAAATTGCTATAAAACTCGAACGCCATATCCGATTGCCTTGAAATTTGGCACACAGAAGGGGGATATAAAGGCGCATCTCGGTACCAACTTTGGCTGGAATACGATAAACAGGCAAAGAGTTATGAGCGATTATTCACAAACATTAACACCAATATGTTGTCACGCCTACAGGGTAAACCGCGTATGGGAAGAAGCTGAAAATCGGTGAGTGAATAGGTTAACTATTGAACCTCAAACCTTTTGTGGTTTGAAAGAAATCGAGCTAAAAAACAGGAAGATACAACGAAAAAACCAACAGTGTGTAACAATTACGCAATCGAGATTAGCTAATAAAAATAACGACTGCTTGCCACGCCTACCAGATAAACCGCTTGGGGTAATGCTTTGAAAATCGTTGTACAGATGGAGTAATCATCTTAGAAAGGCTCATCAATGGTGTAGAAGAATCAGACTTAAAGCCACGTAGTTATAACACGAAATCCAACTTGGTGCAGCAAGTGCGAGATCGAGATACTCTAATAGAGCAGTCATCCTAATAGAGCAGTCATCCTAATAGAGCAGTCACCCTGAAGAGAATTCAAGAGATCAGCTAGAAACAAGAAACATGTATAGAGATCAGCTACACACAAGTCACTCTGTAGAGAGATCAGCTAGAAGAAGTTACCTTGTAGGGAGTTCATGCAACTATGGAAATGGATAGTTCAGCTAGAAAAAATCACCTTGTATACAGTTCAGCTACAAAGAAACCACCATGTACAGAGTTCAGCTACAAACAAATCGTCCTGTGGAGAGATCAATAGAAGAAGTTACCTTGCAGAGAGTTCAGCTACAAAGAAACCATCATGTAGAGAGTTCAGCTACAAACAAATCTCCCTGTAGAGAGATTAGCTAAAAGAAGTTACCTTGTAGAGAGTTCAGCTACAAAGAAACCATCATGTAGAGAGTTCAGCTAGAAGAAGTTACCTTGTAGAGAGTTCAGTAGAGAGATCAGCTAGAAGAAAGTACCTTGTAGAGAGTTCAGCTACAAAGAAACCACCATGTAGAGAGTTCAGCTGCAAAGAAATCACCCTGTAGAAAATGCAGCCACAAACAAATTGCCCTGTAGAAAGATCAGTTAGAAGAAGTTACCTTTTAGAGAGTTCAGCTACAAAGAAACCACCCTGTAGAGAGATCAGCTAGAAGAAGTTACCTTGTAGATCGTTCAGCTACAAACAAATCACCCTGTAGAGAGATCAGCTAGAAGAAGTTACCTTGTAGAGAGTTCAGCTACAAAGAAACCACCATGTAGAGAGTTCAGCTGCAAAGAAATCACCCTGTATAAAATTCTGCCACAAACAAATTGCCATGTAGAAAGATCAGTTAGAAGAAGTTACATTGTAGAGAGTTCAGCTACAAAGAAACCATTTTGTAAAGAGCTCAGCTGCAAACAAATCACCTGTACAGAATTCAGCTATGAACAAATCACCCTGTAGAGAGATCAGCTAGAAGAAGTTACCTTGTAGATAGTTCAGCTACAAACAAATCTCCCTGTAGAGAGATCACCTTGTAGAGAATTCAGCTACAAAGAAACCACCATGTAGAGAGTTCAGCTGCAAAGAAATCACCCTGTAGAAAATTCTGCCAGAAACAAATTTCCCTGTAGAAAGATCAGTTATAAGAAGTTACCTTTTAGAGAGTTCAGCTACAAAGAAACCATTCTGTAAAGAGTTCAGCTGCAGACAAATCACCTGTACAGAATTCAGCTACGAACAAATCATCCTGTAGAGAGACCAGCTAGAAGAAATTACCTTGTAGAGAGTTCAGCTACAAAGAAACCATCATTTAGAAAGTTCAGCTTCAAACAAATCACCTGTAGAGAGTTCAGCTACAAACAAATCTCCCTGTAGAGAGATCAGCTAGAAGAAGTTACCTTGTAGATAGTTCAGCTGCAAACAAATCTCCCTGTAGAGAGATCAGCTAGAAGAAATTACCTTGTAGAGAGTTCAGCTACAAAGAAACCATCATTTAGAAAGTTCAGCTTCAAACAAATCTCCCTGTAGAGAGATCAGCTAGAAGAAGTTACCTTGTAGAGAGTGAAGCTACAAACAAATCATCCTATTGAAAGATCAGCTAGAAGAAGTCACCTTGTAGAAATTTCAGTTACAAAGAAACCACCATGTAGAGAGTTCAGCTACAAACTAGTCACCTTGTAGAGACATCAGCTAGAAAAGTTACCTTGTATAGAGTTCAGCTACAAACAAATCTCCCTGTAGAGAGATCAGCTACATGTAGAAGAAATTACCTTGTAGAGAGTTCAGCTACAAAGAAACCATTCTGTAAAGAGCTCAGCTGCAAACAAATCACCTGTACAGAATTCAGCTCCAAACAAATCACCCTGTAGAGATATCAGCTAGAAGATATTACCTTGTAGATAGTTCAGCTACAGACAAATCACCCTGTAGAAAGATCAGTTAGAAGAAGTTACCTTTTAGAGAGTTCAGCTACAAAGAAACCATTCTATAAAGAGCTCAGCTGCAAACAAATCACCTGTACAGAATTCAGCTACAAACAAATCACCTGTAGAGAGTTCAGCTACAAACAAATCTCCCTGTAGAGAGATCAGCTAGAAGAAGTTACCTTGTAGAGAGTGAAGCTACAAACAAATCACCCAATTGAAAGATCAGCTAGAAGAAGTCACCTTGTAGAAAGTTCAGTTACAAAAAGAAACCACCATGTAGAGAGTTCAGCTACAAACTAGTCACCTTGTAGAGACATCAGCTAGAAAGTTTACCTTGTAGAGAGTTCAGCTACAAAGAAACCATTCTGTAAAGAGCTCAGCTGCAAACAAATCACCTGTACAGAATTCAGCTACAAACAAATCACCCTGTAGAGAGATCAGCTAGAAGAAATTACCTTGTAGATAGTTCAGCTACAAACAAATCACCCTGTAGAAAGATCAGTTAGAAGAAGTTACTTTGTAGAGAGTTCAGCTACAAAGAAACCGTAAAGAGCTCAGCTGCAAACAAATCACCTGTACAGAATTCAGCTACAAACAAATCACCCTGTAGAGAGATCAGCTAGAAGAAGTTACCTTGTAGATAGTTCAGCTACAAACAAATCACCCTGTAGAGAGATCAGCTAGAAGAAATTACCTTGTAGAGAGTTCAGCTACAAAGAAACCATCATATAGAGAGTTCAGCTGCAAAGAAAACACCACTGCCCAAATTTCAAGGCAATAGCTCCTTCCAATCTGAAGTTATCAATTGTCAAAGTTGGCAAATTGGATGTGTGGAAGGCCCCTTTTCGCAAATCCGGTCACATATGTATTATATGTGACCGGATTTACAAAAAAGGGTCTTCCACACACATCCAATTCTATGAACTTGAATGACCATACCTTTGCGCTCAAAGAAGATACTAACCTGAAATTTTGTTCATGCATTAACCTATGTTGTTACTCATCACTGTCCAAATTTCAAGGCAATACTATTTTCCTATCTGACATTATGAACTGCCAAAGTTCATAAATTGGATGTGTGTGGAAGACCCCTTTTCGCAAATCCGGTCACATATATATAATTTGTACATTTACTTCATCTTTTCTTCTTCCTGTAGTAAAGAAAAAAACATAGGTTAAAAAATTCCCAAAGCTGGCCATAGGCCGGCTTTGGGGTATACAAATACAAAAAGAAATGAAATCTAATCCAAAACAGCCAAGCTGTAAAAATAGTGTGCGGCCCTCAGAAAGGCTATGGTGAAAAAAGATGTGAAATCCAAGGTGGCGGCCAAGAAATGGCTGTGATGGTAGGTTAATGGTAAAAATTTTAATAATGACAATTCAGGTAAATTTTGTGAAGCGGCACAAAAATTCACCTGAATTGTTGTTATTAAAATTTTTACCATTAACCTACCATCACAGCCATTTCTTGGCCGCCACCTTGGATTTCACATCTTTTTTCACCATAGCCTTTCTGAGGGCCGCACACTATTTTTACAGCTTGGCTGTTTTGGATTAGATAGATATTACTGTAGATAGTATATAAACTACATCTTGATCAAAACTCTGTTCACTTCACTACTTTGAGAAGTTTAAATGAACACTGTAACTACAGTGGTTTACTATTTTTATGAAGAGATGAACAACTGTTACATTACTTCACATATTTCCATGTTTCGAAATTCTTACCAATATGGCCTAATAAAGTTTAATGGCAAAGTAAATGAAACTTGTCACAAGTTGATAGGAGCAACCATATACATTGCTAGTTTTGGCCTCACTAATTAGCATTAGGGTAAAACCCTAGGTATACTTTTAGCCCTTGTTACATCACGAGTAGAAAATTGTGTTAACCATAGGACACACGCTTCGAAACTTACAGAACTTATGTAAGGCATATATATTTGTTAGTTTAGATCAGGTTTTCTGGGCTATGTGGATTTATGGGTTAATGCCATCACCATACATGCCAAAAATCACTATTATGGAGTATGTAGTATTGGAAAAGAATCTAATATCAAATTCAACGTTAAAAACAAGAAAGCAATAATTTTTTTTACAAAAGCAACCCAATTTTTGGTCTGCCAGCCTGCCAATTGCAAAGCTACAGTAGAAGCCAAACAAAGCAGTGCAGAGCCACTACTTCACACCACAATAACAAATTCATGTGTGACATGTGCCTTTTCTGTGGTTCCAATGAGTCTGCCTTCTGCACTTGGCTTTTCTTTTATCCAATAGACTACACTGTGAATTAAATAACACACATCTGGTTTTCAATACCACACATCTATAACACAATAACAAAACAATAACACACAATTAACAATAAGAATAAGAATAGTAACACACCATTCTCTCCATACCCAAAACCAGATGGTAGCTACAGATTCTATACAGACTTTTGTAAGTTGAATTTTGTGACTAAGACAGATTCTTTTCCTATTCCTTGAATTGATGACTACATAGAGAAATTGGTTGTGCTAAGTTTGTAAGTAAGCTGGATATATTGAAAGGGGATGTACGTATTGACAGGTTCCACTCACTGCTCATGCCCAAAGGTTATCAGCGTTCATTACTCTCACAGGATTACACCAGTACAAGGTAATGCCTTTTGACATGATGAATGCTCCTGCCACTTTTCAGCAGCAAATACAACAGTTAACTGGTGATCTTGTGGGCTGTAAGGGATACCACCCCAAAAACACCTTCGCTGTAAAAAAGGCGCGCCCAAGAAACTACAAGTACCTGGAACCCAATGTAAAAAAACAAAAAGAAAAATCAGCTTAGCTGAAGTGAAAAGTAACTGGTAACTTAAAGAGCTGATATCTGAAGCGGCCAAGAATACAATTACTAAAGTTTAATCCATGCAAGAACACCTTGGCTATAAAACAGGTGTATACATGAAAGTAACTGGCAACTGAAATGGCTGATATCTGAAGCGGCCAAGAATGAATGGTCATATACAACTAATTCAAAAATTTAACACTGAACCTTTATAATTCGGCTGTGTTCTATATTCACTCTTGCTGGATCGTAAAGTAATTTCTTTTAACTCTAATTGGCTGGTAATTTAGCCGCCTTTTTTAATAGTCAGTATAATAGAGCAAAAAAAGGCGGCCAAATTACCAGCCAATTAGAGTTAAAAGAAATTACTTTACGATGCAGCAAGAGTGAATATAGAACACAGCCGAATTATAAAGGTTCAGTGTTAAATTTTTGAATTAGTTGTATATGACCATTCATTCTTGGCCGCTTCAGATATCAGCCATTTCAGTTGCCAGTTACTTTCATGTATACACCTGTTTTATAGCCAAGGTGTTCTTGCATGGATTAAACTTTAGTAATTGTATTCTTGGCCGCTTCAGATATCAGCTCTTTAAGTTACCAGTTACTTTTCACTTCAGCTAAGCTGATTTTTCTTTTTGTTTTTTTACATTGGGTTCCAGGTACTTGTAGTTTCTTGGGCGCACCTTTTTTACAGCGAAGGTGTTTTTGGGGTGGATATCACTCATTTTTGTCAGTGATAGACTCTACATTTGGTTTAAAAGGTAATTTTTTTGGAAATGAGCAATTAACATTAATGCAGAATATTATCTTGGAGAGTCAGTAAAATCCATACATAATAATGATTGTTTCATAACACCGTAAATTCGGAAGTATGAAATTACGGTGTAGTATGACTGTTCTATTAGAGTAAATTTATCTTTATTGCCTGTACGTGATGAATATATCTCATATCTGTGCATGTTAAATGCTTCAGACACCTAATTAAACTTGAAAGTGCCTAATTAGTTCACAGTTGCCACACAGCTATAAATACATTTGTAATTGTTATCATCATAATCATTTATCATGTTATAACCATTTTTTAATATTTTGGTCACAACTTCAGGATTAGAGCAGCAGAGAAAGGAATAGAGGACTCAACCATCAAGACTTGTATATGGGAGATGGAACAGTATTGCGATGGACAATGCCGGTACTAACCCCTCAAGGGTGTTGCAGTACAGTATAGATGCAAGACCAGAGCCTTGATTGTCGCCTTTTGACTGTGGTCACAACTTCAGGATTGGAGCAGCAGAGAAAGGAATGGAGGACTCAATCATCAAGACTCGGGGAGATGGAATAGTATTGCCAAGGACAATGCCAGCACTAACCCCTCAAGGATGTCACAGTGCAGTATCGATACAACCACTCCAACCAGTGCATAAGACCAGAGCTCGATCATCACCTTTTGGCTGAAATTTTTATACTTGATGAAGCAATTAAAACAAAAAAGTTGTAGTACTTGTACTTTCCTGAGGGAACATGTCCCCAGAGTCCCAGACTCCCTTGCCTGTTCAGCAGAATAATAGGATTGAGCCTTACTACCAGTTTCACCTTTATCCTTGGCCTGAATGTACATATCAGCAACATAATACAGTAGCTGTAGATAATGTTAGTTAATGCCCCTAGGCAGAGCTATAGGGGTGGGAATTTTTCCCTACTATCATACTATCATAGTAGTTCTTCTCGCAGTTCTTTGCCTAGCCATCATCAACTGCTGTCTATCAACTGCTGTCAAAACATTAGTCTCGTCCCCCAGACCCTTCCTCAAGCATGCTTATCACACAAAAATAACTTAGTTTAGCAGTACACAAACAATTATTCATTGACAGCTTATACTACACTTACCGCATTTTTGAACCATGTATACCACCAGAATCCACCAGATTGACAACTAACACGTGATCTATTTAGGGGAAATCTCGTGGAAAGTCCCTAATTACCTTAAGAGGACACTCATGATACGTGGTTTTAAATTGAATGGTTTAAGAATGTAACTGGATGGTGAGGCGTACTTTAATCGGCTCGACTTTACTGAGAAACTCGAGCCCCTCGTGAGAAACTACATCGCTTGAGCAACGCTTGAAAAAGTAAGAGTCTGGCAAGAATACTGAGGAACTCTATGATATATGCCGGTCTTGAAAGCTAACAAAATGAGGAGTGAAGTTTGTGCAACGTGTCACATCGCCACACACTGATTCACCGTCTTTGTGCGATAGGGTTTTTGGACCTGTCCACCAGATGTTGAAAGGAAATTCATTCCACCACATGTTGAAAGGAAATTCATTCCAACTTGTGAAGTTATTGGTATACTCATTGTTGGGGTCCATGGGGACATCGATGATCATTTACCAGTCAGCTGTAAGTAATGTCACAACAGAAGGAAAGGAACCATTTCCATATCCCTATGGCATACTGATTTTCCAGGTCAGTTTATGTACACCCAACCACAGAAATGTAGAACTTTGGTTGCAGGTGGAAAATAAACACCTTTTTACTCAGTTACAAGAGATTCACCCAGCTGGGATAAAATGTTGAAGTGAATGTCATTAGTACCTACTTGCGGTTCATCAGGTATTGGACAATTCCAAGTGTCCAGATTATGCAGTTGTCCAGTTTACACGTTTAGGCAAGTTCCACAACATCCTATAATCTATTACTATATCTGTGTGGAATAATGCTTATATAATATTTTTCATATTCCAGGCTTTAGGTATGTGTATTGTATTTAACACCTGCATGTTGGTTTTTGTAGGCCATCTGGTCATACTGGTTTATCCACTAGCAGTTGAATGTGATCATGGTACATATGTAAGTTGAGACCATGCAAGAACAAAGATACAGGTGTCATGAATTTCAGGTCAGTTAACGTTCAGAGGAATTGTATTATTGCAATTGTTGTTTTTGTAGTTATCAATTATCAGTGACCAGTTTGTGATAGCGTACTTTTGTTTGACCAGTGACCAAATGTTCTGGTTTACATGCTTACCCAACAGTTATGTTACTCACTTAACCTGCATATGGGATATATATATTTTTAGTTCATTTTGATTATCCATCCTTTATTGGTACAGCCTGGCATATTGATTTTTTGCACATTCTCTTTTTAATTCAGTGCCTGCTGGATTGTTTCGTCAGATATCGAAACAGATGTCTTTGGTGTTTGCGACCGATGTTCCAGGTCAGTTTGCGTGTGTGTTTAATTTAAGGTTGACTTCAGTGCCTGCTTATTCTTTTACAGGTCTCGGTATTGAGTGTCATGAATTTCAGGTCAGTTGACGTACAGAAGAATTGTATTATTGCAATTGTTGTTTTTGCAGTTATCAATTATCACTGTATACTAGTGATGTGAATTTGCAGGTCAGTCTACTCAGATGTATCAGGCATAGTGTTGATGGGTTCGAACAAGTATCCAGTGTAGACTGTAGTGGCATCAAGGGTGTTAATTTCCAGGTCAGTTTACATGTTGTGATGTTAGTGATTTTTTCCTAGTACCCAGATATTAAGTGTATTGTATTTAATGCCCACCTGTTATGTTTTTAAATTATGGTATATCAGTGTAGACAGTGCAACAGTAAGCCTTCTGTGTTGTAGTAACTATTTGTTTCATAATATTATGCTGTTGTCCCGGAATGGCACAATTTTTGGGCAACCAGTGTGAAGTCCGGTGGTACAAACATTGTATTATGACCAAGTTGTGATAGCGTACTTTTGTTTGACTAATGGCCTAATGTTCTGGTTTGACTAATGTCCTAATGTTCTGGTTTAACATGCTTACCCAACAGTTATGTTATTCATTCACTTAGCCTGGGATATAATTTTTGTTCATTTCGATTATCCATGCTATTATTGACACAGCCCGGCATATTGATTTTTTGTACATTCTCTTTTAATTCAGTGCCTGCTGGATTGTGTCATCAGATATCGAAACAAGTGTTTTTGGTGTTGCGACCGATGTTCCAGGTCAGTTGCACGAGTGTTTAATTTAAGGTTAACTTCAGTGCCTGCTTATTCTTTTACAGGTCTCAGTATCGTCATGCTGACATACAAGAAATCATCACTATTGTTGGAACTATTTTTAGTCAAGTCTTGATGTGATGTTAATTAACGTTGTTACACATTGTTGTATGTTTACCATATGGCAAGAAATTATCATGGCCATCATGAAATTTGAATATTGTGTAAGTTGTGTGGACCAACCCAAACTCATACATGGTCACTGGCAAACCACGAGCCACATTCGAGCCACAACACCACCAACCACATTCGAGCAATCCATTACAAAATTTGTTGCACCATTTGTGTGTGCATAATACTTAATGAAAGCCACAACACAAGCTACATGGTACACACTACATAGAGGTGGTAACCCCTAAAGGCTTGTTACCTTTTGTATTCACCGTATCGGCCTTTGTGGTTAATCTATTAAAAATTACATGTAAATAGAGAATTGAAGAGTATGCTTAAAGCACCTTCGCTAGTGATTTTGTTCTTCAAACCATATAAGACAACTGGCGATTTATAAACGCTCGCATGGGGTGTGGTACTAAATGGAATTTAAAAGATTTCTGCTTAAAACGCCATCCCTAGGGAACTTACGGTTCAGCACGCTGTCACAACTTGTTTATCAGGCATTAGAGTTTGTGTCCACGTTGTGTCTTTAAAAGTTATTGTAGGGATTAGAGGTTGATTGAAGAAAATACGCGTATAGGCAAACCAGGATTGGATAATGTCAGTGCTAGATGGACTATACAAACACAGCTATGTTGACTGGTTGACTGGTATAACGTGACAGTAGTTGTAACATAAGGTAGAGAAATAAAGTGAAATACGCCTATTTTTTATTTTGCGATGGTTACTTTTTTATTTTAGCGAGGTCGCAAGAAAACTATAACGACTCCTAAAGATTTTTTATCACGTAACGCAATACAAATCTATTGAGAGATGTTGCATAATTTAGGACTAATATTGCGAAACCGGCCCTACACGTAAATAACTCACAGTAGTGGCCGCGCATCTTTTAATTGGGCGTGCGCTTTGTAGTTTCTTGGCCGCGCGACTCACTAACGTGAGTCTTGATATCAAGGCTACAGTTCATCCTGGGAGCAACACATGGATCTCCTCTGTCAACTATTCAGGAGATTGTCACAGACAAACCTTACTGTTAACTTGCCTACAAGTGAGTTTGGGCACTGCCAATTAACATTTCTGGGCCATGTTGTGGGCAAGGAAAGATTTCTCCTGTATTGGCAAAGGTGGAACCAGTTTACTCGTTTTCCTGAACTCAATAACAAAAGAGAACTAATGAGATTTTGGGTATGGCTGGGTACTATAGAAAGTTCTGCCACAATTTCTCTGTGATTGTTGGTCCACTGACTAATTTATTGAAGAAACAGAATCATTACAGTACAAGTAGAAGGAAAAATTAAGAATTTTAAGCTGGATTAGGGATCAAAGAAGTAAAAAGCAGGGAAACAAGGGAACAGCTGAAAGAAAGTTGTAAGACAAGGGAGGTTGCCTTACCTGCAGATATACTAGTGGACATCTAATCCCTACTCTTCAGTCTATAACCATGACTGAATTAAGGATTACATGTCCACTAGTATATCTGCAGGTATAGGCAACCTCCTGTGTTTCACAACTTTCAGCTGTTCCCTTGTTTCCTTCTTTGATCCCTAATCCACCTTAAAATTCCTATTTTTCCTTCTACTTGTTTGTTTACCTTTTTAATAACACAATTATGACTACAGAATCCAGGTGTACCACATTAATAGAAAGTTTTACGTCTGAACGCACACCCCAATAATCAATTACGCACTGAAAAGTGAGGTGGCCATTATGCTTCATTTGTAGCTATGCTCTGCTCACTACACAGCGTTACAAACAAAGAACAGTACAAGAAACTTCTTTGCAATGAATCCAGTTGCTACGGAAAATGTGGGCGAAAAGCATGACACAGCCAGAGGGAAGCCATATTGCACTATCACAAATCGACACTTTGTGTTGTCAGCAAAAAGAACTGGAATACAAAGGAGGACAAAGGTAAGTCCGTGATACGTGCATTGTACGTACTGCGGTTGGCAAAAGGGCACGTCTCGGGACAAAGCAACGTCAAACAGTGAAAAAGTCAAGCCCATAGCCTTACCAATTGTTAGTTAGTTAGTTAGATAGTCAGAATAAAATTCTGTTAAATAGAAAATTTTTAAAATTCCGTAGAAACTTGCTGGAAGGGTTTGAGGTCACTCTGAAGACATTTTTGGGCTTGGGTATGCCTAACCAACACTGCCAAGCTGTTATGAAGGAAATCTGAGGTTGGTTTAGGGTGATATTTTTGGGAAAGAAAGCCCAAAACTGCATGATCCCTAATATACAGTACTACCGTACTGTATGATGCCAGTTAGCATTTCAATGTGTGAAAGTGCTACTATTTCCAGCTCCTGTTCATGTCACACCTGGTAGTGTCTAATCACTGGACTGGACTACTGGACTGGAATACTGGAATGGACTACTGGACTGGCATTTTTTTTTGGTTTTACACATTTTTAAGGGTGGGGTTACTGTACATTTGGGTGACTTGTGATAACATTTTAGTACTGAGTGGTGAAGATGATACTTTAATCCTAAAAAGTAGCTGTGATAAGCCTATTAAATGTATTTCTATTCACTGTGCTACTCTACTGTATGGCAGATATGTATACCCAAAAATGTTTCTCTCACTGTTAGGCACACATGATTATTGTGATACAACTTTCTATAACATAATGGTGTGTGTGCGTGGGGTGGGGTGTGTGAACACACAAACTAGATCCCATTGCATAACTGGTTATTACTGGAATGAAATGTCTGCAATCTGTAAATTGTACTACAATAATAGGAGTAGAAAATTGCAGAGTCATAGCACAACAGCATACAGTACGTACAAGTTTAAAAAGTAATGTGCAACAATCCCCATTACAGACAGTTACGTAGATATCATGGACTCCACTGACTAGTCACCAATTCACCATATATGTTATAGAAAGTTGTATCACAATAATCACGTGTGCCTAACAGTGAGAGAAACATTTTTGGGTATCCACACATGTGAGTATCTGCTACACAGTACAGTAGCAGCGAATTAACTGAATCCATTTGGCTTATCACAGTAACTTTTTAGGACTAAAGTATCATATTCATTCCTCAATGCTGAAATGTTGTCACAAGTCATCCAAATGTACAGTAACCCCACCCTTAAAAATGTGTAAAACCAAAAAAAATGCCAGTCCAGTAGTCCAGTCCAGTGATTAAACACTACCGTCACACCTGACTTTACGAGACAATTCAAACTGTTTGTTGATGCAAGTTACTAAGGTGCTGGGGTAGTTTTAAAACATGAGGTAATATTGATCACTGTATTGGCAATTTTTTGAAGAGTTTGATGAGCATCAAAAAAGATGTTCCACTATCAAGAAAGAAACACTTTAAACCACTTTGATGTATACAGAATCCTACGGTGATGCCGATAGTAGTGTACACAGACCATAACCCATTTGTGTTCATCAATACACTGTAAAATGAAGGACAAGAACCAGCAGTTGTTATGCTAGAGTTTGAACCTGCAACAATAATAATGTAGACATTCATCACATTAAGGGAAAGGTCTTCACTGATGTTCTGTTTCGAGTTTGGTGAACACTGACTGTGGTATGTTTTATGTAGTTTTGATAGTTTTGAGTTTTGTGATTAGGTTTGTAGGTCTCTCTCTCTCTCTCTTTGACAGTGTAATTTATTTTAAAGTTTTGTAACTGCTTACTTCTATTTAAGGGGAGGTGCGATGGTGTGCAATGCTTAGAGTAATGGAGGGTGTGCATGTGAACTTACCTTGTTCTAAGTACAGTGTTGAATTGGTGTCCGCAACAAGACCAATCTCATTCTCCATGTCTAGAGCCAGCTTCTGTACTTCAGGATAATCATCTGACTCCTTCATTACAGTCATCAACCTTTGAATTGAACTGCGATTGATTTTATTTGCTTCCAGTACATGTTTCAGGAAGCATTCAGCTCTCTCTTGTGCTCCTTCAGTGGTTAGGATGGTACTTTTCACTTCTTCAGTAAGTAAACCAGCAGAGTATAGTCTTGCCATGAACACGGCATCGCTCATAGGTAAAATTGGAGTTAAACTGTTACGGACCTTAATAAAAGCTTCTTCGATTCTTTCATCCATTTCTTAATTCCTGTGCATAACAATATTAGTGAATGCATCACACAATTATGTAAAAAATGGCAATTTACTTATATATAATTATATTTTACTTGTGTGCAGCTGCAGAAAACTTTATACAAATGCATGTACCATATCCACATCGACCACTAGTGGCTACTGATGCAATAACTCAATTTCTCCACTACCATGTAGTAGAGTTGTACTGATAATCACATCGGTAATCAGATCTGTAATCAGATCTGTAATCAGATCTGTAATCTGTAGTAGCTGATAATTAGCTGTGCTGTGGCCAGCAAATTATTAGTCTATTCAGCTTCAGCAGCTGCAGTACCAATGGAGGGCTGGTGTCAAAGGCTCTGGCATGTATTTAGGTAATTTGTTTATGTTTTGTAGTAACCACAATAATAAACAGTGATGGTTGGAGCCTTAGCCCACTTGTCTGACTAGCAACTTTTGAGTTGAGGTAAGTATACAAGCATTGGCTTTGCTAGCTGTACTTTTAGTGAAGTATGTACAAGTGTAACTTGTGGAGAACTACAATTGGGTATCGGTTAACTACGTATCAGTAAAATAGGGTTAAAAATATTGGATTTTTTTCTTCCCAAAAAAGTGGGAATCGGTACAACACTATCGAGTAGGTGTTGATTTGCAATAACACCTGCTGGCTTCATGTAGCTGGCTGTCACAAGAACCCTCCATAAATCCTATAGTGACTTAGATGGATTGATTACAGAGGCACTTCCTGTACTGTTCTTTGTTTGTATAACACTATAAAACAGGTTGAGCATAAGTACCTGAAGATGAACCAGAATGGCCACTTTGCTTTTCAGAAGTGACAATTTCATAGTGACTGGATTGACTGCAGGGGTGCTTCTTGTACTGTTCTTCATTTGTAATGCTGTATAACAGGTGGGACAAAGCTGAAAACAAGCATTATGCATGGCCACAACACTTTTCAGTAATTGAGGGCATTTGGTAAGCCATTGTGGATGATTTTTATAGTATATCTGCAGAGCCTGAAGTTATGGTCAGATATCTGCCATTTTCTGACTATTTCTGTCTAATGTCTGAACACTTTTGGAAAGTTTTTGTATAATACTTTTGACTATGTCCGACACATAACAGGATTTGTCAGATCATTTCCAAAACATAATTTCAGGCCCTGTGTCTGGTCAGCAGTATGTATTAGACTGACTGGGGTCTATTCAGCCCGTGAACTATTTGAGTGAATTTTTTTGAGAATTTCACAGCACTGTAACTTCTACATGTTTTGGACCACAACGATGGGGTCACATTTCACAGATTGCTTGATAAATTGAGGATCCGAGTGATGTTTTATGCAAAAATACATTGTAAAGAAGATTGTTTTGAACTGGACACTGTTTTTTTTTATAAAACTCTCTTTGAAACATACATGGCCAGAACTCCTACCATTACCGTGATACAGACACCTACAAAGGTGTCAAAATTGCAATGCAGAGTTTAGAAGAAAAGGCCAAGTATAAGTCATGCAACTTCTGTATTGTATTAACCCTTAACGTTGCTACAACATTGTAGACTAATGCAAACGGAAGTCATGGCTGATCACTAAGTTGATTATGCAGCCACCATTCACATTATACAGTAGCAATATTTAACTCTCTGAAGCCATTCTATCATTGCAGAGTATACAGACAGTTACATACTGAGACACACATACCAGTACAAACAAACATTCACTGAAATAAGTACGAAGTGTTTATAGCCCATTGCAATGCAAAATAAGTTACCAAAATTTTAAGCAGATTTATTGTCCACTAATAATTGCCAGTTTGCATGTAAGTGTTGGTCAAAACTATACCTTACCAGCCATCCTCATACACTTTAGAGACACTGACGATGTCTGAAAAATTGTCACTTGGTAAAAAAGGCTTTGTACGATATCTCCCTGTTCTAAATGTAACTAATATCTATTCTTATGATTTAGATTTGGTATCACACACTATGAAGCAGAGAATATGTATTCTGTACACTTGGTCAGACAATGTTTACAGAAAATTACCTTTAGCATTTAACAGTGATGATAATTAGATAATTTCAAAACCCTATTTTCAAAATCGATTATGGTACCAATCAAGTGCAGATGCTGGTGTGGTGGCGATTAACCGGGGAAATATGGTAACTTGCTGTTTTGAAATCCTACAGTAATTTCTTATCGAACTCTCATCAAAATTAACTCTTATCGCAATGACCTCTTCCAAAACTTGTTCTCTTTGTGTAACAATTTACATGATCATTTATTTTATGGTGTACACTTACGTACCTGGCATGCTGTGCTTTTATACCATTACTAGGCATAGAAGAAGGGAAGCTAGATGGGCTGAAAACTAACCCCAATGTTATTTAATTAATTACATAAACCCTTTTGCTTTTAGATCAGCAGGATGGTGAATTGAAATACTCTAATAGAATATTGAGCTAACTCTAATAATAGAGTCTGGTGCATTTAGTATTGTACTGAATAATGGGCTGCCCGTCCTCATTGGTTAAGCTAACTTCCCTGATCTGAAACATAAAATTAATAATAAGTGATCTAACCAATACTGTCAAGGCGCCAGGAAAGTATTGTGAAGCTGGTATTTTTGGCCAGAAAATCCTAAACCTGAATGATCCTAACATACAGCACTACCATACTGTATGATAATTCATTTAATAGTGTCTAACCAGTAATACAGTAGATAATTATGAAGTTAGTAATGACCCAAAAAAACACGTATAGATTAAAGGTTGGAAAATTCATTTGTCAATAAATAGGTAGTTTGTATCATGCAATGCACAAAAACACCTTTAATTTTAATAATTCAATTATATTGTTACGTAGAGATATTAACCCTTAAACCCATAGAAAGCTTTTCAGAAATGCATGTTTACACAATATGGGTACGCATGGCGACACTAGGTGGGATAACTTAATTCTTATAGCCTACAAATTCATATCGATTAAAAGTGTGTTCACTGGGCCACTTGGAGAAGGTTAAACGAACACTGTAACCACAGCGGTTTACTTGTTATGAAGCGATGAGTCACATCTCCATGTTTCAAAATCTTGCCACGTGTTTAATTGTTAAGCCATAGGATGGATGCTTCAAAAGTTACAGCGTTTTGCGCAAGCATGCGTATTTATTTAGCTAAAATCCAGTTTTCTGGATTATGCGGGTTTAAGGGTTAAGCCACAATGTCTAGGTACATCACATTTAGATGTGAGATAAAGAACCTGTTATTACACACTTTACAATGGGAAAGGTAGATAAACAGTGAAAGTCTAATATGTAGGTAGCACTTTTTTTTCTTCACTTCGTAGTGTTCCAAAGATTACTTAAACGTTCTGCTAGAAAACAATGGCAGAGTTGTTTTATAATTGCCTGTAGCTCAGCCTTGCACTATCAAAGCTCACACCCTTCATCATGCTTCACTAAAGTAAGATTAGCTTGGTTTGTTTACAAAAGCTAGGGTTAGCAGTACCATGAAACAAACAATGGTATCACTGTTACACTTTCCTAAGTCACTTCTCCACCCAGTAGGGATATCTAGTGCATAAGTATCTTGACAGTGGTGTCATTGCAATTGTTTTTCCTCGCATTTCTCTACCTCCATCTGCTGTATTGGACCCTCAAACGTATTCAAAAACATGCAAGAAATAATCTAAGACTTGCTTTGACCACTGTACTACTGATTTACATGCAGTCCCATTAATAGGTGTTCTTGAGCATTCCTTACCACAAGACTGACATAAATTCACTAACTATTTCCCATGGGCTTGTAACTGGCTGCAGTACAAGTTCTGACCATGTTTCAAGTCTTTGTGGTAGATATGACGCGAAGCTATATCAATCAAGCTATACATGGACACTTCTGGCACATCACATACTTTATCTGATATATTATGATGCAATATAATTGATCATGGCCTTTTAGTATTTAAGTACTCTCTAGAGTTAACGATCAAGTACTCACGAATACTATCTACATGTAGTCATGCCCAATTAGCATGTTTTATACTGACTTTTAAGCAGTTTACAACTTTTTTTCAAGACACACACCGTATTAAGTAATGATGTTAGGCACTCCTGACAAGAAATGAAACTCTATAGCCTTCATTGTGTCACTCCCTGATGGCAAATGCACCATAAGTTATTTAGGAACATTTTAGCAATGTTAGTTTGTACATAAGTAATTAATGTGCATGTTCATATGTATGTTGTATCATAGATAATATACGAACCATGGATTGGTTGGAAACGCCAATGCATTGGGAAATTTATTGAAATATACTGAGTGGCTGTTTGGCTTTCTCTTGCTTGTTTGAAGGCATGGACATTCCTTTTACATTGTTTATTGTGTAGCGTTTTGTACTGAACAAGAACACAGCTTGTCTGTAGACATTGGAGGGAATATCATTGGCAACAGGTGGATACTGGAAGGTATGTGTTAACAAATATTTCAGCAACCTCACTACCAGCTAACTTAACATAGCCTCTATGTCACACCCAAATAAATGTTTGATAGACAGAAATGAATTTTTAGCTGAAGACTTGTTCAACTTGTGTAAAACAATTGCCCAAAGTAGCTCCTGTTTTCTGTCATTATACCAAAACAATCTGAGTATACAGTGAAACATTGGATATCTGGTTAACTAAAGCCACTCTACCTGCTACAAGTGAAGTTAAGTACAGCAAACAAAATTAATGATGCTGCACTTTTTATTTCTTCAAGAAATCGCCCAACCATTATGAAACACTATACTTCCACCTTTTAACTTGAATCTTATTACACTGTTGTTTGCTGCTGTTGTTTGCTGCTGTTGTTTGCTGCTGCTGTTGTTTGCTGCTGCTGTTGTTTGCTGCTGCTGTTGTTTGCTGCTGCTGTTGTTTGCTGCTGCTGTTGTTTGCTGCTGTTGTTTGCTGCTGTTGTTTGCTGCTGTTGTTTGCTGCTGCTGTTGTTTGCTGCTACTGCATCCATAACCAGTCCAGCCTCCAATTAGTGTAGGTGGTTAGTAACCCAGCTGTAACAAACAAACACCTATTTGTAGCTTACAAGAAATGCAAATTTTTCCACCTGTAACGACCATAAACTTCGCTCACTGCTCACCATAAGGCCCCTATTTGGTGATTATTAGCTTCTCATCCACTGCCCGCATCCTTAGGTTACCATCCTTAGGCTACCGCATGGTAAGCCATTATTTACTCTGTGCATGCTCAGAAGAACTTGTGATACCAAGCCATCATAATTTGTATTGAAACACGATGGCATTTTAAAATTAACACTGCAGTGCACTATATATCGCTAGAACTATTGTTTGGATTCTATTTTCGACTGTTTTTCAGCAGTCAACTGAAATCCTGATATGATGAAGTCGATAGAGCACAATTGCAGCTAAAAACCAATGTTAATTTGTGGGAGAAAGAACAAAATTTGATCAAGCTCTGTACATCATTGTGTTAATATCATGATGGCCTAATGGTAATGCCCTCCCGCCTGCATCATATTATTTAGAAAGACTGGATGAGAAACTAATAATCACCTATTAGGGGCCTAACGAGGATGGTCCAAATAATATGGGCGTTTCCAATCCATGGTTCGTATATTATATCTATAGGGCGTAGCTGAAGAACAGCTTTGGCTGATGCTGCCTCCCTGTTAAAATAACAATCGAAAAAGATTGAAAAAATCCAGTGTATATATATTGTACCATGTCAGTGGACCTTTAAAGGCCATAAAGCCTTTCAACCCTCTTAAGTCTCGCGTGGCCAGACTGCATTATTTATTTATTTTTCTTCGTCACTGATTTGGTAGAGAGAAAAGACCATTTTCCGCGCCATTTTTCTCCCTGAAGTGAAAAAGCGGTCTGGTATTCTATGGCATACAAATATACAGATAAACATTTGACTCACAGGTGCAGTAACTTGGGCGGTTGTCTAGTAGAGACTGATCCAAGTTCTTCAAGTACGCGGTCACGTCGCGCGGTCATGCACCTGCTGTAACCAAGGATACAACTTGATCACGTGCAAATTTACGTATACTAACAAGGAATCGCGCAGGGCGAAATTTTTTTTTGGGCACACTTTGGACTTAGAAAATTTTCACGAAATATTATTTTCCGGATAATGTTGTGTACGTAGCCCGGATACTGACATGTGGAAGACTAGTTCGCGGCAGGGCCAACAACGTCGTGTTCTCCGCCAGGCTGGTAGCAGCTAGAAAAGAAGGGCGAAAAAATTGTTTCAGAAGAACCAGTTTATATAGAAGAACTCTTTTCTCCTGCCGTTTTATCAGAAGTACATGGACTGTTCCTAGCTGTTCTTACCTTGTTGTCTCACTCAGTGGTTGCTCATCAACTGATTTCTCAGTGGCGTCTCGCATTAACCTGGCAGTACAGAGGTATTCACAGCTATTGGTGAAATTGATTATGTGAGTATGAAACAGCACAGATATACCTTATATATTATCTATGGAAACAGCTTGTGTTTATTCTTGTGAAATAAATGAACCACTGTGTATGTATTATATGCTTTTCAAGCCTGCATTAATGGCTTGTGGGCAACATGTACCCACAGACAATTACTATTACAGTTATACTAATGTGACAGTTGGTTGAAGTTGGTGGGTATTGGTTCCCCAGAGCGACGATAACAAAGACATATAGGATTTGTGTTATGAATTCTGACTGAACAAGGGATATTCACTACCTATGTATGGTCCTGTAAAACCGTCTGTGATCGTGATCAAGATTTTTGATTTTATCTCAGGAAAAGGAGATAAAGCTTCACTCAAGATCTTCACTGCTTTGCTAATACAAGCCACCTTATTGCCTCTTTTAAGTCAGTAGAAACTAACCTCAGTTTTGATCGCTGTCATGGATGGTTTTACAGGAGTATTATATTTGTGTGAACAAGCAGTTATGCTTTTGATGGGTTTAATAAAGAGATGTTTTGTCCTTGGACGCTATGATGTTTGTAGTATTGGAGATAACTTTGTTTCGACCAGTTCTATGACTATGCTGCTGTAATCTATGGGCCTCATTGTTAGGGTGAGTTGAATCACTTAAACACAGAGCTTCAAAACTGGTTAGTGATTTTCGTTGTTATGAAAGACTCCATCATTTACAACTACCCACCTAGTATATACAAAATTTAGAGAAGACATGATCACCATGTATCAGTTGTTTCATGGTAACATGCACCAATCCTTGCAGCTTACTAGATTCTACAAGCATGCAGTGCATAAAAGTTTGTAAAGAAATATTTTATAATTGAAGATTGGAATGCACTACCGAAATACCAAAACATGTTGTAATGGTAAGTGAAATTACTATAAATGTGATTTGAATTGATCAGGTATCTGTCTCAAGCTTTTTATTGTTGTAATAATTATTTTATTGTTGTAATATCAAATTTAAAGACTGAATTACATCACAATTCACAATATAAAGTAATATTTTTCCCTAATTTGCCACTCAGATGTTCCTTACTTTACAGAAATGTTGCTGATTTTATGTATTGTGTTATAGGTATTGTATTAGGTAACAATTCACTACTTTATTATATGATGATCAGTGTTGGGACAGTGACTTTTTATAAAGGTAACATATTACATATTACTTGCAACTGAACTATTTAGTTACAGTTACATATTGCCCATAAAGTAAAGTAACTATAATAATATTACATATTATATTACTTTGTGTCCACAGCTCTAGGCTAGCTGTCACGTGTGAAACTACCACTTTATCACGTGACATGATTGCATTGTTGGACAATGTGCAAATCTTGGTTATAAGTAAGAAGCTGGTGAATAAGCTTCATTCAGTAGGCTTCATTACTTCGTTGTGGCTAGGCGTTACTCAGTGGATCACTAACCTACTTAGAGTAATAATATTATGTAATATTAGATTCGTTACAGTAACTATATTACTTAGGTAACGCATTACATTTGTAAGTAAAGTAACTTGAGTTATATTACCTGTTTTTATAGCGTATTTTGTTATATCACAAAAGTAATAATATTACATAACACATTACTCCCAACACTGGTGATGATGATTTTGTGTGACGATCTATGATTGAGTGCGATGTTCTTAATTTGTAGGTGGATTCACATTGTTATTGTGAATGAACAAGCTACTTCTTGTCTAATTGAGGCGTGGAACAATGAGTCCATATTATCACGGTGATCTTGTGAGATGACTGATCTATGTTTAACAATGAATAGTTTGACATTGAGCATTCAAAGGTAATGGCAACAACAAAAGACACGATTGAAGTTTTGCATTTAGATGTATATTACAATAGCACCAGTGTGTGTATTGTAAAGCACCTCCACACAACTAATTTTTGTTGATGGCTACATGTTATTGATATCACCGTCTTTAAGAAAATGGTATATTCTTTTTGCTGGAGTGTATATAGCCAATTGTATTTTGCTGTACATAGAATGTATGCTCACCTCAATACACAATATGCTAGCTGTATCCCCACACCTGAAGGCTGCATTAGTGTTAGTGTAGTAGATTTAGTGCGCGTTATTTACTATTTTATCCAATGGTAAATTTGAAGAAGTACTTTTATTACTCCATGATTTATAAGGTAGTTGTACTTGAAAACGTATTGTCCTTTACTTGTCTAAACAATGCCTGGCTGATGGCTGTAAAGAAATTACTCGTACAGTGCTTCCTAACCCCTAGGTACCAAGACATGTTCAGACAATCAAAAGTTTGGATAGTCAAAGCCCATTTTATACACAGAGTTACTTTAATGGAATGCACACCTTAGACGAAATACTCTAATAGAACAGACACATCTACTGTAAGTATGTGGATAGTCGAAGCTCAGATAATCAAGTATTCACTTCTATTAGGTGTGATATATTTAATCCATTGTTGTGACAGCTATAGTGGATGCTTTATGTATGTACTAATTGTGTTACCATACCATCTCTTGTACAACTAATGATAGCCTAATTAATTTAGGGGATAAAAAAGGAAGTTGTGAAGTTTACTCTCCCATAGCCATATACTACTGGTATCAGTTCTCAGGTACTATAGTATAAGAGCACATGTCATTTAAAATTTCAGCAATAAAAATCAATGCATCCTCGTCAATTTTATAGAGTACATTTACTGTACTTCTATATGCATGTGTGAACTTGAAGTGCTATTGGTCAATAGTGTGTTAGTGTCAGGTCATTTTGGTTGTATTTCAAGAGACTTAATGTGGACCCATACTCATGCACCATTTGAGAATGTTTTTGGTGTCTTAAGTGATATATGGAGCCAATTTCACAGCATTCTCTATGGGCATTTATGTATCATGTCGGATTGTGTTGTTGTAGGCAACAAAAGTCTGCATGGTGTCAAGAACAAGTGCTATGCCTGCTTATGGGAGCCTGTAGACTATCATGGAGCCACACCCACTTATCAATCATTGACTATGTGTGTTTTGGTACCTGTAGCTGCTCATTCATTTTCTTTTGCAGACAATTCTTCCTGTTGATCAACAACCCTGACTTGCATTATGTAACTCTTACTCCTGAGTTTAAAGCAGCATTGAATGGATTATCTAACTTAAGTACTGCAGAACCTCTCTTAAAGTACCCTCCACTATAAAGAAACATTTCTGTGGTTCCTATAGAATAGGACCTCTCAGTAAAATTTCATCAGTTGGTCTCAAACTGTTCGTTACATACTTAGTGGTTCATTACATAGTGGTTCCAACAGATAAGAAACCTCTTAAAGATTGGTATTTTTTGTCCTTTGTAATAATAAAGATGTAAGAGGGTAATAAACTACCACTGCTATTGATTTGGAACCTAGACAGATGAGGTCGTCTACAATCAAGGGGTTCACTGTAACTGACTAACTGTATGGTTGAGTCGTATACGTAGAACTATGTTCTACATTAGCCAGTAAGTAGCCTGGCAGTCACTCAATTAAATGGTTAACAGTAACCACATCTGTGGACTATGATCATACACAATTCTTGCACAGTACGTAACATAGTTATTAGAAACTAGTGAGTTTCTTTTCTGTTTTCATCAGCTCCCACATATTTACCCATTATTGCAGATTTAACAATTATTTTGTCTGAATAACACAAATTGAATATGCACAGTTATTAAAAAAAAAGCAACATTTGTATATAGGTACCTAACTAGTCTCACGTGCCAGACAGTTTGTGTGGGGGCAGGAAATAAACCATCTGGTCACTGTTGTACACTTTTCATGAATACACTGACATGTAATTAGATTACATCACACTATTGTTTTTTGTCAAGGATAATCGTGCCAGTCACGTCTGTGAGCAGGTTGAGGCAAAAATTGTACTGTTAATGTCATGATGTATTTGAAACATTGTTGAAGGTCTTCCTCGACAATTCCACTACTTCACAAATCCATAGTGAACCAATACTAAACAATGATTTTAAGAGCTTTGTACAAGGGGAACAAAGATCCTAAGCCCTTGGCATTGTTCAACTTCAGTCCTTTATTACAGTAAGATTTTTAATAATTGGTGTTTATTTTATCATAGAGCCTGCAAGGCAATCTGATTGGCTCTGCCAACATTCCGGCAGTGGTCACAGAATGTGTACAACAGTGACTAGAAGGCTTATTTGCCACCCCCACACAAACTGTCTGGCATGGAGTTGGAACAATGAGTCCTTATTTTCACAGTGATTGCATGAAGATGAGATGACTTGATCCAATAAGCATTTCTTGGTATTCTGTAGTGTGTTAGGTTACCTCATTAGACTTAAATTTCCTGGCCAGTTGCTTGCAATATCTGAGTTTCCACCTACAAACAAGAACATCATACCCAATACACATGTGATCACACAACATCATGACCACATTACCACATAATGTAGTGATGAAAATTATAATATCTATAATGCACCTATCAATGTATTTACAGGAAGAATTGACACAAAACTGTTGCCACACTATGGGGCATTAATTTTGATAATGATTCATTAAGCACACAAATACTTTTCCTTGTACATAACTTGTCATATCCCTGTGTGGATAAGTGGGGATTTGACACAATAGGTTTGCCCTTCTATGGGTCAGTTGATTCAGCTGTTTGAAATCCCCATATATGCCCAAGGGCGGGATAGTGGGGTAATACATTGATAAGTGAATTAACGTATATAAAAACAGTAACATCTCTATAGGGTAAGTCTAAATGGGTGTATCCATTCACTGGACTGGTATATTTTTGGTTTTTGCACATTCTGTGGTTAAAATTTATTGAGTCTCACAAGTTAAGGGTCCTGAGGGAACCTACAGCCCACTACTAAATGCTGAATATGAGCAGTAGAGTATGCGATAACTGTTTTTAATATTTTCGCTGTGATTTATTATGTCCTACAACACTTATTCCCTACCCTGGTGTACAGTAATGCTGTAGGGAATGTATATCAGCAATAATTAACCAGTGATCGACTTGCCAGTTGACAATATCCTTCAAGACATCCTTAGTGTGAGCTCAGGAATTGAGCTAGCATGGACGGACTTGTTTTCAGTACTGCGGGATGCAATGATTATAATTAAGTACACGCTGAAAAATTTCTAATCGGTAGCTAAGCCTTTCTCCAGAAGTAAAGGTCTTGCCACACAAGACTATACTATATATAGCTTGCTCCTTGAGCTCACTAAGGATATCTTGTCAACTGGTGAGTTGATCACTGGTTAACTATTGCTGATATGCATTCCCTACAGCATTACTATATACCAGGGTAAGGAATAAGTGTTGTAGGACATAATAAATCACAGCGAAATTATTAAGACAGCTATAGCATACTCCACTGCTCATATTCAGCATTTAGTAGTGGGCTGTAGGTTCCCTCAGGACCCTTGACTTGTGAGACTCAATAAATTTTAACCACAGAATGTGCAAAAACCAAAAATATGCCAGTCCAGTGAATGGATACACTCATGCAGTCTAAATAGCGAACACACACACACACTACACACAGTGGTGTCACAAAGAATAAAACACAAGCTGCTTCACACTCACATTATCAGTTTCACCAATAGTTGTGAATAGCTCTGTGCTGCCAGGTAATGCGAGACGTCACTAACAGATCAGTTGATGAGGCAGCCAGTGAGAGAAACAAGGACAGTCCATGCGAGTCCATGCATTTCTGAAAAACGGCAGGAGAAAAGAGTTCTTCTAAAACAATTTTTTCGCCCTTCTTTTCTAGCTGCTGCCAGCCTGGCAGAGAACACGACGTTGTTCTGTTGTTGGCCCTGCGAACTAGTCGGCTTCAACATGTCAGTATCCGGGCTATGTACACAACATTATCCGGAAAAAATGTTTCGTGAAAATTTTTTAAGTCCAAAGTGTGCCCAAAAAAAAAATTCGCACGCGCAGGAGCGCGCGCAATAAAACCATCCACGTATAAATATGTCATGACAGTATGTATATGGGCGAGGCTGTTTCTAGGGTTGCGACAGTACAACGTGCGAGTATTCACATCAGTAAAAAGTGAAAAGTTCACTTAACAGAGCCTAGAAGGCGAAGAGTAGAAGTTCGCGCGATCTCGGAAGCTAGGGAACGCCGGACTGCTCCATATTGCTCGGCCAACGAATGAGGAGGACTAGTGCTGCTTCACAACACAGTAAGCATTTATAAAGCTGCATATTTTAAGTTATCAGTCGCACAAGTAAAATACATGGATCCGCATCGTTTCTTGGGAGACTTCTGTCCGAGTTAAATCTCACAAATATCTGAAAACAGGTTGCCCTATGGCGGATCAAGGATGGGGCATTTGGGGCAAATGCCCCCATCACCTTTTGGAGGAACCATACTTCTGATTAAAATACTAAACGTATGAAGAAGTTTTGCTCAAAAACGGAACTTTCAGGCCAGCTGACATGACTAATTAGGTGATTTGTCCAATCAAGATCAAAGCAATTAAGCAGCTGTAATTGATTCAACTTGCTATATTTCATTTATTAAAGGCTTTACTGTTGCTGATTTTTCATTTTATAGGTTTTGGGACATCTCTACTGCACTGAGCGTCAAAGATTGGCTATTCTTCCATAGTGCCAGTTCATGACAGATGTATTGGTGTACTAGAACTTTTGCACACATACAGTGTTTCATTAATAAAATAGTTTTAAAGCACTGGATTAAGTGTGGGAAGTTATTTATAGTTAAAGATTGGCCGTGCGTTGCTTGTCAAACCTAACTCGACGAACTCCGTGCCAAAGCACAGCTTTAATCTCGCTCCGAATTGCCCGCATATTTTACCTCCGACTTTAGCATCGTTTTGACGAGATATACTTTACGCTGGAAGTGCTCACTATGGCTTGTTAGAAACGCTCAAGAATAGGCTACCAGAATCTAGCAGCGAATCCTGAAAAATCCAAACATGTCACGAGATATGATCGAATCTATAAGAATAGTGAAAATGCCCCATAGGAAATGTATTGAAACCAATTGTGTTCCTGTATTGTCAAAATGACGAGCGGGTTTTTTGTGTACCGAGCTTCATTTAGTATCATTCTGTTCACCATGAGTTGCTCTTTCTCATGCTACTTGCGAATCTGAAATCCGTATTTGGAGTAAAAAGATACGTGAGTATAAAGTGTCTGTACAATAGAATTTATCCACTTTATAGTGAACAAATCGGTGAGGCTGGAGCAAAAACGTAGCAAATTTCCGCAAACTTCTTGATATGCCTTTATGTTAGGGCTAGATCCATTAGCTAACTCATGAAAACGATATGCACATTAGTTAGTAGCATTTGTTACAAATTCACCAGAAATCAAAGCTGATATCCAACAGTTAGAGAAAGTGCAGTGTAGAGCTGCAAGATGGGTTTTAAATGATTTTAGTAGATACAGTTCAATCACAAATATGTTACAACAGCTTTCTTGGCCAAGTCTCCAAGTACATCATAAGATATGTAGGTTACAAACACTATTTAAAATCATCCACAATGAGTACCCTTTATCTATCCCATCCTACTATTTAGAAATGGAAAGAGCCACTAGACAAGACGTTACATTCTTCCTACTTCATCCACCAACATACTCCAGCATAGTTTTTATTTCAGATCAATTCGTGATTGGAACGCTTTACCACCCAGATTAATTGATCATGATAACATTGACCAACTTACTAATGAAATCCAGCAAATTTATAAGTCCTAACTTCTCTACAAATGTAATCATTGTAACTATGCTAATTTTTTCCTGAGCTAATCAGCACTGAGTGCTGCCTGCTCAGTAACAATAAATAAATAAAATAAAAGCAAACTAAAGTCAAATTAACTGTGAAATTGCTCCCAGCACCTTCGTGCATACTAAGCGCCTCTAAAATAATTATCGTATTGCTGTTTAGAAATTTATTATTATTATTATTATTATTGATTGTTGTGCAGACCTCAAAAGAGTATGGTGCACAAAAAAGGGTACAATTGCTACTGTCAATTACAAAAGAAAAACAAACTTACATAATTATACAATATTTAGTATACACAAGACCATATATACACATTGAGCTAGGCTGTGCTTGAATTGGTCAATCTCTGTTTATAGCCTTTTACACAGCATTTAAGACTCCACAACCATCTGCAAAAGCCAAAATGTCAAAAATCAACAGTGAGACACTACTAAGTGGTGATTATTTGCTGCTTCAAAAATGCAGCAACTAACAAGGGAATCTGGCTTTCCCCAACCACCTACAACTTAGCCTGTTTGTGCCCCTCCCCTTGCCAACTCCTGAATCCGCCCCTGTTGCCAGAACGGGTTAAGTAATCATTTTGATGCATTCAGTCTGGTGTTGTAATTAGTAAAGCAATAATAAGTAAATCAATAGCTACACGTTAAATAAGCTTGCTACTTTGCCAGTCACTCTTTCAGCTGTACTGGTAGGTTTAATTTGTCCTGGATGAATGAAGTGCCGGATCAAGGCCTCATCAAATGCTGTAGCTAACTACTTCAGTAGGGGAAGAATCTTGTAAGGATATAACTATGGAAAAGTAGTTTGATATAGGCATATTTAGGAATGAAAGAAAGTGATGAACAGTATTGTGCATGATTATTGGTAGTAAAGGCCGTGTGTGTCCGAGGACTCGCTCACTCCTAGTAAGCTATACTCATCAATAATGATAGATTTCTTACTCTGCCGACAAGATTTGCTATAAAGCTAAAATTTACATAAAGATTAATGATGAAAAGCAAAACGGTGTCACTGCTAATTTCCTGTCACTTATTTTATGCTACTTTATAGATCTACACACATATCAAGAAGTTTGCAGACATTTGCCATGCTTTTGTTCATGGCAAAAATGCCAGCTGGAACAGGCATGTCCTGGCTGAAAAAACATTAAAATTAAATTAATTATTGTGTACCACCTACCTTAAGTCTGTTTAGTAACTTTCCAGGTATGATAAGTGTAGAGCAACTCTCTGCATGTATATGGTAATACTAGAAGAAGTCCAATTCACGGAAATTTTAATGTGTCAAAATGGCCTACGGTATAGCAGATTTCCCCATACATTTTGTATTGGGTATTTCGCGGGTATGTAATAAAAATTAAATGTGTAACAGCCTGCAACATGTGATAGATACTCAGATTCCAGACCAAATTCAGTGGAAAGAATAGTGATTAAAATGAGCTATAGCAGAAGGAAATCAGAAAATTCAAATGCATCATTAAGGTTGTTACTTCTCCTAAGTATGGAGAATTAAATGGTGCATATATTTGGAAGGGAACGCTCTGAGGCTACATTGACGTCTTGACACCCATTAACCTCACTACATTTTAGTGTTGTAATGAAACAATTAACACTGTGAATTAGTGTTGCAGGTTAGTTGTGAAAATTACAGTGTTCCGTGATTAAGCACATGCAGTAATGTCCTTTCCATGTAGCTAACTTCTTCATATGGATAGCCTATGAGATTTATGCTTCATTGCTGACCCACCATGTTAAAGTAGTAAAAAATCCACAAATATAATTTATCAAGCACCTAAAGTAACTCACTGATCAATATTGTAGTTATTGCACTATTGATAATTCTAGCATGTGTATAAAGTGACTGTAAGAGTTTATGGTATGATGAGGTGGGCTATTAAACCTTAATAATGCTCAGCAATTAGTAAAGGTGGTTCGTTTCATATGGTTTCATTTTACTGGATCATTAATTACAATATCATGGCCAACATTGGTGAAATTGTTGCAGTTAAAAGGGTACTAAGTTTAGCAAGTGTTTGGATGCCATTTTCACAGACGTAAATGTTCTATACATAAATAGTTCTGTGTACACAATATATGGAGCTACAGTAGTACAAGTCAGTTACAAATAGGCCCAAGCAAAGTTTGTATGCAAATGTTTATACATTCTATACTTGTATTCTGGATACCTTTGTAAGTCACAGTTAAGTCTCACATAGCCAGATCATATGCTATCTCTGTCACGGTGACTCACATGATGCCTATACCTATTGTCTATGCCTGAATTTATATTGTAAGTGCCTACTCTGAAATGATTGGCATAGGCCACTCACCAGCAAATAATCAAGGGCTTACAAGTCCTCGACCCTCGACTTCATGATCAACATGATGAATGGAGTGTGTTTGTTGAACTGGTGGTTTAACTTGATTGCTTCACTGAAGCTATATTTCTTTCTAATAAAGTTTATGAACTTATGCAGCTAGGCAACATAATAGACGTGTTCATCATACAATATGAGTGGCCTAGCAGCAGACCCTTTTCAGAGGCACTCATAGAGGTACATACATGTACTGTGATGAATATATACTAAGAAAAGTTGGGTCCTATGGTCCTGGGTCCAATGTTTATACCTACTGTGTACCTGTTGATAGCAGGTATCTTGTACAACTGTCAGATGGAGCCATGTAGTCTGGCTATAATAACAGTCTAATGAGTAGAACAAATTGTTAACAGCTGGTATTTGGTGTTTCTTGGAATTGTTGATGTTTTACCATATAGAGTATAGGGGAAAACTTTGGCAGGGGAAACTTGGTGAATTTGTTACAGAAATGCAATTTAGCCTACTGTTTAGCCTACTGTTTAGCCTACTATTCGCCAAAGTTCCTGCTATATGGTATGAGGTGGCTTCCATGTTTTCTAAGTAATTAAGGCTGCGTTACTAGTTTTATTTACCAGAATGCATGAGAGCAATGCTGAGACATAAGCATGGCTAGAACGCTTGTACTATGTAATCATTTCATACTGATGAGATTTTCACTGCTGTACATACAGAAAAATGGTATTGCTAAACCCCTTGGACCAAGCTTGGAAATTCTAGCTACTTGTACATATCGAAGGATTGCATAAAATTATATTTAGTGTAAGTTTTTGGTAGCAAATTATTGACAGATGGTGCTTGGAATTGTTATTGCCTTATATGCACGTAACAACCATTAGTGTTCATGTTTTCCAATAAATAGTGACAGTGAAATTTAAATGATGTGGTTTTGTTGGAGGTAATATACCCACAAGACCATTGTCAGTATTCATATTTTTGTAATGCATAGGTGTATAAGATGCTTTGCATATATACTACAGTCAAACCTCTATAATCTGACACTTATCAATGTGAGCCATAAATTTTGCTGGATTAAAGAGGTTGTTGGATTATCAAATCAAGTAATCCGACATTGTACAATATCTAGAATTATGATTATGCAGGTAAAATGGGTCATACACTGCTTTTAACATGAATTAATTTTAGAATCTGAAAGTTTTTTGTCAACCGAATAAATGCTTTGGTTAAATTGCTTAAAATTTATTTTTTTGTGATTGTTTTTTAATGTTTCTGATATTCTCTGTCGGATTACAAAGATTGAAAACAATGTATTTCCAAGTCTAGGGAATCAAATTTTGCATCAGATTATGGACTACAGTGGTGTTAGATTACAGAGGTTGTTTTCTATACCAAAAGTGTTGGTATGTGTAAAACATTTTTGGTTGGATTAAAGAGGATTCTGGTGTCAGATTAGAGAGGTTTGACTGTATATACATAGCAAGTTATTTTAGGGCCTGAAGTAAAATAATATGGGCAAAAAACTTACACCTATCGTAGGCTGTTGCTAAAATTTAAATCAAAATTTTATAAATGTGATGTGACAACACTCCGTAGCAAACATGAACCAGTTACATTTTAACTAGCGAAGCCAATGAAAATGATTCAGAAGCCTTGTGATGAAACTATTCCATAATTTTTGTGAGATACGTTTCATATGCATGAATAAGCTACAGTAGCCTACATGAATTGTCTTAGTTGTAGCACAAGTTGTGTAGTAATTGCATGATATAGCTTTTCTTATTACTGGACACATCTTTGGTTGGGCAAAGTATCTTCCCATGGTGCTTAGTGATGGCAACTCCTTGTGGAAACCACAATTTCATCATGGCACCAAAATATTCACTAATTAAATTCTAGCAAACCCTAAAATTAATGTCTGGATAATCTGCTGGTATTATAGGTCTTATTGATTTGAGGTTGGTTTCAGTACATACCAAAGCGATTTTTATGTAGCACATGTATTTTTTTTACCCAATATAATTTTATAGCAAAATAAAATAGAGTTTTGCAAAAACGGGTGGTTTTCGCTCAGTACATGGTCACATGTATATTTAATTGCACCAAAATATTCTGATAACTGTGATCCCATACCGTGTGTTATTGGAAGCATCAATTAATCATTGATATATCAAAAGTATTTCTGTAAAATGAAGCAGACAATAGCTAAGCCTATAAGACAAAATACAAATTGAAAATCATGTTGTTGTTCTTCTGTTAATAATAACACACTGACGTGGAATACCAGCTTTCTGCAGGGACACATGATGCACTACCATTATACTCTTGATACGAGTAAATGTACGTAAGAAGGTTCTCACTTTCCCATGAATAGTGTTGGTTAGAAATCAACCTCACAATATCTTCATGGTCCCTTGGCAGTTTGTATTGGTCATAATCATCTAGTATGTACAGTAGGACCTCCATTATCCGAACACCTTTGTGTCAGCTGAATCACAAAAGTGTTCAGATAAGTGAATTTGTTCGGATAACTGAAGCCCATACATTTATATACAGAGCTCTGTTAAAATACTCTGATAGAACAGTCACCACTACTGTTCGGATAATCGAGGTCCTACTGTATAATATAGGTGGTGACTTCATAGAATTCTTGAATTGATATATGCACTCTGTATAATTATTATGTTTAAGATGACATTTTAGCAGTACAGTACATTTTTCTACATACAGTGTGTACATGCACACCAAAACAGACAAGTTGTAAAACGTGCAATCCCAAGAAAGTCAGGATTAAAAATTCTGTGAAATCAAGGCCAATAAAATAATTGCACTGATGTTAACTGATGTTTAATGGTTACTCCATCATTGTTGACATCATCGCAGCCATTTCTTGGTTGCCATCTTTAATTTTGCAACTTTTTCCAGAGCCACATACTGTTTTAGTAGCTTGGCTATTTAATTGGTATGCACAGATTATATTTACCTTGCTTTTATTGAATGCTTTGCAAATACGTAATTATGTGACTGCAGCTGGATCTACAAAAGGCCATCTCACTTGTGTGTACCTGTCAATTGATAACTTGAGTTGTGAATAAGGTACCAGCTTGAAATTTGGTTGCATTACATACTAATATCAGTTGGTGTAATTTTATGGTGATAGGTTAAACAATTATAGGAATTATGATTAGTCAAACTTGTAATTTTGGAAAAGCTAGTGTAAGAACAGATCCAGTCACGTATTTGAAAATTTGACTTGAACAATTACATCTTGCCTTTGTAAATTCTGTCACAGTATTTGTGCCATACTTCCATATACAATGTAGATATGAATGTCCCACTAGTCAGTAAAGACCACTCAACTATTGACCATACAGTAGTTGGTAAACCAGTCTGTTTGTATGGACCACAAGTGATTGATGTGATTATGAGAAAACCTGGTAAGATAACAATTATAATTGACCTATTATAGTATTATTATCTTTAACAGAGTTTTCACTTCTGATCAGATACTACAACTTGTTGTATCAGAGTTTAATACCTAACTGTAAACTGACCATCAAAATTCTAAAACAACATTTAGAAATTCCTAGTGACGTGGAGAGTTTTATTGTCAATGGAGAAAGTTCAAGAATCAGATGTCAGAGGATTATCAATCTTCTACTAGTTCAGTTAGACACTACAAGAGATTACAAACATTTCTGTTACTTGTTTAACATGATAACAGTAATGCCTAATCTTACTGATAAATTAATGGGTAAATAGCTGGAATTTACAATTAATTTATTGTACATAATTTTATTACAGGGTTTAATTACGACCACAAAAGAAATTTCACAGTTAATCAACCAGACTATGCAGTAGACAATAACATTATCAGATGTGTTGATGATGGACTATCAGATGACAGAGCAGATTCCTACTCTATTAGTAGTCACCACCAAGTTATTGGTAGAAGAAGATGTAGAACTGTAACTACTGCTATTACCACTACTACTAGTAAGTGTATAAGGAAAATCTCTGCATTGGCATTTTTTTGTTCAACCAAGCAGGGATTTTCCCACTGAGCTATGCTATAATATCTCTTGTTTCACTACTTTTTATTGACTCGATACCTTCAGTACTTTATTTTGTTATAGCATACAGCTATACATGTGTGACTGCTGCATCAGAGTGTCTCGGGTCAGCCTTTCATCCTCCATGGAATGTGGTCACTATTTCATAGTAGTACTGTAAGTAGTGGCCAAGAAATGGCTCCAATGATGGGGCTAACGTTAGCATCATTGGCTGCTTTACTTTCACCCTGGCTTTTTTGAGGCTGCAGTCTTTCACAGCTAGGCTGTTTTTGGTACACCCCTTTTTGTAGTAACCCAAAACCTGCAATAAGCCAGCTTTGGGGAATGACTTTTACTTATCATTAATTTTTATCTAGGACTGGGTCACATACAACCAAGTACATACACCAACGTTGCAACCTACACATTGGGAAAGTATAAACAGTGCCATAACAACCACTCAGAGCAGTGTGTGTGCCAGTGGAAATGATACATATGCATCAGCATTGAAACCGGGTCGGGTCAACAGGGTCACATTTTGTCTGGGTCATCCGGGTCAGACCAGCTTTAAAAATCATCCGGGTCTGACCCGGACTGGATCACGTACGAAGCAAATTAATTAGTTGGACGGTATGGAAGTGTATAAACACGTCATAGTTAAGTCTTGATACAACCCAGCTTCTTCGTGAGCCACACCCATTTATCAGACGACTGTCTGCAGCCATACGTACAGCCACGCCCATTGTTCGGTGACACTAAAGTCTACAGGTATGGACGAAACCATGATCATAGCTGTCTGCTGGCTTATTTGGAGCCACGCCCCACTAATGTATTGTTGTTGTTGTATGGGATACGGCCTAGGCCAGCTTTTCCCGTGAGCCACGCTCACTTTATATCATGAATGTGTTATACCTTTTTAATTATGGTGTGTTAGGTATGTGCAAAGCCACACCCACTTGCAGGAAACGCACACCAAAATGTTTCGAGGGGCAAATATTTCGAGGTTGAGCAAGGTTGCTAAAAATAAAATTTTCGTGGATGTGCATACACTCCCAAAATGTATTAAACTACATGGAGGTATAAATATTTCAAGGCTAAAATTTTCACTGATAACCCCCAAAACCGCGAAATCAGCAAAAATCCCCCCCCCCCCCCCCCCCCTCGAAATATTTAGGCTATACGGTATTGCTTTCTGCAAACTTATGTGGAATCATGCCCACTGACTAACATCATTAAATATAGGCACCCTTGTGCTTAACGTGCTAGTCGGCACTCAGAACTTAGCTCTTGGCACATGCCTTACTTTTAATTAATCCAGGTCACACCTGGGTCAAATCCGGGTCAGCTGGTCATCTGGGTCAGTTGTAGTGACCCGGTTTCAATGCTGATATGCATACGTACACAGGCAAGGGAGTTTAACTGGCATCAGAAAACCACAATACTAAAACACAACTTACACAAAAACTAAGTTAAGTTAGCTATATTGAAAGTTTATATTGTAGGTGTGACATGTCTCTGAAGGTGACTCAGCAGTGAAGTGAAGCCATGCACAACAAGGGACGTGGTGAAGGCACAATAATATTATTGACAAATGATCCCAGTCAAGCCAATATGGCACTATAGACTCTGTTGTAACTAGAGGCCACTTGTGATGTGCTAGTATATCAGCGGTGTGGCATTGGCACTAGTTAGCACAGTGATCGTTATACATACAGCCATGCACAACATACAGGAGATAGTTATTACACATTGTTGTATGTGCAACAACGCATCTTCTTGTTTATTGCAGACTCACAGTAGAGTAATAGCTAGTTAAGCCATTCCAAATAGCAAGCCAGGCGAAGGATGAAGATGTACAATACAAGTATTACATTGAAACTACTCATTACCTTGTTGTTCACCAGCTGCACAGCAAAAATAGTGTTCCAATACTACCTATTCTAACCCCGTCTTTATTCAGTATTGGAATAACTATTTTAAAAAACTTCCTATAACGAGACAAAACGAACCCCAAATCCATGAATGACTCTAATATTCATTATTGGGGGCTGTGGTCTATTTTCATTTGAGCCAAGGTAGAATTTTTAGACTATTAGTTCCAACACTAAAACATAGACGGAATAAATACAGTCAGTATTTGTGTATGAATTATGCTGTGCTGGTTGTTTATGAGTGCATCAGCTGGTAATCAGCTGGTAATCAGCTGGTCATCAGCTGGTTGTTCACTGACCCAGCCTGGAGCGCATATCCTGCATACAAAATACACAGTTACAAACATTTAAACATACTTATAATCTTGTTCTTTACATATAAGGTGGTCTCTGGCTCTCCTGCAATCACTCTGAGGAGGTTTACTAATCTTCTCCTTCAAGCAATCTGTAATTAAGCAAAGGTGTGGTACTGGGCATTACATGTACGGTCAAGTCATCAGCACAAACAAACGTACTTATACAGTTGTGCATTTATTCACAGGCAAATCTATCCCCGCTTAGCTCATGTCTCTAGGCCTCGTAGTTTTCTCAAACATTATTTTATTTATTTATTCATTATTATTTATGACATAATCTTGACCGCATTTATTATTATTCTGTACTTGGTTGTATAATTATTAATTATTTATATTGTTTTACTGTAAGAAGAGAAAAACTTTTTTTTGGATTTCAACTTCAGCTAGTTAAGTATAAAATAATATCATGTACCATACTTTTGTGGAACTCCCTGCTAGGTGAATTGTTGTAGCTGAACTCTCTACAGGGTGACTTAATTGTTACATAGCTGAGCTCACTACTGGGTGACTTGTAATTTAGCTGAATTCTCTACAGGAAGAGTTGTTATTTACCTGAGCTCTCCACTGGGTTACTTGTAACGGAGATAAATTCTCTATGGGGAGAATTGTAATGTAGCCGAGCTCTCCCACAGGTTACTTGTGCTCTCTCTCCTGGGTGACTTGTAATGTAGCTGAACTCCCTACTGAGTGCTTTGTTATGTGCTCTCTACAGAGTGACTTTACATAGCTGAACTCTCCTACAGAGTGATTTGTTATGTAGCTGAACTCTCTACCTGGTCACTTGTAATGTAGTCGCTGAACTCTCTACATGATGACTTGCTTGAAGTTGAACTTTTACAAGATGATTTGTTTGTAATGAACTCTCTTTAGGGTGGCTTAAAATATCATTAAGTACGGTAGTACTTAATGGTAGGGATCGTCAAGGTTCACGATTTCCCGCCAAAAAATTACGCACCAAAAGCAGACTTGCAAAACCATCTCGGCGATTCAGCAGTATTGTATTACAAAAGTGAAGCACGATTTCGCCTTCAAAACGACACGAAATGCATCCTATGAGTTTCCACGAATTTAAAAAAAAATTCTATCTGATCGAATTTTCTAGTGACTGACTCCCTAACTGATGCCTTCAGCCAGGCCTAGCAGGAAGATGGCAACAGCTACAGTCCTACTTCTTGCATGAAAATGGCTCGCTTTGTCTATAGATTAAACCTTTCCTACACCGATAGAAATACAATCCTTGCGCTAGGGTCTTACCTTTCATCGTTCTTTAATGTCGCCATCGTCCTGGATTCACTACAGGTAGTGTTAATAACTCCACAAATGGCTTCAATGTATGGCGCCGTCCGTTTCAATAAGAATGCTCGCTAAATAGAGTAATCATAATCTTCGCGGTAAAATATTCGAATACACGTGGTTGAAAGTTCGAAGTTGATTTTGAGCAGGAAGAGCGAGCTGTTCACAATTGGGAAGCTTTGTACGTGTAAGTGAATATATTTAGCGACTTATATCTTTTATTTCTGGCAAAGTTAACCGGCAAAATTAATATTGCTTGCGTTTGTAAACGCATTTCTTTGCTGTAAACAACGTATCTACCTCAAGTATTTGAGCGATATTAGAAATAATTCGTAGCAAAATAGCGTTAGCTAAGGGTATTGTGGTTATTATTGCTTTGTGTGTTTTCTCTGAGGCAATATTGGGTGTGGCAATGCCTTCGAAGGAAGCGGCACGGAAGAGTAGAAAGAAGGAGAATAACAGGGCGTACTATGAAGCTCATACAGAGTCTATACTCTCAGAGAGAAAGGACAAGTACAGCAGTGAATGCCGATCACAGCGTCATGCTAATGAGTACTACAAAAATGTAACAGTGTTGCGTGAGAAATCAGCTGAAGCCACCAAAACATCATTTAACAAAGATTTGGCAAAATCTCGCATTGAGTTAGCGGAAAGGCAAAGGGAATACTACCATCAAGACTTGGAAAAGTAACTTTAGTGTCCTGTGTAATAGAAACTGCATGCACATAAAAGATAAGATTCATGCAATGTTTGTAAAAAGTACACAAACAAGTGGAACAAAAAATTAGGAATTTTCAATATGAGTAGGGATCAAAGTAATAAAAAGTACTGAAACAAGAGAGATTATCTACCACCTGAAGTCATGCTAGTACACACGTAATCCCTACTTCAGTGCCATTATATCTTAAATCTTGGCAACTGAAGTAGCGATTACGTGTGTGCTAGCATGACTTCAGGTGGTAGATAATCTCTCTTGTTTCAGTACTTTTTATTACTTTGATCCCTACTCATATTGAAAATTCCTAATTTTTTGTTCCACTTGTAGCTGAATTATTTACAGGATGAAGTGAAACGTAGCTGAACTCTCTACAAGGTGACTTTTTAGCTGACCTCTCTGAAGGTGACTTGTTATGTAACTGAACTCTCTACATTGTGCCTTGTACCGTAACCAAGAGTTCATAATATAGAGAGGGAGGGAGAGTATCCAACACTGTATTACCTAATCAAAACACACTGTGTTCAAAGATTGCACAATGACTATAAGCACCAAAACTTATTAAATCACTACTGAAATGGTGTAAATTCTATATTAAAGCAAAGCACTAAGAATGCTTCCCTTTGATAAATCAACACCTATCAATGCTCTTCAGTAGGTGAACCAGGTGACGAATTTGTATGGAATTATACTGAAGTATATTGAAATATTCAGGATATGATGCAATCTTTGAATGCAGTGTGTTTTGACCAGGTAATACAGTGTTGGACACTCTCCCTCCGTCTTTATATTATGAACTCTTGCCGTAACTGAATACTCTACTCTAACTAACTGCTCTAATAGTGTGACTGCACTATTAGAGGATTTCTTCTTTTTGATTGCACAATTGCTATAGGTAATTTGTTTTCCCATTGTAACTTTGTTACTGGTTTTAGATTGTTCTATTCCATTGAAAAGCCTTCCTAAGATAGTTAATCTACTTGCATGTCAATTTTCATCTCATCCCATTTAGCAGTTTGTCTGGTACATGTTTTATTCACAAAACTAGATCACATGCGTGATACACATATATTTGGCATTTTTGTAATAACTTTATGGTGATTCTCTTCAAAAGGTACTACTGCAATATTTAATCTGTCTACAAATCAATGTTCAACCGGCTCCCTGAAGCAGTTTACTCTATGTAGCTGTGACAAATATTGCTTTTGCACTTATTTATAAAATGTGACCGGATTTGCGAAAAGGTACCTTTTCCACACATTTGACATACCAGCAAACAAAATAATGTAACACTTGACTCCTTATACCAATTAACTTGCTCTTAGTATCAAAATGTAGCCAGATACTGTGGCTACATTCATTGAAAATTTCAAGCAATTATATGGTATGATCAAAAAGTTATGAAGTTTTGAAGTCCAAAAATGGGTCAAATTTTGTGTGTGAAAAAGGTACCTTTTTGCAAATCCGGTCACAAATATTGCATAACTTCTTCATCTTTTACCTGATCTGTACAAACATCGAACTGTTAGTGTGCCTTATGACACTTCTACTGCTTTCTAAACTAGTGATGCACCAATACCACTTTTCACTACCAATCCGATACTGATACGTACATTTGAGGCTGGAAATGGCTGATACCGATCCATTACCGATACTTTGCCCCACAGGCATTTCTCACTAGAAAAAGCGCTAGTAATTTAATTAATAAACCAACTTACTAAACACATTTGGTAATCTCATCAACTACAGTTTGCTGGTTTGGTGGCAATCAATTACGCACAGTAGTTTATGCGGGTTCAATGAATCATATTTTGTAGCTTACAGCCGTTTCCACTGTACTAATAATGCTAGTATCTGGCTTCTTTCAAAGAATTCATAGCTTATATCAGCTTTTTCTCAACTCCCTTCAATGCGCTTTGTATACCACCATCTTAAAAAGTAATTATTGACGTATTTAAAGAGTATCGGTTAATATCGGGCATTTACCAATACAAGTCCGATACCACCAAAATAGGGCCAATACCGATACTAGTATCAGTATCGGTGCATTACTACTCTAAACTTGGAGTAAATCAATCAAAACACACGTGATTTTTAAGTAGAGTGAAGAAAAATGTGGCTCAAATTTGGAATAGAAGGTGCCCACCCCAAGGGAATTTCCACAATTAAATTCGAATAATTTCTGTTTAGCTACAGATGCACAACAACAGCATTTTCTTGGCTCCTGTAAAATACACACTTGTCTGTCATGCATTGTCAACAAAGCTAAGATCAATAAAACCTATACACCATCAGATTCACCTTTATGGAAGAGTAAGACCAGGGGCGTAGCCAGGATTTTTTGAAGGGGGGTTCCAGCACCAGCATTGAGTTACTAGAAGCAGGGGTCTGGGGGCACAGCCCCCAGCCACTGAGAGACTTTCAATATTTTAATAAATCAAAACTCAGCATATTGCTATATTTTATGCAAAAAGTACATTAAATATGATGCATTAAGTGCCCCTGGGATGAAGGTAGTACTAGATAAAGTCACCTAGTGGAAACATACCTCATAACACATAGAGACACATATAGTAATCTGTAAGTGATGGTTATATCTCACTGTGGTATAGGAGCCATGAATCCACTGATACAAATGACAATCAAAACAATATAACTATACACATATGCATAGCATGAATTCATTTTGCATAACACAAGTGGTAAATTACTTAGAGCTCTATATCTTTAAACACTGCACACCAAAGCTATAGCAGTATAAGGTCATGCTAAGTTTTGCATTTAATGTTTGAATGTCTGAAAAACTTCATAATATGGACATGGATATTTACATGCATGTTCTATTAGAGTATACCTGACTGCTCTATTAGAGTATATACCTGACTGCTCTATTAGAGTATGTTGATCTTTTTAACAAGTTTTCAAGAGGGCTCATGTTACCTCTGTAAATCCTTCCCTGAGAGATGAATGTAAGTTTTATCAATTGTTGTGCTGTGCCATTACACTATATTGCTCACTCATTTTGTCCTGCCACACTAAATGGTGTGTTAGGATCCTGCTTGCAGAAGTCTAAATTTTACAGGGGGGGGGGGGGGGGGGTTCCTGAACCACCCGGAACCCCCCTCCCTACGCCTCATCTTTCTTTTATGTTATGTAGAACAATGTAAGGCACGAGTACTTGTTTATGATGCAGTAGAAATAAAATTTACCATCATCAATTCTTTGTTTTTTTCCTTGTCCACACAAAGACTTGATAAGAAAGCACTATACCTTGAATGATTTGCCAGTTCATGGTGTACAGACTGAATCAACTCCTGTCTTCATAGGTTATGAGTTATGATCACTAAATGAGTGCCTGTAATTTGTTTGTTGCATTGTTGCTGTACAAATCAAATTTATTGCTGGTCCAATTGTCTAGTGTTATACCTCTAAAAGTATGCAAGGCCGAATATTTGGCTGTCCGCTCCTTTGTTACCATAGATAAAACAATTAAATTAAATTTGAGGAATGTGCAAAAACAATGGGTTTTGTTCAGCCAGTATTGTTATTGTGTTATATTTCACCTATTCATAGACCAACCTATAGAAGAGAGAATTCCGGATCCTCATACAGTCAGTCAGACATTTCAGTTACCTTTACTCATCAAGTCTTCAGGTAAAAGAGTTATGTGATAAAATAAATATTTGTTATCAAAAATACTTAAAGCAGAAATATTCTACTGTGCCTATTAATCTTAAGAAACTTGATCCTGCCATAAATACTGTATTGTGTTTTCTATTAATGGTACAGAAGTGTCATCGTCAAAAGATGGAAGCAGACTGGAAAGTTATATATAGCACTAAAGAATTTTCGGCTCTAATAGGTAGCTTGTGTCAATTATGACGGCATAAATTCGAGCATAATGGGCTAGTAAAGCATCAAGCATTATGCCCTCATAATAAGACGATTCTCAAGATCATTAATTAAATGTACAGTACTGCAATGTACATGCCACAATCACAAGACATAAAACTCATTTGTATCATAAATTAATGAGATTCTCTAATAGAGCAGTCACCTACTCTAATGCAACAGTCAGGATATCTTGAGATGCTCTAATAAAACAGTCAGTCCTTGAGCATAACGAGAGCATTATTTTGAACATAATTATAATAGCCTTGATTTTTTAGACTAAAGCATGATAGGCCATTGTAAAGCATAATAAGTTCAAGCCAACTTACTAAGGTACAGCTCAACTATAACTTCATCATATCACACATGAACTTGCTTGATTACGTGGCTCACATCTGTGTACTCACCCCACTTCTAGTGGAAGCACATATGTGGTCTCATTAGAGCAGAAGGTCTCGTGTAGTATACAGTGGAAAACCAGTAAACCACACAGTGAAATGTAAGATACACATATCACAATTTAATAGCTAGTACTCAAATAATCTTTGTAAGTATGTACTTGTCAATGAACACATTGTTCTCTACAATGACGTCAAACACTAACGAATCAGTATACATATTAGGGAACCATCATTCATGTGATCGCCTAAATAAAACCACAATCACAATGTGACAGTCACCTTTAGATTCGCTGTGCTCAACAGGCCTAGCTTAGGCTAGGTGTACAGGGTTTATACTACCCAGCAACACCTCGATAAGTGAGGTAGCTATCTAAGATGAGTTTGTTCATGGATATGATGGCTTGATAACAACGCTGGCTATATCCGAATTTACTGAATCCAGATTTTACATAGTGGAATGGATGCCTGATGGTTCGTGAACATGACCCTGCAATAAAGCATTCAAGTAAGCACGAGAAATATAATGTATTACATTGTATACAGCTGTACGTGTATAGCTACAGTAGAGATAACTCACGAAATACATAGCCACGCAAATGTCTCAGCTGTGGACGGTATCTTGCAAGTTGACAGCATACAATTTAATATGACTGATGTTTGCATGGATATATTTTACGTGGAAATTATATTTTAATAAGTGGTTAGCTGCAGTTCCAAGCAAAATCACGCTTGCTACCATGCATGGGTATCATGCGTGTGTGAAGTTATAGTTGAGCTGTACCGTAGTTGAGCAATCACATTGTAATAAAATCAAGCCAATTTCCTCCCATAGTGCTGCAGAGCAATCATATTTTACATAACACTGAGATATAGCATAATTAAATTGCAATGTACTGTAACATTCAACGTGTAATTATTTAGTTACTAAAATAATAATGTTTGTATGGTATTACTTATGACAACACAAGATTACCATGTAATTGTTGACATTATCCTCATAACTTGACTGTCTCCTTAAACTTCACAACTTTATCTATTTTAAAGGGGTACACCCTTTTACAGCTTCACTGTACATCCAATGCTAAGATTCTCTAGGTAATTGGAAGTCTAGGGAAATGATACTTTATTGGAACAGGATTGCGAAGTGGCAATGGAAATAGCCAATGGAAAATGACTGATGGCTAACTGACTGGACTGGCTGGCTATCAACTTACCAACCAACCAACAGATCAACTAACTCACTGACTCATTTTCTCAACATGCGGGTTGGATTCTACACCAAAATGCTTCTACAGCATTGCTGGATCCTCCATAAAATAATTGAAGTACTCTAATAGAACAATCACATTTTACTGAAAAGCAGTAAAGGATTTGATGGACTATGGCTATAGATATTAAACAATATGAACCCAACCTGCAATATGTAACTTACCCAACTCGGTTAGTAAAACCTTCATTTAGTCATAGCATTTTAAAATATGTATAATTGAAAATGAATGTTCTATTAGAGTATTTTGAGTAGTGTTGTCTGGATATACTGTATGGGCTTTAGTTATCCAAAACAATAAACCTACATGAACACTTTTACCATTATGTATTGTTTAAGACCATCCAGGGATTGGATAACCAAGGGTCCACCATACAAAGCAATTTTAGGTACTGTACCATGTTGCATATTATTTAAAAATAATTTTATCACGTTTGCGTCTTGGTGAAAACAGGCTCTAGCACTAAAAGCCTGAATATCACCCTATTCCTAAAAGTATGCAATTTACTTTTAAAGTTATAATTGTGTATCTTACTGGGTAAGTCACCTGTTAACAGACGTATTACCAGAATAAAGACGTACTCTTTTAGAGCATTCACACATCCAGTAAGATAAACCATTAATTTTATTAGAAAATTATGAGGGCCTTGAAGTTTGCAAAGTATGAAGGGTTCCATGATCACTGATTACATATACTTGAATTTCATAACTCCTTGATTGTTATAGTGATTCTGTTTACAACTGGTTTGTTCTTTGATAGTTGATTTGCATAAGTGGTTTGTCCTATAGGTTTGATAGCAACCTAGGTATAACCATTATTTCCAAATATTGTGCATAACTTGCCAGTTATTTTATTCTATGGTATATGTACAAAATTTGTAACATAGTTAACATATCTTTTAAACCAGGAATGATGCGCACCCACAGCCAGCCAAAGGCTGGCTTTGGGTGTGTGCCTAGTTTACTTAAATTGTTTTTGTAGAAACGTGTTTGTGTGTACCTACCAATGTTTGTTTGTTTGTCCGTATGCATCCACATGAGCAAAAACGTTGAATATGGTAAACGTTGAATATGGTAAAAAGCAGCCAAGATGTAAGAATTTTAAGTCTTTATTACACTTCCACACACATACACTTTGCTCTAAGGTGGTTTCTTCTCAGTGGTCTGAAATACAGGTATGGTGACTCTTTATATACTTCGTTAATGGTCTTCCCTTTCGGTTTTATAGACATTTAGAGTAGCATAACATCATTTTGTTACACCTAATATTTGGTATTACTTTAAACAAGGTAATTTTACAGAAGCGTACATATCTCAATGAGATAGCAAAGATTATGTGGTAGGGGCTACAAAAACAGGACATGTGGGCACAAACTACATCCCATTACCCAACAATTATATCATATTGTAATACTGAAGTAGTGTATATATATTGTTATGCCATCAATAATTATGAGTATATACTGGAAAGTTTGAAAGCAATAGCAAATTTTGTGTCCCTAAATTTGCTTTGGAAGATGTCCCGCTTCAAATCACAGTAGCAAAAACAGTCTGTTGTATGACCAGCCATAATAAAGATCATGTATTTTGATCGTGGTTGCATAGTTGGTTACTATGCAACCACAACCACTCTCATCACTTTTCCATTTTGATAAAACATTATTATACATAGTGCCGCTGATAATTAATGATATATACTATGTTTTTGTTTTGTTTCTTTCAGACCAGGCAATACTTAATCAATATTTTCCTCTGTTGTGTAATTGTTTACCTGATGATTACCAGTCTACACTGGTCAAGTTGACGAGGTTACCCCAATTATCAACTGATGAACACCAACAACTGAATACTATGATATCATCATCATGTGAAGCCCAACTGGTCAATGAGAAGATTGTCACTTTCCTTATAGTAAAATTATGTTATAATGGAAGTAGTGATAGTCTAGTAGGATTGTGTGATGTGATGGATAATTTGGTTGAGTCTGATCAATCAGCTGGTTGTGTACAACAACTCAGATCTGGTAAGTGGTGACGGTTCATATACAGTGTATACATAGGTCAGTTTGTACATGTCACCATTCCAGCTGTAATTGAAGGGATTTCCTCACCTACGGTGATACTAGCTAATTCCATACATCGAGGATTATTGGTTACTACAACTGAGAGTTCACATAATGTACAGTGTACACAACATGCTACAACTAGTTCAGCAGCTGTTACTAGCATGTCATCATCGTCATTCACTGATATTTCACTGCCTGTTAACAATGAACCTATTGCTGGTTCTGTTGAACAAGAGATTGGTGTAGTTACAACAAGTAAGCATCACTACAAAAACAGTTCAAGTTTCCATAGCTTTCCTGGTTATTGGAAAGGTACTGGAACAACTGTATTTCGCATATTTCCACACCTTTCTGAATTTTGATTATGGAAATAAGGCTGTTCCAGTACCTTTCTAATAACAAGGAAAACTATGGAAACTTAAACCATTTTTATAGTGCATTTTTATAAGCTATTGTATTCTTATAGCTATAAGTAGTTGTGGTATGTAGGTGTGCATGTAATTTTTTTGTGATTAATAGTACCAAGAGTGAATAATAAAAGAGGAGAGTGTCTAACTCCAGTATGGTCTATCAAAAATGAGCGCGCGTTATCCATGGCTTCTACTAAATTTGTAAGTGTGGTGTTAATAATGCATGCATCAGAGGCTCGCGCTACTAACAAATAATTGTTTTGCTCACGTGATGAATTTATTTAATGATGGTGTCGAAGGTTGGGCATGTACAGAAGGAGAGACCAAAACGTGGGTGCAAGAACGAACGGCCTGTCAGTAAGCCGAAAAGAAAGAAAGTATCACAAGATTTATCTGCGACGGAGCCTACAAGAACTGAAGAGTCTACAGTTATTACACGAACCCGCAAAGTACTCAACAAGAAAGAGAGGAAAAGTTTAAGTGACCACTTAAACTCCGTCGACTATGATGCTTTAGTGTGTGCAGTTAATGGTAAACTAGCTGAACAAAGTTTACCGGATCTGCTTAAAGAGTTCGCAGACGTTTTGTTCCATAATGAACAGCTGTGCCGAGATATTCTAATCCATCACCGTTGCAGGTTTGCAGAATTGTTCATTGAATTCCAGAAAGGGGTGGATTCGTTCTTGCGCTTTCAACTGCAATGGCACCAACACTGTAGTGCATTCCTGCTTAGCAGAAGTTATCCACTTTCGTCAATTCAGCTTGAAAAGAATGCTGAAGCTTCAGTAGCTGGTTTAAGAAGTCAGTGGCTAGGCTTCTATGAGAGCAATGGGATATCAGATCTAGACAGCAAGAAAGTAATGATCCCCATATCATCAGCGGTTTATGAACTTTTGCTGGAAAGAGCTGAAGAATTCCAGAAGAATCTTAATCATCCACAGGGTGGTGGTGCAAGCAGTGCTAGTAGCTCTAGTTTCACTGATGGTGATGATGTGTACATCCGCTTTGGCGGCGCTGCTCTTTGTGACATGTTACATCAACGTTACAAGAGTATTAAAAGTTGCCAGAACTCACAGAGGGATATACTATCACAGGAAATCACTGTATTACAGGCCATAAATACAAAAGACAAGACAAAGATACCCCAGTACCTTCGGTACTGTGACAGGGGGTTTATGTATTTTCCAGATATTTCCTTTATACCTTTTTTGCGGAGCCTGGATGAAATTGTGAAGGAAGTTATAAACACAGACACTGTGCAGGAAGATGATGGTATAATCCAGGTATGTCATTTGTGAATCTAGCTTTACTCATGCTCATTTAAATACGTAGGTTGCACATGACAGAGTGAAGAGAGAAGACAGTCTTAAAATGATGTTCCTGACAACTTTGGGAGAACGTTTACCCAACATCGGCACTTTTAGTCAAGATGCATTGGATAATGTATACAATGTGTTTGTCCGCAAATTGTGCAACACCAGGGTCCAAGAAGTTGTATCTGCTACAAAACAACAGATGGCCAGTAAGAAAGGACTAGCATCCACAGTTGATGTTAATCTACGACCAGTTTTGCTGGCACAACATACTAAACTTGAAACTAAGTTAGGTGTAAAAAAACCTAAAAAAATGTAATTTGCATTATAAAGAATACTGAATTATTATAATTATATATTGCGATTGAAATGTTTAAATTACAATAGTGGATACACTTTATGGAATTCATTTACTTGTGTGTTGCTTGTTGTACTTTGTTTTCTTTAAGGGAATTTCGGTAGTGTGAAGGGCTTCATTGCGGTATCCCTTCCCACTGTGATGGACTGCAACTGATTGTCTGACTAGACAAGCAGCTCTGGCAGTGGTATAGTTCACTGCATCTAGTTTCCCCCCAGCAGCATGTTTGTACTGGCTGAATAAACTTTCAACCGCTGAGCCAGAAAGACGTAATGGGGATACGAAGTATGTGGGATATGTCTTGAAGAACCATTCACATATTGCTCTAAAGCTGTAGACGTCAATTCTCAAGAGATCCCATGCTATACATGTGGAAATAAAAAGCATATAATATATGTAAATAGTCCTTACTTTGCCATGACAAGAATGTTCTTTGAGTATTGGAAGTATGAGCGAATTTAGGGTCTGTAAGTGGAGAAAGAGACACATACACACATGTACACTTATGGTGAAGGCAAACATACCTTTGGTCAAAAGAGAATCTAGCCAGTTAGTAAAGTAGCTGAACCCGTTGTTAATATTTTGTAACACCTCAGCACTTGTACTTCGGACACGATCATGGCTTAAGAATCCTCTTTCAAACAGTAGATTGCATGCCTCTAAATATTCTAGAGTCTCCATTGCTGTGCCGGCATCTGCTGGTGAAGGCTACTGGTTGATGTACCAGTGAAGTTCTCCCAAAACTTGCTCTTGCTATAGTTTTAAAAAGAAAGAAAAAATACACTAAAGTTCATGCAGAGAATAACACAATCCACTTACTTGCATAATCTTTGCAGGATGTACATTTAGTTTGGTCCACGCATCACGCAAGCAGTGAGCCTCTCTGAGACGGGGAACCATTCTTGTTAGATTCTGGCTCACTCGCTCCAGTTCTCGCTGATACAAGTCATTGATAGGCTGCCATCCAAATGTACACTTGTCCACACATTTAAATTGTTTAGAGCCAGTTGGTTTTGAAGAAAATAATGCATTTATCATATTCTTAAGCTGTCATTAAAAATGGAATCCATCAAAATATTTAAAACAAGTAGATGTGGTTACCTGGTGAGATGGACAGATCAGCCAATATATCTTGTGTGGAGGATCAAAAGGATTAAGCATCCAAGGTTCCACTCTATATTTATCTGACTCACCATTTTCACCACTTTTTACAGAATAAGCTCCATGGCAACCATGACTGGCTTTAATTGCGGCCACATTGGAAGACCCACCATCACAAACTAAAACACTCGTTTTCAAAGAGTGCAACTGGAATAACTTGACAGTTTCCAACACACAAGCCAAGACAAACTTCCCATCAACTGAACCTGAACTAGTAAAATACGGGCCGACAATGTCGAACTGACTAGTTAGGTCTCTCCACAAGAACTGTAACACATACAATGTCTGTTTACCGGTGTCGGAGCTGTGTAGCAAGGTGTACAGATCGTTTAATGAGGCTAGGTCTTTTGGAGTCATTGACAATCCCATCAATCTGTTGTTTCGGGAGTTCCACATTAGTTGACAAGCAACCTTAACTTCGTCAAAAATTTGTGCACCATCTCCCATTGGCTCCTGCTTTCCTTTCTCCCTGCACTCTGCTCTGTAGACCACATACCGTGACACTTGATCAGTGATGCAAGCTGAACTGGCTCCTGGTGCATGGATGAAAGCATCAGAATATGCTTGCAAAGTAGATTTGGCTGGTAAACTAAGAACATTAAAATCCTTCAATGCTTCATAAGCAGCAGGACTTCGTGAGTAGATAGCTAAAGCTGAAAAGATATGCAAGTAATTTAAACCATTGTAACAACTGTAGCTAGATACCTTACCCATTCTTATGGTGATCAGACTCCAATGATTACCTCTACCACCATTACCTGCATAAAATCACTTGAATAAATCCAAGCATATACATACTCTTATAATGATCTTACTGTTGGACGCCTGATCACGGGAAAATTCTGTCCTTTGGCAGTCTAAATCTGTGTTCCAAATCTCTTTCATTATTCCACCGACACCATATTTCTCTCCTTCATCATACAATCTCTGTAATTCCTCATCATCTTTTGTCATCTCCATGACAGTTCTCATTTCTTCATTTTGGTCATCATCCAGGGTGACTTCATGCTCCTCATACCTTGCTAGTTTCCTAATGCTGTTAGTCCTCTCATATTGGGCTAGCTTTTTACGCTTTGCTTGGCTGGCAGGACTCATATACGACAGTCTAGCTCTAGAAGAAGGACGTTGCCTCTTTGCTTTTCTTGTCGGGGTTTCCTTTAAAGTTCTCGTTTTCTGACGTTCCAGGTGTCTAACCAGATCTTTACATGGATAACATTTAACTTCTTTGGCATCCTTCTCCTCCTTGGTTGCATTGCGAGCCAACTCAAACAATAAATCACACTTTACTGAATGCACACGGTGGAATGGAAAATCAGTAAGGCGCACACTTTTTATATCAAATCGAATTACTTCTTTGTATTCTTTCAAATACAGCTCAGGGTCAATCCCTGGGCAGAATTTGTGTGAGTTTCCACCTATTATTTTACACAGATCAACAATATCTTCAGTGCTTTCAAAACTCTGCTTCCTCCACAGTCTCATCATCACATGTACAGAGTATTCCTTGTATTGCACGTACCCTTGAATACGTGACAGCATTCCATGAGGCAGATGAACAGAAAGATGACGTTGACTGATTGTTAAAACCGGAATTTGTGTACTGTTTACCTCTACACGTGACATCGCAAAACAAAGGCTAGGAAACCGTGAAGCGATTTCTTGGTGAATCTTCGACAGAAACTGCTCTTGGTTTTCAGTCGAAACTTCTGGTGCACTGTTCACCACAGTGTTAGACGATGTGTTGTGCATCTCGGGAGACGATGCTTCCACTTCCAGGTCCGTAATGACATCACTGACACGAGCGGGGCTGCCAACACAAACATCGCTATCGACAAGATGGGACTGAAACCCAGTGACGCTACGACTTGGCGTACTCATAAGACGAACTGTCCAGCCGGCTACTCTCAACTCACCTTCTAGAGTGTTGATTCGTACCAGTCAACACGTTTATCATAAGCGTAAATTTACTGTGATAACTGGAGATACTTCGGGTGCTCATTTTTGATGGACTATACCGCAGTTAGACACTCTCCTCTTTTATTATTCACTCTTGATAGTACATATATCCATGCATATAGTACGATAGTACTGTATGTTACGGTATTATAGGGATCATATAGGTTTGGGCTTCAATGGCCAACTAAAACCAGTCACACACTACTGTTACGGCACCTTGGCAGTATTGGTTAGGTATAGCCAAGCCCAAAAGAGCCTTCAGTACAACCTGGAACTTTCAATTAAGTTTCTACAAAATTAAGAAATATGTATTTAATGGAATTTTCTACTGACTGACAGATTGCATGAATGATGCCTTTGGACAAGTATAACTCATAAGGCTATGAGCGTGATTTTTCACTATTCCACTTCCCTTCAGTTTAACAGGTGCCTTTTGGCATACTGGAATACTTACTCCTTTGTAGGCCTGAGCCTATAATGCTTTTGAAATTGCCTATTATGCTTTAGAGCAATGCTCCAAAATTTCCCTATTATGCTCTAATTATTCCCAGTTATGTCCCATTATGCTCCAAATATGGTCATATAAAATTGCACCTTGGCTGCTTTATTAGAGTATCTATTGCATCTGTGAACGCTCTATTAGGATATTTCAACATGCAGTGACTGTTCTATTAGAGTATATCGATCTTTAACTTATCTTTTCCTCACAATGTAGCTGTAAATCTGACCTTTGCTGTGTTTGCACACTATCTTGTTCTGCATCATACAAAATAGGCAGAGTCTCAGCTTCTCTGATAATCATTGCAAAACAATTGTGCCTATTATGCTGGCACTATGCTCAATGCTTTTGGCAACCTATTATGCCCCAAATTATGCTGGCATAATTGGCACAGGCCTACTCCTTTGTGTCTCATTTATCTTTGCTGACAGTGCAAGGTATCCCCCCATTAGCATTCTCATAGTGTTCTTCGTTTATAATGCTGAGTAACAGGCTGAACATAGCTGAAAACAAAGCATAATGGTCAATCTTCGCTATTTCAGTAATTGATAGTTGAGGTGTGCGTTTAGATGAAAACAATAAGCCTGGCATTATTCTTTCTTCTAAGCACACCAGTCATAATAATATTCCAAAAAGTTAATAAACAAGTATATGGAAAAATTAGGAGTTTTAAGTTTGATAAGGGATCATAGAAATAAAAATTAGTCAAACAAGGGACATCGCCTACAACTCAAAGACATACTAGTGGACATTTAATTCCTAATTCAGTCCATCTTGTTTTACTACATATTATTTCTATGTTCCCTAATTGAACTTAAAATTTCTAGATATGCTTTTGGTATCCTGTGGATATATACTGTACTGGATTTCATTGACAAACTGACAAAAGAGTTTTTTGTGCACAGATACATACATGTACAAGTATAAGGAAATAATGGCTTATGAGATTATAGGTGTCCACATCTGCAAAACCCTGGCACGATCATGCATTTTTGATTTCCTATTTATTTCGTATTTATCATCTGATGAGCTATAATGCTTGCTTTGGCAAAGTTTCAGCCTCGAAATATGTCAATAACCCTGGTAGTTATATACCTACAAAATGGCAACAACAGAAAGGTCAATTTGTACAGCAAGTATGGGGAAAATAATTTACAGGCGCTTACTAAAATGGATGTAACATACAAGCAGCATGACATACAGAATTGCAATTTGCACCATCGTGTTTGCCATGAATAGGATAACTGGGTAATTATTTCCTTGTGTCACCTCTCTTCACTACATACAGAGGCAAAATTAGTGAAGAAAAATTAATTGTGTACTATTGTTTTTATCGTGAGGTAAACAAACACCTTAACTTCCATATCCTTGAGTCTATCACAACAAAACACAAAGTTTTGAGCTCCTTGTGAGTAGGCAAATAAGATGATATCCAGGTTTTTATTGTTTGGTCCTTAGAACAAAGTATTCAAAAAATTACAGGATTTTTATAACGATGCACCCATTGTATTCAATAGCTTTCAATAGCTCCGGTCACATATAGAGCTAAGAGTCTGCCAAGAAGAAGTCAAATACTATGTATATGATTGTTTTTCACAAACATTTAATTTTTGCACATTTTGTAAAGTATATGAATCACAATAAAACTTTTTAGGAGTGAAATAAAGTAAGACCAGCAGTGAGAAATATTTCTGTGAAATGGCCAGCTTGAATTTGGTGCATTAATTAACAACTTAACATGCAATGTAAATATCTGGCTATTCACTACTGGACACCTTGGGACCAATCAAAATTGTCCTAGATGATTATCAAGGTGTCCTGACTTTCCCAGGAAGTTTTACATGCTAGGGGATACTTTGGGACCATCACTACATGCATACAAACTGTGTCCACTTTCAAGTAACCTAAATTAACAGCTAAGGTTCAATGGTGCACTTAAAATAGACTCTAACACTGTTCCGTGATTTAGTTCAGTGTGGTAGATTAGTGTTGTGTAACTATAATATACATGCGTATACATTTAGATTTTGTCCAACTCAAGACACACTATCATGCTATACTACAATTGATGCCTGATGACTATGAACAAAGTGTTGGGAAGTTGCTGAATTATATTAGTGATGACCATATTTGTATGATATTGAGTAGTAGTAACTCCACTACTGCTAATAAGTTAATATTGGATTGTTTGATTGAGAGGATGAGCTGTAGAGAAGAATTACTTGATCTGTGTGATCAACTGGAGACTATTAGTACATCACATCATGATCAGTTGAACATGTTGATCAGTGAAATAAGATCTGGTGAGTGCAACACAGCTGTAAGATATAGGGAATCCAGGTGTCCACCTATAACCAATAGTTTGGGCTTTTAAAGCTTGCTGTGCATCAAATACACCATGTACTGCTCAAATGCAATGTTGCAGTTGCTTGCACAATTTGGTTGAAGGGTAATAATAAACTATTGAGTTATGCTAACAACTGCTCAGTCAAAATACCTTAATAGTGAAGTCGTCCTATTAGAGCATTAAGTAGCAAGTCATCCTATAGCGAGTTCAGCTACAATCAAGTGATCGTGCAGAGAGTTTAGCTACAAAAGTCACCCTGTAAAGAGTTCAGCTTCAAAGAAGTCACCCTACAAACAAGTCACCCTGTAGAGAGTTCAGCTTCAAACAAGTCAACCCTGTAGATAGAACATGTCAACCTAGAGAGCTCAGCTAACATCAAGTCACCCTGTAGAGAGTTCAGCCTAGGCATGTTTGAGCTTGGCTCTACTTAACCAATACTGACAAGGCACTATGGAGGTAGTATTGTAAGGCTTGTTTCTGATCGATACTTTAAAGAGAAAGTGCAAACCTCCATATTTTAGTACCTCTGTATTTTAGTACTGTAATTTGTAGTAATAATAATGATAATACATGGCATTGGTTGACCTTGAGCTTTTTTTAATGAATGTATGCTCTCCTCACAAACATATTCCTTCACAAATACATGAATTTGCATTCTAATTGGACAAGTACAAGTATTTTAAAATGTAAACATTGTGTGGCTTAATTTTATTTGAATGGTATAATATGTATGTTGAGCACATACAAAAGTAGTCAACACCCTTTATCTATTATTTCTATCAGATGTACAACAAAGCATTCAGTTTCCGATCGGTACAGCATCTACTACCAGTAGTGTTGTATCACTACCAACTGATCAACAACGTTGCTTAACATCACTTAGTAAGTTGCTGGGACATTTGTGACCGGGCCTGCGAAAACAGGGCATGTGGGCACAAATTACACCCTATCACTCTACAGCTCATATCTCAGTGCTGGAAACATATATTTCCATTCTGTAACTTGCATTATGATGCCAATTAAATACTTACTAAGAGCAGAAAATTGCAATGTCATAGCATAATGGTACAAAATGTTATGTGTGATGAAAGTGTGAAAAAGTAGGTAAAAATCATGTGCCCACATGCCCTATTATCGCAGGCCCGGTCACATTTAGTGATCTTAGTTACAGTCTGTTTGTAAACAGTGTTTATGTATGTCAATGACTTCAAGGTTACATCTTTATAAAATGTCACAAAATCTATCAGTAGTTTGTAGAATTTAAATGTATCGTTTTGTGTGCTTCATTAGTAATTCACAATTACAGCACTGTTGTACATACATTAATTATTTCCTAACTATATTGTACTTTGCATGGGAGGATCAGAGAAATGCCACATACTGTATTGTCCCATACAGTACTGATTAACTGCATAACTGTACTGTATGAGTCATACAGTACAGTTAAGCACTTAATTGAGCAAACACAACAAACTTGGGAAAATACAGTACAGTTATGCACTTATTTGGGAAAATGCAGCATACTTGGGCAAATACGGTACAGTTATGCAGAGAATTTATTTAAGGAAAACGATTCCACATGTGTGACACTGTAAATCACTAAAACCAGCTAAAATAATCTTACCAGTTCATTTTATAGCTTAAATAGATTATATAAACATTTACTGATCGTCTGATCACAAAGCTATTTACACACAACTCTACTAAGACAGCATGATTATTAATCACATGCGTGACATTGTAAATTGCTAAAACTAACCTATTAGTTTGTTCTATGACTAGAAATGTATTATATAAACACTTACTGATATCCTGATCACCAAAAATCGCAGCGATTTGAGTACTGGAGCAAATCACTCTGACCAAGAAATACAATATAACACTTAAAGCACCACCTATGCTGAAAAATACAGCACTCGGGAGGCAAATACAGCACTCGACTTCACCTCTGCTGTGTTAGCCTGTCACATGCCCCCTCATGCTGTATTTTCCATACACACAAGCAGTGGTGCTTTAACTATAACATGCAGTGCATATGGCTTGGTAGTATTCATGTACACAGACCTTCTGTCTTGTGCCGCATTTCTATATGTGACCCAGTCTGGGAAAACATTCTTATCACCTATTTAAAAGTATCGAGAAATGCTGGTTTAAAGGCTTCAGTGTGTTGTAGCTCTCCAATGGTTGAAGCTACATGTACCAAATTTTCACATGTTTTAATACCAATTCCTTAACTTCCAGATCATCTACTGTACAAGTAGCCAACAGCTGAGATTCTTGCCATTCTAGATAGTTTTAACTCAGTGTTGGCTGTATCAGGCAAGTTCCAAAAGGGGTGGGTGGCAGAGGCCGGAGAAGGACAAGAGTCTGTTTTCCAAAATGAAAGAGTAAGGCCAAGTATGGGCCAAGTATGGGCTATTTAAGTCTCAAACTGGCTAAAATAAAAGGATATTTTACAGCACGTGTCTTTATTCAGCACCACAGAGCTGAACAGCACAAACAGCCATCCCCAGGCTGGCCAGAGCTCCATTAGGGTCCCAGATTATTCATACCGATCGCCACTGGGCTTGGGAAAAGCAGCCAGCAAAACCAGACCACTCAAGTCTAACTGATGTAATTATAAAATTTGATCGTTTATTTATGTAGCTTCTTGGTGAAAATCAGATCTGTTATCATAGGCAATAAGACTGGTTTACCCAGACCCAGTTACACATACAAATGTGTAAGTTTAGATACTTTTGGTCTACTGTCAGTCTTCAACCCACTGGGTACGATAATAATAGGCTGATTATGTCAGTTTTTTTCTCTGCTATACCAGGTGAACTGTTTATATTTACATCTCGTCCTCCTCCATGCAGACCAGATTGTCATTTAATCTTAAGAGCCAAGGGCTGTAACAAAAGTCTGCCTGGTCCCAGTTTGGTCGGATCATTTGAATTCAGATATACTCTCTAATTGAACAGTCAATGCAATAACTCTAATTGGACCACCAATTGTAGGTTACTATGCTATAATTGATAGCTTGCATGAGTGTGATTGAGTGTTCTGTTGAATGCAGTTTGAATGCTGGACAAAACTGTCAAGTGGAAATTGTCGAGGGTGTCTGCATGTGGAGTTGGGGCATTATCACAATATTAATATCTAATACCATACCTGTTTCACTGCCCATACAAAAGTCTCAATAGTAGCAGTGAAATTTATCCCGTATTTCACTGACAGCAGTGAAAAAGTTGTAATTGCAATTTCATTGGCTAGAATTTATGTTAACAATGTAGCGCCAATTAGTGTCGACGCGTGTTTAGTACATAGTGACAAATTGCGTACATGGCAACGCTAACGCACAGCATGCGTATATGCAGCGAGTATGGTATTAACTGGGAATAGCATGGGTAGCAGTGAAATTTGGGATAAATACCACTCTTGTTGTATTGGAAATGGTAAATTTCACTCGGCTTCGCCTCGTGAAATTTATCCCCATTTCCAATACAACACTCGTGATATTTATCCCAAATTTCACTGCTACCCATGCTATTACTAGTACATATACCATGACATTTATTTCCCAAATTGTTTCAAATTGCAGTATCTCGTAATACTCTGTATTTACTGTAATTTACACTTACTTATGCAATTCTCTGATGAAAGTGCTAGCAAGAAAGTGGTGGTTATACAGGCCTGTAGCCAGGGGGGTTCTGAAGAACCGTCCTCTTGGTAAAAAGGTCCACAATTTTAGTATACAAATCTAAATTTTCAGTAGCAAAAGTCCATAACTACAGTTTACTAAATACCACTAATAAGAAGCTAAATTAAGTGCTCTGAGTAGCTCATTCAGTACTTGTATTAAATGCCAATGCAAGATATAGATACTCAAATAGAGCAGTCAACCACTCTAATAGAGCAATCCCTCTAATACTAGACAGATGCTAACAGCATCGTGAGGCGAGCCTGAGTGTATATTATTGAAGTACCGATGGCAGTGAAAACTACTGAAACAATGTAAGGAATTCTGGAATTGCATAAAGAGTTCATAATTTTTATGGAGGAGAGTGTACATTCTGTTTCTTTCAAGTCTCCTCTGCTCCACTGTCATTGCAGCTCTTTGACGCCGCATATATTCACGGTTTCTATACCTTCTCCTTTCTGCCTCTTCAGGAGGTTCTGCTGAGCTTGTAATGCTCCCTCCTACGTCAAAGACGTTCTTCCGTATCCATTCAATAGTTACACGTGGCCAGACATCACTCACATGGCATAACAGTAATCTACATCAATAACTCTCATGATATGAACCATTACACATACCAAATATGGCTAAGCAGTAATCTACACGTTAGACTCCCTAGTGTGGGGCTCGCTCAGGCTCGCTCCAATAAGAGTTACAATTACATTTTCTGTATAATTATAATTACTTAATTTATTTACAAAAACATAATTATTGTGATTGCCTAAATCTCCATGCAATGAAGATGTGTAAATTTCATTGTTTAAGACTGCAGCTCCACTGCCCCTGACAGAGTGCTCAATCTTTCCCATTCTTATTCACTATGACATTCCAATATATTATACATACATGTGCAGAATGTATAATTACAGTAGCAGTAGAGATGTTTTTTCATCCACACAGCTGGTTTTGAGTTTACCTAAAAATTGTTATTTTTATTGTCAGAAATGCCACTAAAGTCAAACTTTTAGTATCAATTTTTTTTTAAAGCTTGGGGGGGCATGCCCCCAGACCCCCTAGTTTCAGCATGCCATGCTGAGTGCGCACACCATAATATAATCTGAATCATGTCATATAAAAAGGTCCACTTTTCTTCTAAAAGAACTTACCCAGATAAAAAGTCTGGCTACAGCCCTGTTGTGCGTACTTTGCTTAGAAAAACATAATAATATATGCTCTATTTTTATAAAACTACCTCAGTATGGAAATCGTGATAATTAGTAGTATCATGATGTTTCAGGTGGTGTTACATCATTGGTAGGAAATCGTGATAATATTATCACTAGAGCTGTGCACCTACAAAATTTTAACCACCAGTTTATCGGTCACCAATAATATTGATGATAATTGGTTAATTGGAACAATTATATTCCATTGTTTATATACAAAACAGTAAATATTTCTTTATAGAGCACATGTGCTCTATAAAGAAATATAGAGCACTTTCCAACTTTTGAAAAGCTTTGTGTGAGTGAATCTACCTTCAGATGCTTGTTGTTAGTTAAGTGTATGCAGAGCCCACGGGCTCAAAAACAAGTATTTGGTTGGTTTAATAATTAAAGTACATTGTGCCTAGCTAAACCTACAGTATACACTGCTGTTTTCTGCAACTTATTCTCTACTGCATACTTAACTAGAATCATTATATCCATCTGCTATCCTACGTGACAGTCCGGTTTGCATCAGGTAATGTAGGTATGACTGGACTTTACAATGCATCATCTACATGTATTGAGTCTCCTCAACAGGTAATATTCCCACCATATTTTTACACAATGTGCTTCAGAGACTCTGCGGTCACGAGCTCATACCTGCACTTTTCTTTGTTAGATTTCCTCTTGGTATTTTAGTGCTCGTATGATACAAAATCACTATTATCAAGTCAGACAGTAGAATAATCATCTGTGGACTGCCTTTAGCCAAGAATATCAACATCATAGACAACTCTTGCCATTGGCATTCTGTTTATAATGTTCTCTGGTAATTGCAGTTTCCCACAATCATATGTAATAGTGTCTCACATGATATTTACTAGTTTCAGAAGGTCTGAATGTTCTCGTGTTTTAGTGGAAGGCTTTAGTGAGTTTCTGGCTATCAATTATAAAGCCCTAAATGCAGTGCAAGTGTCTGCCTTCATTGTGAAACAGGTGTTCAAAAAGTTATAGATTTTTTTCTGTTTCAAATAGTTCACCCATTGCATTCTACTATAACTTAGGCTAACATGTGAGATTCTTGCAGATTCGGTCACATATTATTGCTGTAAAAAAGATTAAAGCATTGTGTCCTCATGTCACTGTAGATGTGTCATCCACCAGAATGGAACTTCAGGAACGATTGAGTATTACTAGCCGCAAACAGTTAAAACAAGGTTTGTTTTTCAGTACACTACCAATGTAATGCCATATGAATCTTATATAGTATATTTTTGTAGCTATTTTATACCAATTGTAACCATTCATGTTTTACTACAGGATTGAAGTGTCCACTACCTCCCCCACTTCCACCAAACTATGTACCTCGTCATAAACTGTCAAGTGAAATGGTTGATAAATTATGTCAGTCCACCATTGACCCTAATAGTTACGGAACAAGTTTAACAGTTACTGGAGCTGGTGGATTTGGCAAGACTTCTATTGTCACTGCTTTGTGTCATCATCCTGTGATTAAAGAACAATTTATGGATGGAATTCTTTTTGTAGAACTTGGCCCAAAAGCTACTGATCCCAGTATGAAACTGAAAGGATTACATAACTTATTAACCAATGAACAATGTGATATTAATGTTGTCGAACAGCAAATCCGTCAGCTTACAAGTCTTTATTGTCATAATCTTCTTGTCATTGTTGATGATGTGTGGCATGTTGAAGATGCTGAGCCAATAGTTAAGGCATTCAGTAACTGTAAAATAGTCCTCACTACCAGGATGAATGACATTGATCAATGCATACCTACCAAAGAGGTAGTTAGTGTAGGTCCAATGGAGCAAAGTGAAGCTATCTCCCTACTGACCTGTGGAGTGATTGAAATCAGTCAACTGTCACAAGAGGATGTGAACTTACTTGATGAACTAGCTCAAGATATCCACTTGTGGCCACTGCTTCTCTCTCTAGTAAGAGGACAATTGTCTCATAATCTAAAACGACACAGTTCAGTTGCTAAAAATGTTATCCACATCGTAAAAGATAAACTGCGCAATAAAGGACTAACAGCTTTTGACAAAAACAATGTTGAAAGAAGTCGTAAATATGCTGTGAAAGTTTGTATTGAAGTGTCCTTGGATTTACTGACACAAGATTTATCTGATAAAATGAAATCACTCATAGTGTGGACAGGAATTGGTACTTCCATGCAAAAAGAAATATTACATGTTCTATGGAACAATGATGATGATGAAGCCAGAGAGTGTGCTGATCAATTATGGGCATATGGTCTAGTGCAGTTTAGTTGTGTTACAGTTCCTCCACACAAGGAACAACATTTTGTGGAAGTTCATGCTGTTATCAGCCAATATTTGATTGAGGCTTTGGACAGTAGTGACGTATACAGACATTCACCACTGGTTATATTTGGTGTTGGTGAATCAATTAGTCAAGGATTATCAGAACAACTTTTAAAGTCATATGGATTATATGACGATGCATCATCATCATCATCACTGCCTGCTGTAGAATATTTAGAACGCAAAAAGAGTGACATAGAAAATCTTGAGATACCATTTAACATCAAATGGTTCAACATGTGGACAATACTTGATCCTCATCTTACCATATTAATACTGCAACATGTACAAAGTGCTCTAACAAACGTACAGGTGTTTCTGCCATCAGTAACTGAACAAATTAATACACTAACAAAGGATTGCTGCATGGTACTAAGGGATGTTTGCAAAATAAGTAGGTCATTAAACCAAAATGTTCAACGTTTTCTTAATCAAAAAAATTATCATGCATTAATCCAAACGATAGAAACTTTTATCAACGACTATCCTATTGGCTCAATTGCTCAACAAGCAGTTATCATGATGAAACATGAGGTCATTCCAAACTATAGTGGGGGGCAGATCACTCAGCTTTCTGAGTATCTCCAAATGCTGACACCTAATTATCACCACATGACTCTAATGCTATTACCAATTATAAAGTTATACACTAAACAACTAGCTGAAATAAACCATTCATTGCAACAAGGATTAAATGAAGCTGAGAAAATCTACCAGCACATCAGGAGTGGAAAATTTGAAGATGTGTGGAATATGGAGTATGATTACCTCATTAAATTACTAGAGGTTGCTCCTAACTGGGTAGAGCGAACAGCAAAACATAGAGGTCTAGCTCTTCAATGATTTTGACACTTGCATGTAGTCACATACTCAATACATACATAACTTTGTACAGTCATTTTGTACTAAACCTTATCATGTGCTAAATCTGCTTGCATTGAGTAAGTCAATTAAATCCTATAGGCCAGTATGTAGCTTTGTAATTGTAATTTTGTTCAGTACATGGATAATTCACATAAGTATTTTGAATATGATAAAATTCCTTTGTTGTCTCACATGCAACCACAAAAAAATGATGTTGATGTGTTTCTTTTGCAGGTTTGTATGTAATAATATAGGGATGAATAGCACTTGACATTGATACAGTTTAAGACTCTATTGTTGCACATGTGCTATAGCATTCTGTCTTTAGTATTGACAGTAAAACCAGCCCATCCTGCTACTGTAGTTGTCATTAGGACTAGCTGACACTAAAATATCTGCATACTCTTTCGGTATTCAGATAGCTAGTAAATATTGGTACTTGATTACTTATTAAGATGAGATCCGTTATTAGTTACGTACCAACTCACATGATACATTTTTCATAATGATTTAAGGACTAATGCGATGAACAATTGATAAAACTTACATTCATCTCTCAGGGAAGGATTTACAGAGGTAACATGAGCCCTCTTCAAAATTTGTTAAAAAGATCGATATACTCTAACAGAGCAGTCAGGTATATACTCTAATAGAACATGCATGTACATATCCATGTCCATATGAAGTTTCTCAGCCAACATTAAATGCAAAACTTAGCATGACCTCATACTGCTATAGCTTTGGTATGCAGTGTTTAAAGATATAGAGCTCCAGTAATTTATCACTTGTGTTATGCAAAATGAATTCATGCTATGCATATTTGTATAGTTATATTGTTTTGATTGTCATTTGTATCAGTGGATTCATGGCTCCTATACCACAGTGAGATGTAACCATCACTTACAGATTACTATATGTGTCTCTATGTGTTATGTTGTCTGTTTCCACTAGGTGACTTTATCTAGTACTACCTTCATCCCAGGGGCGCTTAATGCATCATAATTAATGTACTTTTTGCATAAAATATAGCAATTTGCTGAGTTTTGATTTATTAAAATATTGAAAGTCTCTCAGCGGCTGGGGGCTGTGCCCCCAGACCCCTGCTTCTAGTAACTCAATGCTGGTGCTGGAACCCCCCTTCAAAAAATCCTGGCTACTCCCCTGTAGGTGATTTGTTTGCAGCTGACCTCTTTACAGAATGGTTTCTTCAATGTAGCTGAACTCTTTACAAGGTAACTTCTTCAAGCTGAACTCTCTACATGATGGTTTGTTTGTAGCTGAACTCTACAAGGTGATTTCTTCTAGCTGAACTATCTCTTTCCATAGTTGCATGAACTCCCTACAAGGTAACTTCTTCTAGCTAATCTCTCTACAGGGTAAATTGTTTGTAGCTGATCTCTCTACAGGGTGACTTGTTTGTAGCTAATCTCTATACAGGTTACTTGTTTCTAGCTGATCTCTTGAATTTTCTTCAGGGTGACTGCTCTATTAGGATGACTGCTCTATTAGAGTATCTCGATCTCATACTTGCTACACCAAGTTTGATTTCGTGTTATAACTCCGTGGTTTTATGTCTGATTCTTCTACACCATTGAAGAGCTTTTCTGAAATGATTACTCCATCTATACAGCGATTTTCAAAGCATTACCCCAAGCGGTTTATCCGGTAGGCGTGGCAAGCAGTCGTTTTTTATTAGCTGATCTCGATTGTGTAATTGTTACACACTGTTGGTTTTTTCGTTGTATCTTCCTGGTCTTTAGCTCGATTTCTTTCAAACCACAAAGGGTTTGAGGTTCAATAGTTAACCTATTAACCCACCGATTATTAGTTTCTTCCCATACGCGGTTTACCCTGTAGGCGTGACAACATATTGGTGTCATTTTTCGTGAATAATCGCTCATAACTCTTTGCGTGTTTATTGTATTCCAGTCAAAGTTGGTACCAATATGCGCCGTTATACCCCCCTTCTGTGTGCTACATTTCAAGGCAATCGAATATAGTGTTCGCGTTTTATAGCAGTTTTTGTAAGTGTGTGAAAAGAGGAAGAAAAATAAAAAGAAAAAGAAGAAAAAAAACAAAGAAACTAAGCCAATTTTTGAAGTCGCATATCTCGGGAACGCTTGAAGCGATTGCGCTCAAATTTGTAATGTGGAGTGCTGAAGTTGGGGGGCGTGTTCACAGCAAAAATTGTTTTGTTTCATCAAGGCAGCACAGAGCTACGGAGGTGCGAAAACTGCGTTTTCGTTCTTCCTGTCAATATACTCACGGTGTACATGTTGCGCGCCGGCTTCTTGGGCCGCACGACACACTACCGTGTGTCTTGATACAGTGATAAATATAATTTAGTGTACAGTGTATATAGTGAAACAGCACTTTGGAAGTCCATTAGGAAAATTATTTATTAAACCTGGCGTGTTATCATCATGCAGGCCATAAATGATAACACACCAGTCTGATCTACTTGTCCCTTCACCATCAAGTGCAAACTGACCAACCATTATACACCCATCATACTTTATGCCTTTGTCATTAATATGAATTGGAACCAATACTGATCCTGATGGAACCTTTGCAATTTCAACGACTGGCCAATTCATAGTACTCCCAATACCACTGATAGAAATGGACAATTTAACTAAATTTTCAGAGGCCATAATTGAATGTTTGTAATGTATTTACTTGTACCTAGTAGGACCTAATCAGCCTCAGCTGTCTGCCCTATTTAACTAATAATTATACAACCAAGTACTAAGAATAATACGAAACGCGGTTAAAATTACGTCATAAATAAATAAATAATTAAATAATTAATGTTTGAGAAAACTACGAGGCCTAGAGACATGAACTAACCGGGGATAGATTCGCCTGTGAATGAAGGCACAAACGTATAATCGTCGCTCCTGTTTGTGCTGATGACTTGACCATACGTGTAATTCTATATAACGCCCAGTACCACACCCGTGCTTAATTACTTACATATTGCGCGAAGAAGATTAGTGATGCCCGTGCAGGAGAGCCAGAAACCACTTGTGTAAACAAGAAGATTACAAGTAAGTTTTTATGTTTGTAACATCTCAAGTCTCCATGCCAGCTGCCAGTGGATTCATTCATGTAAATAAACAATCTAATCCAAAACAGCCAAGCTGTAAAAAAAGAGTGCGGCCCTGAGAAAGGCTATGGTGAAAAAAGATGTGAAATCCAAGGTGGCAGCCAAGAAATGGCTGTGATGGTAGGTTAATGGTAAAAATTTTAATAACAACAATTCAGTGAATTTGGTGCCGCTTGGTCTTGGCACAAAATTCACTTGAGTTGTCGTTATTAAAATTTTTACCATTAACCTATCATCACAGCCATTTCTTGGCCGCCACCTTGGATTTCACATCTTTTTTCACCATAGCCTTTCTCAGGGCCGCACTCTTTTTTTACAGCTTGGCTGTTTTGGATTACATAATAATAACAGTAACAACAACAATAATAATAATAGTGAAATTGTTGTGGGACTTTAACATACACTGATCATGTTCTTTCAGTTTGGTGACTTGATATTGTGGCTGTATTCAAGAGTAACAACTTTGTACATGTAGCTAGAAACTATCGATCCAGCTGATTGTAATATGACTGCTAAAGAGACAGAGAAAGTGGAAAAGTATAGAAATTTCAGGGGTGGATGGGGCGGGGGTCAAAGGGGGCTCTTGACCTCCCTCCAAAAATTTTTAGTATGCCGATATCGAAATACTCTAATAGAGCAGTCACTCTAATAAAACAGTCACAGTATTAGAGCAGTGTGTAGCAAGCTATGTAAGGATTTTTATGTACTTTGTCAGTTATAATTGCGTAGTTAGTGAGGTGGGCAGCTTTTTAAAGCTGGCTGTGACCTTTTTTTTTTGTTTTCACTTTACCAAACCAGACAATGTAGTGCCTTAGTTCATTTTGACCCTCCCCCCACCCCCCCCCTTTCCATAAGTATGGATCCGTCCCTGAGAGACTTAGCTGTTGAACTCACTTCATTACGGAAGATGAGATGTAATGTGGTTATAATTGTTGTTGGATGCCTTGGATGTGTGACTCAAATGTTAGAAACTAATCTGCATAAATTGCTATTTATGATTTTTGTGAAGTAGAGCTTTTACAACAGACAGCAGTTATTATTATCTAATCAAAAACAACCAAGCTGTAAAAAAAGGTGCGGCCCCCATAAAGGCCATGGTGAAAAAAGATGTGAAATCCAAGGTGGCGGCCAAGAAATGGCTGTGATGGTAGATTAATGGTTACATTTTAATAACAACAATTCAGGTGAATTTGGTGCCAAGACCAAGCGGCACAAAATTCACTTGAATTGCCGTTATTAAAATGTAACCATTAACCTACCATCACAGCCATTTCTTGGCCGCCACCTTGGATTTCACATCTTTTTTCACCATGGCCTTTATGGGGGCCGCACCTTTTTTTACAGCTTGGCTGTTTTTGATTAGATATCACTTCTTTTTGTATTTGTATACTGCAAAGCCGGCCTATGGCTGGCTTTGGGGCTTCTTTAACCCATGTGTTTTTTTCTTTACTACAGGAAGAAGAAAAGAACTTAAAGAAGAATTTTAGTACTTCAATTATTTTTGATTTTATTAGTAATTATACAAATTATATACATATATTTATTACATGCCCATTATTCCCCACAGGATTTTTTTTGCAGCTGATCTCTCTACTGGGTGACTTGAAATGTAGCTGAACTATATACAGGATAGTTTCTTTGTAGCTGAACTCTCTGTAACAGGTGATTTGTTTGCAGCTAAACTCTCTACATGGTGGTGTCTTTATAGCCGAACTCTCTACATGATGGTTTCTTTGTAGCTGAACTCTCTATAAGGTGACTTCGTCTAGCTGAACTCTCTACAGGGTGATTTTTTTGTAGCTGAACTCTCTGCAGGGTGATTTGTTTGCAGCTGAACTCTCTACATGATGGTTTCTTTGTAGCTGAACTCTCTACAAGGTGACTTTGTCCAGCTGATCTCTCTACGGGGTGATTTGTTTCTAGCTGAACTCTCTACAGGTGAAATGTTTGCAGCTAAACTCTCTACATGGTGGTTTCTTTGTAGCCGAACTCTCTACAAGGTAACTTATTCTCTACAGGGTGATTTGTTGTAGTTGAATTCTCTACAAGGTGGTTTGTATGAGGCTGAACTCTCCACATGGCGGTTTCTTTGTAGCTGAACTCTCTACAGAGTGATTTATTTGCAGCTGAACTCTCTACATGATGGTTTCTTTGTAACTGAACACTCTACAAGGTGACTTCTTCTAGCTGATCTTTCTACAGGGTGAATTGTTGTAGCTGAACTATCTACAAGGTAACTTCTTCTAGCTGATCTCTATACAGGGTGATTTGTTTGTAGTTGAATTCTGTACAGGTGGTTTCTTTGTAGCTTAACTCTGTACATGATGGTTTCTTTGTAGCTAAACTCTTTACAAGGTGACTTCTTCTAGCTGAACTCTCTACGGGGTAATTTCTTTGTAGCTGAACTCTCTATATGATGGTTTCTTTGTAACTGAACTCTGTACATGGTAACTTCTTCTAGCTGATCTTTCTACTGGGTGATTTGTTTGCAGCTGAACTCTCTACATGGTGGTTTCTTTGTTGCTGAACTCTCTACAAGGTGAATTCTTCTACCTGATCTCTCTACAGGGTGATTTGTTTGTAACTGAACTCTGTACAAGTGCATTTTTGTGGGTGATCTCACTGCAGGTTGATTTGTTTGTAGCTGAACTCACTAAAGGGTGATTCTGCTTGTAGCTGAACTCCTTGCATTGTATCTAGTTTCTATCTAGTTTCTAGCTGATCTCTCTACAGGGTGATTTGTTTGTAGCTGATCTCTCTACAAGTTGATTTGTGTGTAGCTGATCTCTCTGCAGGTTGATTAATTATCAGCCGATGTCTCTACAAGGTAATTTGTTTGTAGCTGAACTGTCTATAAAGTGATTTATTTGTAGCTGATCTCTCTGCAGGTTGATTTGTTTTAGCTGAACTCTCTACAGGGTGATTTACTTGTAGCTGAACTCCTTACATTGTGACTAGTTTCTAGCTGATCTCTCTACAGGGTGATTTGTTTGTAGCTGATCTCTCTACAAGTTGATTTGTGTGTAGCTGATCTTTCTACTGGTTGATTTGTTTGTAGCCGATCTCTCTACAGGGTAATTTTTTTGTAGCTGAACTATGTACAAGGTGAACTCACTAAAGGGTGATTTGCTTGTAGCTGAACTCCTTACATTGTGTCCAGTTTCTAGCTGATCTCTCTACAGAGTGATATGTTTGTAGCTGAACTCTCTATAAGGTGATTTATTTGTAGCTGAACTCCTTACATTGTGTGTAGTTTCTAGCTGATCTCTCTACAGGGTGATTTGTTTGTAAATGATCTCTCTACAAGTTGATTTGTGTGTAGTTGATCTCTCTGCAGGTTGATTTGTTTGTAGCCGATCTCTCTATAGGGTAATTTGTTTGTAGCTGAACTCTCTATAAGGTGATTTGTTTGTAGTTGATCTCTCTGCAGGTTGATTTGTTTTAGCTGAACTCTCTACAGGCTGATTTGTTTGTAGCCGATCTCTCTACAGGGTAATTTGTTTGTAGCTGAACTCTCTACAAGTTGATTTGTGTGTAGCTGATCTCTCTGCAGGTTGATTTGTTTGTAGCCGATCTCTCTACAGGGCAATTTGTTTGTAGCTGATCTCTCTACAGGGTGATTTTTTTGTAGCTGACCTCTCTTCAGGGTGATTTGTTTCTAGCTGATCTCTCTACAGGGTGATTTTTTGTAGCTGACCTCTCTTCAGGGTGATTTGTTTCTAGCTGATTGCTCTACAGGTTGGTTTGTTTGTAGATGAACTCTCTACAGGGTAATTTGCTTGTAGCTGAACTCCTTACTTTGTGTCTAGTTTGTAGCTGATCTCTCTACAGGGTGATTTGTTTGTAGCTGAACTCCTTACATTGTGTGTAGTTTGTAGCTGATCTCTCTACAGGGTGATTTGTTTGTAGTTGATCTCTGTAAAAGTTGATTTGTGTGTATATAGCTGATCTCTCTGCAGGTTGATTTGTTTGTAGCCGATCTCTCTACAGGTAATCTGTTTGTAGCTGAACTCTCTATAAGGTGATTTGTTTGTAGCTGATCTCTCTGCAGGTTGATTTGTTTTAGCTGAACTCTCTACAGGGTGATTGCTTGTAGCTGAACTCCTTACATTGTGTCTAGTTTCTAGCTGATGTCTCTACAGGGTGATTTTTTGTAGCTGAACTCTCTTCAGGATGATTTGTTTCTAGCTGATCTCTCTACAGGTAGATTTGTGTTGATTTGTTCATTGCTGATCGCTCTAAAGGTAATTGATTTGTTGCAGTTGAACACCCTGCAAAGTGTTTTGTTTGTAACTGATCACTCTAAAGGGTAATTTGTTTGTAGCTGAACTCTCTCCACAGTGACTTGTGTGTAGCTGAATTCTGTGTAACTGAATTCTCTAGAGAGTGACTTAATTGTAGCTGAATTCTCTACACAGTGCATGACTTGTTTATAGCTGAACTTTCTTCAGTGTGACTTGTAATGTTCTGAATCTCTATAGTGGTATATTTGCTTAACTCTCCACATGGTGACTGTCTTCTTGCTGAACTGTCTATAAGATTAACTGTTTGCAGCTGAACTCCCTACAGAATAACTTGTGATGTAATAAAATTCTATAATGGAGTAGATAAATTAGCCGAATGCTCTATTAGGGTGACTGTTCTATTAGAGTATCTCGATCTCGCATTTGCTACACTGAGTTGGCTTTCGAATCATAACTCAGTGGTTTGTAATCCGATTCTACTGTACTACTGCAAGGACTTTCTATGAAGATTATTCCAGCTATACACCGATTTTCAGCTCATTGCTCTAAGCGGTTTGCCTAGTAGGCGTGAAAACTAATACTTTTTTATTCATAAAAATCGATCGCGTAATTGTGACACAGGTTGGGTTTTGTGTCATATCTCCGTGGTCTTTATCTCGATTCCTTTCAAACCACCAAAAGGCACTCCTACGATGGTTAATCCATCTACATAGCAATTTTCAACTCATTCCATGAAGCGGTTTACCCTGTAGGCGTGACAACAAATCGATCTTGTTTTACGCGAATAATAGCTCATAACTCCTGAACCATTCATCGGATTTGTACCAAATTTGATGCTAGGATTCGCCTTTGGACTCCCTTTCTGTATGCCAAATTTCAAGGCGATCGGAGCACTCGTTTGCTTGTTATAGCAATTTTTGCAAGTGTGCGAAAAGACGAAGAAGAAAAAAAAACGAAGAAAAAAAAAACGAAACTTTGGCAGCTCGTATCTCGGAAATGGCTGGAGCGATTTCCTTCAAATTTGGAATGTAGACTCCCTTGGCTGGCGGGCAACTGTGTAGCAAATTTGGTTCCAATCAGATAAGTGATCACCGAGATACAAAGGTGTGAAAATGACGTTTTCGTTCTTCCTGTCAATATACTCACGGTGTGGCGCGCCGGCTTCCTTGGCCGCACGACACACTACCGTGTGTCTTGATACAAGAAAACATTAAACTGACATATGCCACGCTCTTTACAATAAGCTTACAGTTACATATAAAATACAAGTAAACAATTTTGTCTTGTGTAGCTGGCATGGCGAACTTTCTTTGTGTTGGTGTCAGGCAATTCAATACGTGCTTAATCTTTTTTGCCTTCACCTGGCGTAGCTACTAGGCTCTAGTGGCTTGGCTATCTTCCTTTATCTGGTTCATCTGGCTTGCATACGCCTACAGCATTGTGTAGCTATCTCCTGAAAGTTGTGTATGCATAACTATAGTGTGTCACCCATCACTGTGCCATTGCTACATCACTGATGAACCTTACTTAGCTCTAGTTGATGTTGATATGCATTGCTGTATATTGGCTAATAATTTTTATCTGCATGGTGATGTTGCCTATAACTGATGTATTGCTGCATACATTACTGCAATAATGTATAGTTCTCTCCTGTATGTTTTGTATACATATACTTTGTACACATCACTGTGCCATTTATACCACACCAATGATGTACTGGCACTTAGCTACTGGTGGCCTTTAGTTACGATGCCACTATTGTGTTATATCTGTCACTACTGTGACATATTGAGTTGATTTGGAGATAATGCATTCATCACCTAATAGCCTCACCGGGGGGCTGTCACGTTGGTGTATGTACTTGGTTGTATGTGACGCGGTCCTAGTAATAATAATAATAATAATAATAATAGCTGTGCTATTACAGCATCTGTAAAGAGTTCTTTCATCTCCTTGCCATTCTCCATCATTATTAAACACAGTGAACACTGTGATCCAGCCGCTTAGTGAGCAAACTCTGCTACTGCTTGAATAGTGACAAATGTTTTGCCAAAAATTGCTGTTATTAACTTCACCCTTTGTTTTAATTAATTCATCCACCACAGTGGTTAACAGTTTGTGCCATTTTGTCATGTCGCCACTGTTGTTATCAAACTGTAACAATCAGTTAATTTTTTGTGCAATGATTTCCAGTCATCAATGGACCCAAGGAGTGTTATAGATGACAATCCACAAAGCAGAGTTTTCTTGTAATCAAAATATTCCAATAAGGTAGCCATCATGGTCACTGAAGCCACAATACGATCATTTTCAGTTGTGGTTGTGAACTTTGGTAGAATCCATTCAGCAATAGTTGGGTCTTTGATGTTTTTAATGATCTGTTCATCAACCATCCTCTTAGCAAGATCACCAAAGTCAACAGTGTACAATGTACCAATTGTCTCAATGGTCAGTTCTCTCTTACCCCTAAAGTCAACAAACTTGTCACGCAATGACTCAGCATTCATCATCACATACAAGGAAAACTGAGTGAAGATAGCTTGCCACACATCATCAGGTCGCCACACAAGATCATGATGTTGATTATATGCTATAGTAGCAAGGTCTACTAATCCTTTAGGAGAGGAGTGTACTGGTTGATATTTTGGTGCAGAAAACTGAACAAAGTGGCCAACCTTCTCATAGATCATGTTATCTCTGAAGCTTTCTTCTAATGTATCATAACCAAGTTTAATAATCACTGTAAATTCAGAAGTGTGATGTTCATACTGATGGTATGACTCCTGCGGTCACTTAGTGTGATGCTCATACTTCAGAAGTATGACGACCACACTAAGCGGCTGCAGGAGTCATACCATCAGTATGAACTTCACACTTCTGAATTTACACTGTAAATTCAGAAGTGCGATGTTCATACTGATGAACTTCACACTTCTGAATTTATATGTCGGGTGAAATATTCTTGTTGACAGGGAGAAATGAAAACCTTCGCTCCGCACTTCTGCTTTTTACGACCATTTCAAGTCCACAGTAAGTTAGCTATAGATGTTGATTTTCGTTGTTTCGTCCGTCAACGCTACGTGAAATTTTGATCTTCGACAATCAACCACCAAACCATCTAGGTACAGTAGCTACCAAATATGTACATGGAATATAGAAAATGCCAAATAATAGTCTAGCTAGGCGCTACTTTTTGTAGCTAAGTGCAAATTGATCGCATGAGCAACTTACATAATTCTTCCTTTTGCCTACGCATCCGACATAAGGTGCAATGATTCTCTCCAAGGGGTAGCTGCTAGCTGTAGCTGCTAGCTAGCTACAAATTTGTTACGAAACGTTTCAAAGATAGAGTGCCCATAAGCACATTTCAATCCATCTTTCTCCGTAATTAAAATCCGTAAAACTCAGCAATTCAAACATTCTCCCTCCTTTCTACGAAATGGCTATTTTAATCAACTAAATACTAGAGTGGACAGTTTTAAATTTTCCTTCTTCTCTTCAGTGATTAAACTAATATGGAATAATCTACCCCAGAACATTGTTAACGCTCCCACATACACTGAGTTTTGTAATGATTTGGACACTTTTATAATTACACCTGTGCATTATAATCATACATGATTCCTGCACAGTAAAAAAATAACTTTTTTTAAATCTGTAAAATTCAGTAAGTTCAAAATCCGTAATTTTAGATTTCCGTAAATTTTTGTAGACTCTCAATACATTTGTTCGATTTCTCAACTTTCCATCTTTCAAATGTAGATACAAAATTTTGGAGAGTATTTCATCTTTCAGAATAAATTTCAAACGTGACCTATGAAATTCCAGGTAATAAATTCTCTGTTCCCCATCCATGCATCATGCACCCACATCTGGTTACTATCCATAGCTTGAAATCTCTGGAATTCTGAAATCTTTTGATTTCAAAGTTTCCATATTCCCTCCAGTCACTACACAAAACAACATGATAGAGACAACATGACAACATGAGAACAAGACAACATGAGAACAAGACAACATGAGAACAAGACAACATGAGAACAAGACAACATGAGTGACAGTACACGTATTTTTGTGCACTTTTGCAGAAGGTAGAAACCAAATATTGCACATTAAATATATAACAGCAACATAGTTTCTACCCTGCAGTCAATACATGCCCGATCATGACTCTACAGTACGATGTTGCAGTTGATGTTTCTCTAAACTCTTCAAAAGGATTGAAGTGCTAATAGCACATTTGATAAGAAAAGGCTGCATATCAGAATTGGTTGGTAAGCATGCATGCAGGTAGGCTACAGCAATTGTGGTGTGTTTGCTGCTGCTTTACTGTACTGCACTGGCAAAGTAGGCAATATCCTTGAATACTTGTGTAGCTACAACCGAAGAGTTATGAGAAAACCCCTAAACATAGATACATACTGAGCACTGATTTTTTTTGTCAATTATTAATAGCTAATTGTAAACAAAAAAATCTTTATTTGAGTAATATGGAAACCACTTGATTTCAAAATCTTGTAAGCAATATTTGCTAGGTTTCAGGCCCCTTGAGTCTTCCCATAGATAATATACGGGCATATATTAAGGTATATAAGGTATTATAAAGTAAGGTATATATTATCTATGATATTATCTATGGTGTGCTGGACTAGGTGTTGCTATGGCAACATTGAACTGGCAAATAATACAGATAATGTTGAAGCACAGTTACAGTAACTTGGGCAGTTATCTTGTAGAGGGTGTAACTAATCAGTGGACTGGACTGGAACACTGGACCGGACTACTGGACTGACATATTTTTGGTTTTTACACATTCTGAGGTTGGTGTTATTGAGTCTTGTTAGTCTGCTACTAAAATGATGAGTGTCAAAAACTGACTTCTGTATGTTCTTCTGTAGTACATACCTATATACTCCTTATCAGTATGCTGCAGGGAATCTGCTAGTTATGGTTAACCAACAATAACGTCTTGAAGATAGTAGCAAGCTTGTACACTGATGGTAATAAATTTAGTCACATATTATACATAGTATGCCAACCAGCAGCACATGCAAGAACTAACCATGATAGCAGAAAACTCTACAGTTTTGCAATGAGTTTGTATATTGCATGTAGGAACGAATTTAGCTACAATATGTGACCCAATCTGACAAAACCGGGCTTATTGCCTATTTTAAAGTATCGAGAAATGTCGGTTTTAAGTATTTAGTGTGTTGTAGCTCGCCAATGGTTGAAGCTATGTGTACCAAATTTTCACACGTTTTACACCAATTCCTTACCTCCCAGAGCATTCACTGTGCAAGTAGCCAACAACTAAGTTTCCCGCCATTTTAGATAGTTTTAAAACGAGGTTGACTGTATCAGGCCAGCTGCAAATTCGGTCGGAGGTGGGGGGGGGGGGGGGGGGTCCTGGAAGGCGGGCAAGATGGTGTTCAAAAATTGAAAAGGAAGGCCAAGGGGTGAATTAAGCCAAGTTTTGGGCCTGTGAGGTCACAAAACTGGCTAAAATGAAAGGAAATTCACAGCAGAGGTACTGTCTTAGATTGACTGACACTTAATACTGTTACTATTATTAGCTATTGTAATTACTGTACATGTGTGACTCTAATATATTAGGTTGGTATTAGGCGCGAACACGTGTTGTAGCTTGTAGTTTCGTCTCCTCTATCTGGGGCCAGAGTCGGTCGTTCTACCCTATCAAATCACTATACATCACATTGGTGCTGTGACGAAACATCGAAATGGAAAAAATCCAACGTCTCCGGACCAGACGACGCGCTACCAAATCCAGTGTGACTAAACTTCTAGGGAAAGTTGATGGCATCCTTTCCGCCGATCTTGAAGGCGTCAACTCACAATCGGTCAAGTAAGCAGCGAAGCTGATGGTCGATACTACACTTTGCCAACTCAAGGCTAAGCAAGGCCAGCTGGTCGAGCTGAACAATGCAATCGCCGAAAAGATCGATGACGAGACAGAGTTGGAAGAGGACATTTCGAAAGCTGATGCTTACCAATTTGATTTAGACGAGCGTATAGCCTTTCTCACCGAGTTTCTACGGAAAGCTAGCCAAGCGCCACCTGCTAAGCCTACTGATGCTCATACCATACTACCAACCTCACCGCCGCCCACGGACTCCTCAGCTGTGCATTCTGATACTCATCTCCCAGTGACAACTGATTCACTAACCTCATCGCCAGTTGTGAAGCCGACAGAGGATACCGTGAGTAAATCACCTAAGCCATTGATAGTTGCAGACACACACCATAACGTCAGCCGACTCCCAAAACTGATCCTGCCTACCTTTAGTGGGGATCCAATTCAATGGCAGACGTTTTGGGATTCGTTTGACGCTGCTGTACACTCGAATGTTGGTCTTAATGATGTGCAAAAATTTAATTACTTGCGAGCACAACTACATGGGGATGCTGCTCGTGTTATTGCTGGGTTTACCCTTACTGAAAGGAATTACACACAATCACTTGAGTTGTTGAAGGATAGATTTGGGCAGCCATATAAGATTATCAATGCCCACATGGAGGCATTACTCAACCTCACAAAGCCATCTAACAACTTGGCTAGTTTACAGGGCTTTCATGATACCATAGAAAGGCACATGAGGTCACTATCAACAATTGGCAAGTCTCCTGAATCTTATGGTATCAAGACACACGATAGTGTGTCGTGCGGCCCAAGAAGCCGGCGCGCCACACCGTGAGTATATTGACAGGAAGAACGAAAACGTCATTTTCACACCTTTGTATCTCGGTGATCACTTATCTGATTGGAACCAAATTTGCTACACAGTTGCCCGCCAGCCAAGGGAGTCTACATTCCAAATTTGAAGGACATCGCTCCAGCCATTTCCGAGATACGAGCTGCCAAAGTTTCGTTTTTTTTTTCTTCGTTTTTTTTTCTTCTTCGTCTTTTCGCACACTTGCAAAAATTGCTATAACAAGCAAACGCGTACTCCGATCGCCTTGAAATTTGGCACACAGAAAGGGAGTCCAAAGGCGAATCCTAGCATCAAATTTGGTACAAATCCGATGAATGGTTCAGGAGTTATGAGCTATTATTCGCGTAAAACAAGATCGATTTGTTGTCACGCCTACAGGGTAAACCGCTTCATGGAATGAATTGAAAATTGCTATGTAGATGGAGTAACCATCGTAGGAGTGCCTTTTGGTGGTTTGAAAGGAATCGAGATAAAGACCATGGAGATATGACACAAAACCCAACCTGTGTCACAATTACGCGATCGATTTTTATGAATAAAAAAGTATTAGTTTTCACGCCTACTAGGCAAACCGCTTAGAGCAATGAGCTGAAAATCGGTGTATAGCTGGAATAATCTTCATAGAAAGTCCTTGCAGTAGTACAGAAGAATCGGATTACAAACCACTGAGTTATGATTCGAAAGCCAACTCCGTGTAGCAAATGCGAGATCGAGATACTCTAATAGAACAGTCACCCTAATAGAGCATTCGGCTAATTTATCTACTCTATTATAGAATTTTATTACATCACAAGTTATTCTGTAGTGAGTTCAGCTGCAAACAGTTAATCTTATAGACAGTTCAGCAAGAAGACAGTCACCATGTGGAGAGTTAAGCAAATATATCACTATAGAGATTCAGAACATTACAAGTCACACTAAAGAAAGTTCAGCTATAAACAAGTCATGCACAGTGTAGAGAATTCAGCTACAATTAAGTCACTCTCTAGAGAATTCAGTTACACAGAATTCAGCTACACACAAGTCACTGTGGAGAGAGTTCAGCTACAAACAAATTACCCTTTACAGTGATCAGCTACAAACAAAACACTTTGCAGGGTGTTCAGCTGCAACAAATCAACCTTTAGAGCGATCAGCAATGAACAAATCAACACAAATCTACCTATAGAGAGATCAGCAAGAAACAAATCACCCTGAAGAGAGGTCAGCTACAAAAAATCACCCTGTAGAGAGATCAGCTAGAAACTGCACACAATGTAAGGAGTTCAGCTACAAACAAATCACCCTGTAGAGAGATCAGCTACAAACTAGACACAAAGTAAGGAGTTCAGCTACAAGTAAATTACCCTGTAGAGAGTTCATCTACAAACAAATCAACCTGTAGAGCAATCAGCTAGAAACAAATCACCCTGAAGAGAGGTCAGCTACAAAAAAATCACCCTGTAGAGAGATCAGTTAGAAACAAATCACCCTGAAGAGAGGTCAGCTACAAAAAAATCACCCTGTAGAGAGATCAGCTACAAACAAATTGCCCTGTAGAGAGATCAGCTACAAGCAAAACACCCTGTAGAGAGTTCAGCAATAAAGAAACCACCATGTAGAGAGTTCAGCTACAAACAAATTACCCTGTAGAGAGATCAGCTACAAACAAATCAGCCTATAGAGAGTTCAGCTAAACAAATCAACCTGCAGAGAGATCAACTACAAACAAATCACCTTATAGAGAGTTCAGCTACAAACAAATTACCCTATAGAGAGATCGTCTACAAACAAATCAACCTGCAGAGAGATCAGCTAAACACAAATCAACTTGTAGAGAGATCAACTACAAACAAATCACCCTGTAGAGAGATCAGCTAGAAACTACACACAATGTAAGGAATTCAGCTACAAATAAATCACCCTGTAGAGAGTTCAGCTAAAACAAATCAACCTGCAGAGAGATCAGCTACAAACAAATCACCTTTTAGATAGTTCAGCTACAAATAAATTACCTTGTAGAGAGATCGAAATCAACCTGCAGAGAGATCAGCTACACACAATTCAACTTGTAGAGAGATCAGCTACAAACAAATCACCCTGTAGAGAGATCAGCTAGAAACTAGACACAATGTAAGGAGTTCAGCTACAAACAAATCACCGTGTAGAGAGTTCAGCTACAAACAAACCAACCTGTAGAGCGATCAGCTAGAAACAAATCACCCTGAAGAGAGGTCAGCTACAAAAAATCACCCTGTAGAGATATCAGCTAGAAACAAATCACCCTGAAGAGAGGTCAGCTACAAAAAAATCACCCTGTAGAGACATCAGCTAGATACAAATCACCCTGAAGAGAGGTCAGCTACAAACAAAACACTTTGCAGAGAATTCAGCTACAAACAAATCAGCTTGTAGAGAGATCAGTTTCACACAAATCAACCTGTAGAGAGATAAGCTAGAAACAAATCACCCTGTAGAGAGTAGCTACAAGCAAAACACCCTGTAGAGAGTTCAGCAACAAAGAAACCACCATGTAGAGAGTTCAGCTGCAAACAAATCACCTTATAGAGAGTTCAGCTACAAACAAATCACCCTGTAGAGAGATCAGCTAGAAACTAGACACAATGTAAGGAGTTCAGCTACAAGCAAATCACGCTTTAGTGAGTTCAGCTACAAACAAATCAACCTGCAGTGAGATCACCTACAAAAAAGCACCTTGTACAGAGTTCAGCTACAAACAAATTACCCTGTAGAGAGATCGGCTACAAACAAATCAACCAGTAGAAAGATCAGCTACACACAAATCAACTTGTAGAGAGATCAGCTACAAACAAATCACCCTGTAGAGAGATCAACTAGAAACTAGACACAATGTAAGGAGTTCAGCTACAAGTAAATCACCCTGTAGAGAGTTCAGCTAAAACAAATCAACCTGCAGAGAGATCAGCTACAAATAAATCACTTTACAGACAGTTCAGCTACAAACAAATTACCTTGTAGAGAGATCGGCTGCAAATTAATCAACCTGCAGAGAGATCAGCTACACACAAATCAACTTGTAGAGAGATCAGCTACAAACAAATCACCCTGTAGAGAGATCAGCTAGAAACTAGATACAATGCAAGGAGTTAAGCTACAAGCAAAATCACCCTTTAGTGAGTTCAGCTACAAACAAATCAACCTGCAGTGAGATCACCCACAAAAATGCACTTGTACAGAGTTCAGTTACAAACAAATCACCCTGTAGAGAGATCAAGTAGAAGAATTCACCTTGTAGAGAGTTCAGCAACAAAGAAACCACCATGTAGATAGTTCAGCTGCAAACAAAAACCCAGTAGAAAGATCAGCTAGAAGAAGTTACCTTGTAGAGAGTTCAGTTACAAAGAAACCATCATGTACAGAGTTCAGCTACAAAGAAACCACCTGTACAGGATTCAACTACAAACAAATTACCCTGTATAGAGATCAGCTAGAAGAAGTTACCTTGTAGATAGTTCAGCTACAACAATTCACCCTGTAGAAAGATCAGCTAGAAGAAGTCACCTTGTAGAGTGTTCAGTTACAAAGAAACCATCATGTATAGAGTTCAGCTGCAAACAAATCACTCTGTAGAGAGTTCAGCTACAAAGAAACCGCCATGTAGAGAGTTCAGCCTCATACAAAGCACCTTGTAGAGAATTCAACTACAACAAATCACCCTGTAGAGAAGAAGTTACCTTGTAGAGAGTTCAGCTACAAAGAAACCATCGTGTAGGGAGTTCAGCTACAAGAAACCACCATGTAGAGAGTTTAGCTGCAAACAAATCACCTGTAGAGAGTTCAGCTAAAAAAAAAATCACCCTGTAGAGAGTTCAGCTAGACGAAGTCACCTTATAGAGAGTTCAGCTACAAAGAAACCATCATGTAGAGAGTTCGGCTACAAAGACACCACCATGTAGAGAGTTTAGCTTCAAACAAATCACCTGTAGAGAGTTCAGCTAGAAACAAAATACCCTGTAGAGAGACCAGCTAGAAGAGGTTACCTTGTAGAGAGTTCAGCTACAAAGAAACCATCCTGTATATAGTTCAGCTACATTTCAAGTCACCCAGTAGAGAGATCAGCTGCAAAAAAATATCCTGTGGGGAATAATGGGCATGTAATAAATATATGTATATAATTTGTATAATTACTAATAAAATCAATAATAATTGAAGTACTAAAATTCTTCTTTAAGTTCTTTTCTTCTTCCTGTAGTAAAGAAAAAAACACATGGGTTAAAAAAGCCCCAAAGCCAGCCATAGGCCGGCTTTGCAGTATACAAATACAAAAAGAAGTGATATCTAATCAAACACAGCCAAGCTGTAAAAAAAGGTGCGGCCCCCAAAAAGGCCATGGTGAAAAAAGATGTGAAATCCAAGGTGGCGGCCAAGAAATGGCTGTGATGGTAGGTTAATGGTTACATTTTAATAACGACAATTCAGGTGAATTTTGTGCCGCTTGGTCTTGGCACCAAATTCAACTGAATTGTTGTTATTAAAATGTAACCATTAACCTACCATCACAGCCATTTCTTGGCCGCCACCTTGGATTTCACATCTTTTTTCACCATGGCCTTTTTGGGGGCCGCACCTTTTTTTACAGCTTGGCTGTTTTTGATTAGATGCTATTGACCTCATCTATACTTAGTAAACTACCTGTTGAAACCAAATGGCATATGGCACGTGAGCACTATGAGACAGAATGGTCCATTAAGGATGTGATGGCTGCCATTCGCAAGGAAGTCCAAATTTTTGAAATGAGTTATCAACATGGCGGTAAACCCAGCAATTACGACAGCTTCCCACCATCCACCAGTTCCTTCCACACAGCTACACACAAGGGCCACCACCATCGAGATGGTCAACAGAGGAAGGAACCTGTATGTGTCTTCTGTAAAGGAGGCCACAAGGCTGGTGTATGTAACAGATCCTAAGGAGAGGTTATCAATTGTGAAGCGAGACAATTTGTGCTTCAACAGTCTTGCCAGGCACAAGGTGACACAATGCACTTCTAAGTTCACATGTAGAGAGTGCAAGAAGCGACACCACACCAGCCTTTGCCATGCCTTCCTTACAGAAACCACACAATCACAACCTGACCAACAGACCTCAGCATTACCCAATGCACAAGCACCTGCAACTGACAATGCTGCATTTACCACAATGACACCTGCTCCTCTCTCAGCATTATATACCAGTGTATGCTTATTGAAGACAGCCATTGCTGAAGTGTCATCAGCAACCACCACTACAGAAGGCAACATTCTGTTTGATGAGGGAGCGCAGTGCTCTTTCATCGCACAAGCACTGGCTGATGAACTGTGTCTTCATCCAACCCACCGTGAGACTATCTCAGTATCATCCTTTGGAGGGCAGGTGTCCTCGTCCAGAAGCCTTGAGGTAGCAACACTCTTTGTACACACCCTGAACTCTGCTCGTATCCCAATTCGGTCCTCACTGTTCAGCAGTTGGCAGCCCCCATCCGAAACTTAGTGCGTACCCACCTGAGTGAAGTTCCATATCTGAAGGGCCTCACATTGGCTCATCCAGTAACCGGGGATGAGAACTTCCAAATCTCAATTCTCATTGGGGCTGACCACTACTGGCATTTCGTACAAGATGAGGTAATTCGGGGGTGATGGTCCCACAGCAGTTCAATCACGACTAGGCTACCTATTGTCTGGCCCACTTCCCTTACCTCAACCCATTAATTCAACTAACTTACACATAGCTATACTATCGTGTACCACAGAAACCAGTGACCTATTCCAATTCTGGAATACAGAGTCTGCAAGCTTGTCACCCACTGCAGACACTCCAGATAACAGTGTGTTCCTCCAGCAATACATGAAAAGCCATATCACTATACGATCAGATGGTGCCTATAGCTTGCGCTTTCCCTGAAGAGAGGATCACCCTCCTCTCCCATCTAATTATTTTATCTGCTCGAAACGAACTAGGTCCCTAGCACATCGATTGTCCAAAACGCCAGAGCTACTGAAAACATGGAACCATCATTGAAGATCAAGAACAAAAAGGCTTCATAGAAAGAGTAGAGAGTGGCAGTCACACACATAATGTACACTACATTTCCCATCACCCAGTCAGAAAAGACTCGGCCACCACACCTATCCGAATAGTGTACGACTGCAGTTGCAAACAGTCTCGCAACAATCCTAGCCTTAATGACTGCCTTTCAGCAGGCCCCCCGTTCCTCACAGATCTTTGCACCATTCTTCTCCGTTTCCGGCTACATACAATTGCGCTTTCAGCTGACATCGAGAAAGCCTTTCTCCATGAGTATTTGACGAATCAGACAGGGACAGTACACGTTTTTTATGGCTGTCAGATCCCACTGATGAGAACAGCCCCTTTGTGATCTATAGATTCCGAGTTGTGCTATTTGGAGCTACTAGTTCTCCTTTCATGCCGTATGCAGCACTTAGCTTCCACCTAATTCGGAATTCCTCAGCAATATCACAGGATCTACTTCACAATCTTTACGTAGACACAATGTTGTGTCTGGTTGCCATAGTGTGGAAGCTGCACACAAATATTTCATTGAGTCTCGTTCAGTACTTGGTAGTGCAGGTTTCAACCTACGCTCCTGGTCCTCGAACTGTGATTGCCTTCAGTAGGTAGCATCACAGCACAAGGTTGCTGAACCAAGCAACCCAGTCAAAGTACTAGGAATGTACTGAAACACTGAGAGTGATATGCTCTATGTCTCCCACAACCTAGACACAAAATTTCCACCTACAATGACTAAGCGAGAGGTTCTCAAGTGGTCGTCAAGCATTTTTGATCCATTGGGACTACTATCACCTGTCACGATCTCCGCAATGCTCTTCCTACAACAGCTATAGCAAAAGCATTTAGAGTGGGACACTACACTTGACCCCAGTCTGTGCACTCAATGGATCACCATTGCTGCGAACATTGCACAAGCCACAACTCTGTCCTTCTCCCGCAAATACAATATTGTTTTTCCAGTACCTCAGGGTGTTTCCACTAGTCTACATGTGTTTGCTGACGCAAGCTTAAACGCCTACGGCGCAGTTGCCTTTATCCAACAAGGGCAAGGACCAGCCTCAATACTGATGTCCAAGACTAGAGCTGCACCATTGAAGCAGCTAACCCTGCCCAAATTGGAATTAAATGCAGCTGTACTTGCGGCCAGGCTAGCTCACTTTATTATGAAATCCCTGAGAATCAAGTGACTGTTCATTTGTGGTCAGATAGTCAGATAGTTCTGTATTGGATTAATAGCCAGAAAACATTGAAGCCATATGTAAGTCATAGGGTTGCTGAGATTCACTCTGTTTCCAATAGGTGGAAGTACTGTCTGTCTGCAGAAAATCCAGCAGATCTCCTGACCAGAGGGATAACCTTTCAACAGCTCAGCTCATCTACCATGTGGCTACAGGGACCACCATGGTTGTCATCTCAACAACGTTGGCCAGTCTGGGACCCTACAGGAGTGCTCCTATCACAATCAGACATTGACTTAGAAGAAGCAGATCAAAGCTCGCACACCGAACAAGATGAAAGCGACCCATCAGTTACCCTCCTGAACATCATAGACATCAAGAGGTACAGTAGCTTAAAGAGATTGCTTGCAGTAACTGCCTATGTGTTGCGCTTTGTCAACAATACAAGACATCTCCTAACTGTCAGCACAAGGTATCTAACCCCAGCAGAGATGTCTACGGCAAACCTGAAGGTCCTTGAAGCTGTTCAACATGCAGAATTTCCCAGAGAGATCTCTAACTTGACTTCAAAATCTCAACGGCTCCCACTGGTAAGACAGCTCAGGCTATTCTTGGATCAGAACCAGCTGATTAGATGTGGTGGGCGCATCCACAATGCCCCACTTTCAGAGCTTACAAGGTTTCCCTACTTGCTGCCATCTAAACACCATTACACAAACCTTGTGATTATACAAGCACACATAACACAACGTCACGGTGGCGTGAACTCCACCCTGACGGTTATCCGGCAGCAGTACTGGATACCATCAGGAAGACAGCGCATCCGCTCACTGCTCCGGAAGTGTGTAATCTGCAGAAAGGTTTCATGCAGACCATATTCAGCGCCAGACCCTCCACCACTTGTGAAATGCCGAGTCAATATGGCTAATCCGTTCGAAGTCACCGGAGTGGATTTCACTGGTGTGCTGTACGTCTGGAGCAGTGAAGGTGAATGCAAGGCCTACATTTGCCTCTTCACCTGCGCTGTTTCCAGAGCAATCCATCTGGAAATAGTTGTTGATCTAACTGTTGCGTGTTTCTTACAGGCATTCCATCGCTTCGCCAGCAGAAGATCCCTGCCAAGATAAATGCTCTCTGACAATGCCTCCACATACTTGGCGGCGGCCGAGATCAAGAGCCTATTATCATCTGAGGAACTAGCTGAGAGTCTTTCAAGGAGAGGTGTTGATTGGCGTTTTATCCCCAAACGTGCCCCCTGGTTTGGGGGATTTTGGGAAAGACTCGTTGGGCTCACGAAGTCAGTTTTGAAGAAGATATTGAGCCACAGTCATGTCACATTGGACAGTCTCCGGACCATAGTGGGGAGGTAGAAGCTGTGTTGAACAACCGTCCGCTAACCCATGTTTCTGCTGATGTCAATGACATAGACCCCATAACACCATCCCACCTCCTATATGGCCGACCCATTATCTCCCTGCCTTATCAGAGAGTAGAAGATGATGAGATAGATGACCCAACATACGGTGATGATGCAGACATTAGGAAGAGGACTAAGGCTCAAGTACTGCTCTTCAAGCATTTTTGGAGGAATATCTGACCTCGCTTCGAGAATTCCATCGCTCAACAGGCAATAACACACAGACGATAGGAGTTGGTGATGTTGTCTTCATCCACGATGATGCTCCCCGGACTCAGTGGAGACTAGGTGTTGTTGAATATCTTAACAAGGGCAACGATGGATTTGCTCGTTCTGCAAAAGTCAGGACATCCACTGGTCAGACAAATCGACCAATAACTAAGCTCTACCCTCTTGAGGTCACAGCAGCAGAGTTGCCATGGTCAACACGTCAGGATAATGTTCAAAACAAACAGCCCACTGTGGAAGAGATGTCAAGACCAGTTCGTCGAGCAGCAGTGAAGGGCAGTGAAGGGACGCCAGAGGGTGCAGCAATGGACTGGTGCTCTTTGTGCCCCCCCCCCCCCCCCGAGGATGTCTTAGATTGACTGACACTTAATACTGTTACTATTATTAGCTATTGTAATTACTGCACATGTGTGACTCTAATATATTAGGTTGGTATTAGGTGCGAACACGTGTTGTAGCTTGTAGTTTCATCTCCTCTATCTGGGGCCAGAATCGGTCGTTCTACCCTATCAAACCACTATACATCACAGGTACTTATTCAACACCACATGGCTGTACAGCCACATACAGTCATTCCCAGGCTGACCAGAGCTCCATTAAGGCCCCACACCACACGTCACGGATCGCCACTGGGCTCGGGAAAAGCAGCCAGCAAAACCAGACCACTCAAGTCTAGCTGATTTTAAATGCGGAATTAGATAGTTTATTCATGTAGCTAGCTGTGTGTCCTGGGTGAAAAATCAAATGTGCTGACATGGGCGATAAGACCAGTTTTCTTAGACTGGATCACATATATAGATTGTCTTAGGAAGGATAGGTTGTGTCCCAGGGGTCTGAGCTATTTAGTTCAAGGATATCAGTGTATCATAGGTAGCACAAGTATAGTAAAATGACTTTCAGTTAGCTATTGCTATATATTACAATCTCCAAAACACAATACTAAGAAGTGTATAAATGCTGTACAGCATAACAAGTAGTGAGAAGTCAGTTTTTGCTTACTCCACTCCTCACACTCATCGTAGCAGACTGCAAGTTTTCTGAAGGCCCTTAGCTAGCAAGACTCAATAAAACCAACCTCAGAATGTGTAAAAACCAAAAATATATCAGTCCAGTGATTAGTTACACCCTCTTGTGACCAATAGCTACAACTTGATTCTTCAATAAATTGCTAGCAACTGAGTCATGCACCTGTGTGTGTGTGTAGCTACTACATGTAGTCTGGTGTCCCGTCTGCACCCCTTCGCCTAGTGCTGCCCTGCAGCACCAGACTAGACTCTGCTTTAGTGTATTTTAATCACGCTATACTCAATTCTAAGTCCTGTACATTGTAAATTATACACCTTGTAAAGGATGTAACTCACATGCAATCTTATCTAGGAAATGCACAATAAAACCCTTACAACGAAAAAATGTAAATTACAGAATGTGATGTTTAACACACAGAAAGGTAGTAATTAGTTTACTACATGTACATTCATTCAACTCTAACTGTTTGAGCTTATTTTACTCAATTTCATCACATAATTATTGTTCACTAAGGAGTATTCTTCATCAATCTTCCCAGATATGTAATCATTATAAACCTTTTCCATATCAGGTGATCCTGCCAACAATGAACTGACAATTTGTTGCAGCTCATTAGTGAGTAACCTGACACGAGGTAGCACCATTAAAGGTATGCGATGATACTCTGGTGTTAGTGTTTGTAATTGTTTAATTAGGTTTACAATAAAATCTAGCAGCTGCCCACCACAGTATGGAATAACTTTCTTTATCATGGTAATTGCTTGTAATGCTATGGATCCAGTAGGATACTTATTAATGTACTGTTGAACAGTTTGAGGTATGCTGCAGTATCTCCCTTCACTAAGACATCTTTGTACACTTTGAGTCAATGTTCTACTCAATTTGTGGGCATTTTTTATTGCTTTCTGACAGTTATTTATCAGAGAGTTAGTTTCAGCATTTAACGTTGGGAAAAAAAATTCTATGTAGGATGAAGCCATCATTGCCATACAAAACCATTGTAAGACACACATAATGTGATGAGGATCATGTATTGTAAGCATGGTCGTATACTGCACACAATATGGTAATATATAATATTCTATTTCTATCATTTTACATTTTAAGTATTTTGGAGGTTCAGTTACTGTCTCTGTATCGCCAGTGATGCAGGACATAATAACATGATGTGCCTTACTTAATACTGCTTCACCTGTAAGCGATGCTAAGCTACACAGTTCAGTACTATCCATGTTCTCAATAATTAACTGACTGATGATAGAATGAACTTCTACATGTTGAATTCTATCCAATAAAGGATTTGTAATTTCAGTAAACTTGACTACACCATAGGCCCATAGTTCATCAGCAATTTCTCTTGCTTCGTGTACAGTAACACTCCACAGAATGTGTAACACTGCTGTTTGTAATGAAGTCCCTATTCCAGTCCACAAAATTAATGATTTTAATTTATCAGATAATGTTTGCGATAATAACTCCAATGTCACATCTAAGCAAACTCTAGCAGCATATTTGCGACTTCCCTCAATATTATTCTTGTCAAAAGCTGTTAGTCCCTTATAATGTGATTTATCCTGCATCTGCTTGATGGCTTTATGGTTACATAACTTGTGATGCTTCAAAGCATGAAGTAGTTGTCCTCTTACAAGAGAAAGTAGTAGTGGCCACAAGTGGACATCTTGAGCTAGTTCATCAAGTAAATTCACCTCTACTTGTGACAGTTGGCTGATATCAATCACTCCACAGGTCAGTAGAGAGATAGCTTCACTTCGCTCCATTGCACCTACACTAACTACCTGTTTGGTAGGTATGTATTGTTCCATGTCATTCATCCTGGTAGTGAGGACTATTTTACAGTTACTGAATGCCTTCACTATTGGCTCAGCATCTTCAACATGCCACACATCATCAATAATGACAAGAAGATTGCGACAATAAAGACTTGTAAGTTGATTGACTTCTCTTTCAGAATGATTGATGTCACCTTGTTTCAAGTATTGACCAGTTAGCAAGTGATATAATTGGCTCAGTTTCATACTGGGATCAGTAGCTTGTGGTCCAAGTTCTATAAACACAACGCCATCTTTGAATTGTTCCTTCACCACAGGATGATGACATAAAGCAGTGACAATAGAAGTCTTGCCAAATCCACCAGCTCCAGTAACTGTTACACTTGTTCCATAACTATTAGAGTCAATGGAAGATTCACAGAGTTTTTTGACCATGTCATTTAACAATTGCTGATGACACACATTGTTAGGTGGCAGTGGTGGAGGTAGTGGAGATTTTATCCCTGTAATAAAGAATGCATGATGGTAACATGCTAAGTATGTACTGTATGTAGAACACTACAAAAAAGAGATTAGTTATCACTAGTATATATTTTTTTCACGTGTAGGCAACCTCACTTGTTTTATTTTGATAATCTGTAATAAAATTTAAATTTTCCTTGTACTTGTACTTTTACTTTTTTAACATACTACAAGAATTATTGGTTTTGTTGCCCCAACTATCAATTACTGAAAAACGATTCAACATGGCTATTATACTTTGCTTTCAGCTATGTTCAGCCCTACACAGTGTTACAAAGTTACGTATGAAAAACATTGTTAAAACAGAGGTGTTCTAACTGTTGTTATTGTGGTGCTCCCCAGGGGTATTTAGTTACTCTCCACAGGGGCGTAATGAATCTCCCCAGGGAATTCAGCAACACTCTAAGGGTGTGTTGGACTTTAAATTCTTTGTAAGGGTTTTTTCTGTATCACCAATGGGGCAAAAATCTATAAGGTATCACAATCATCAAAGTAAAACACTGTAATGGAAATGTAACATAATAATAAATTGAACACACTACTACATCAATGATCATGTTCTTCTCTACCATGCACTAAAGATTACCAATTTATATTTAGTCTATTTTGATTGTGGGTTAGGCAATTTTTTATAAAGTGCACCTTATCGGTGTGCTACAACACCCCTGCAATGCACAACACACCCTATCGGTATGTTTGAACACCCCTAAAGGTGTGGATGTAGTAGAACACCTTTACTTGGGTGTAATTAAACACTCCAGTATTAACAGTGAACAGTATGAGAAGTGGCTTTGCAGATACTGCAGAAAATATGAATGATTCCCATTACTAATGTAGGAAGTCATCATGTTTTACCACAAATTGATTGACACCTTGAGCTGTTAGCAAAGAGAATTGGGACACAAAGTAGGACAAAGGTAAGTCCAGTATGAGTGTATTTTACATACTGTGGTGTACCAAAAGACAACTCTCAGACTGAAGTGACATCTACAGTGAAAATAGTATGAGGCCAACAGCCTTGAGGTACACTTGTCTGAAGGCATTAGCAAATAAGTAAGCAAGTAAGTAAGTAAATAAGTAAGTAACTATGTATGTTCGTCAGGTAGTAGAAAATTCATCTAAAAATTTTGTAGCAACCTATTGGAAGAGGCTAATAACAAATTTGTGCGTGGTTATACCTAACCGCCAAGGTACAGTACCATAAAGATAATGCAAAGCTGGCTTTTAGTCAGTATTGCTTTTGTGAGTAGGGACCCGCCGATTATGCTCATTATTTACCTATTAAGCTACGCTACACTGCTCAGAATTTTGCCTATTTATTATGCTTAAATTAATGCTCAATATTTACCTATTATACTCAAATTATGCTCGATATTATATCTCAGTTCCTGGTAATTTTGTACTTTATGGGAAAATAGTAAGTTGCTGAAGCACAGACTCTAAATCCTTGCTTATCAAAATGCATGTCACAGAAAGATTGATATACTCTAATAGAACAGTCAGCTGTTTGATTATTCTCTGACTGTTCTGTTAGAGTATATGGATCTTTTTCTGTGATATGATAAACAAATGTTCTGCCTATTATGCTAGCATTATGCTTAATGCTTTCAGGTACATACTATACATGCCAGCATAATCGGCAGGTCCCTATTTGCAATCCTCCATATCCCTAATATGTGACTGGGTCTGGCAAAACCGGTTTTATTGCCCATGACAGCAGATTTGATTTTTCACCAAGAACACAAAGCTACATAAATAAACTATCAAATATCACAATCAAAATCAGCCAGACTTGAGTGGTCTGCTTTTTCTGGCTGCTTTTCCTAAGCACAGTGGAAATCTGTATGAGCAGTCTGGGGCCCCAATGGAGCTCTGGCCAGTCTGGGGATGGCTGTGTGTGGCTGTACAGCTTCGTGGAGTTGAATAAAGACATGTGCTGTAAATGTCCCTTCATTTTAGCCAGTTTTGAAATCTTAATGGCTCATAACTTGGCTCAATTCATCCCTATGCCTCCTCTTTAATTATTTTATACAATCCCTTTCCTGCCTCCGCTCCCCGCCTCTCACCCCTTTTGGAGCTTGCCTGGAAGAGTCAACCTCGGTATAAAAACTATCTAAAATGGCAGGAAACTTAAGTGTTGGCTACTTCTACTGTTGATGGTCTTGTAAGAAGTTGTTGCAAATCGTGTGAAAGTTTGGTACACTTAGCTTCTACCATTAGCGAGCTACAACACACTGAATACTTAAAACCGCATTTTCAATACTTTCAAATAGGCAATAAAACCATTTTTGTTAGACTGGGTCACATATTACACTACTATCATACGAATTCTGCATGATGTTACAATGTGCATTTCACTTGTACACCATGCATTCATACAAACCCGAGGTCATGCATTATAATGTAAAATTACTGGATAGTAGTGTGTGGCCCAAGAAGCTGGCATGCCACACCATGAGTACATATATTGACAGGAAGAAAGTGTCCCACAGGAAAATGTTGACATTTTAGCCTTTGGAGGTTGTATTTGGTAACCATTTTGGCTGAATAAACATTGTAGTGATAAGCTCATTATTCAATACAAATCTATAGAAGTGGCAATAGCGTGACATGCAATGGGGCACAACATAAATGTAGCAGTATACATTTCAGTAGAGTCTGGGGTGCAACCACCAGACTCTACTTTACGTTAAAATAGCATATAAATAGCTAGCTATAGCATAAAAATGTCACAACCATCAATGCCAATCTACCTATATGTTGTAACTATTTTGACAAAAAAATATTATATATCACTAGGTCTAAACTAAGGAGCCTATTATGCTTTTGAAATTGCCCATTATGCTTTTGAGCAATGCTCCAAAATTTCTTCTGCTATACTCCAATTATGCTCAATTGTGCCCCATTATGCCCCAAAATTAATATGCTCTTAGAAAATTGCATTTTGACTACATTTAATGCAACTGTGAATGTCCTATCAGCATGTGGTGACTGTTCTATTAGGGTATCTCGATTAGCTAATCTTCCCTTCAAAAGTAGGTGTAGATTTGATTTTTACCAAACAATCCCAATCTGCATCTTGCAAAATGTGTAGAGTTTCAGCTTCTCTGATAACCAATACACAACAATTGTTCCTATTATGCTGGCATTATGCTCAATGCTTTTACCTACCTATTATGCCCCAACTTATGCTGGCATAATTGGCACAGGCTTAAAACTCGGTCATTTTGTGTTTATTCCATGGAGGAAAGGAGTCTACTTGAAGGAATGGTTGATGCACTTTAGCTGTTTACATTGATAGCTATAGAACTCCAGTGGTGTAGCCAAGGGTTGGACGTGCCCACCCAAATTTCCTTCGAACAGCAGCACCCGCTCGTGAATACTATTACAAACAAGAAACGAGTAGTGCATACCTTGGCAATGCCATATTTTTGTTGCAAATTAACAGCTGATATCGAAACAAGTTCAATAACAATACATCATGTGATCTGAGTAGTTTAGGTGCTTTCTATTCAATGCATAGCATCACATGATCCAAACTTTAGGCGTGGAAAGAGGAACACAAGGAAGGAGGGAATCCTGAGTCCAGTTTTTTCACATCTGGAATACTAGCTTGTGAGTAGCAACATGGATTATGTTGTTGGTGAGGTTAAGTGAACTAAAGTTATAAACAAAAATTAAATTCTCAAGTGTTACCATGTTAGACAAGTTGGTTCAATGCCAGGAGATGAAAGATCAGTGGTGACTGAATTAAGCCATATGACTATCTTAAGAGTCAGGCTGGAGTAGAAAGAGTTGTGTACTGAGTTTAAAGAACAAGACAACGAAAGTGTAATAAGTTAGTTTTCATTTCTAGCTGGAGCTTCTATATCATTCATACAGTAGCATTAGACTAGTGAAATAAGCTGCAGGAACAGCAGCATAGTATATAGCTAGCTAGATACATTTATGCACTTTTGAAACAGTTTAAACCAAATGTATGTAAAGTCCACTAAGAATGGACTCGCAATTTGTGCTAGGTGAAATGTGTGGTTGAGTGTGCCCACCCATTTCCAGTAGGCCTGGCTACATCACTGTAGAACTCTATAACAGCTCTACCCCCAGATGCATCTGACTCTTTTAGTAGAGTAATGACTGCAGTATTAGAACAACTAACTGTTCTATGCTGACTGCTGTGTAATAGAAAATACCCCATAGTTATCTCTTGCCACCATTCCCGTCCCCAATTGTGATAGGGGCAGTGCCAGAGCAGCATTAAAGGTTAACTATGTCATATGTTGTTATACAGTTTTAAGAACTAATTTGCCATTAGTCTGCAAAGCTACATTGCTTCGCCCGCCATGTGCACCATTTTTAGAGGAAATTTCAGTCGAAACAAATGCAACCACCTGTACCCACCACTGCATTTATAAGTGTTACAACTACAAATATGTGTATATTGGATATATACTGTGCAGCAACTGAAATATTACACTAACCTTTTTCTAAGCGCTTGTGATTATGCTTCATTCTCTCCTGAAGCTCCATTCTGGATGACACATCTACAGTGTATTAGAACAAAACATATTGTTTTATTCAACAAAAAAATGCAGAAATATATTTACCATGTGAACTATATACAAAACTATTTAGCCACACTGCTATTGTTATAGCCTTTGACTGCATTAAAGAGAATGCTTTGATATTTGCAAAGTATGAGGGTTTTATTTTTATTCTGGAAAGAGAGCTGTACATAGGTGTTTTACTAGGTAAGGCACCTACAGTGTAGCCACAAATTTTTACAACAAATTTGTGGGCTACTCAGTTACAGGGGCCATTGTCTAAATCACTAAGACATGCATTACTGGGATTCTTCAGTGGATAAACAACCCTCAGTAATGATGTAATAATCACCTCAATTCTGCCTCAGTGATCATTACACCATTTCTTCAGTATTGTTTAACCACTGAAGAATCCTAGCACTACATATCTTACCTATACTAGTACCTATATCTATCTTCACTTTAAACCTTACTAAAGCGTGCAAAATGTGAAAGCTATTGGATTGCATAGGAATTTACATTTTACAGTGAGTATGTAAAGTGTGGCAAGAGAGAAGAAATGAAAGTTTGTAAAGCATAAAGCATATTTTGATTACTGATGGTCAAAACTTCAATATTATCATGGCACTCCCAATTTTCAATAATATGCTATTAATAGTTTGGTATACACCTTTTGTTTCGGGGGGAGGGGGCTGTGGTGTAGCTAGACTTATCCAGTGGATGACATGAAACAAAACATGTCATCCACTGGATAAGTACATGGATGTTCTTTAAAGATAAACAGTTAAAAGCGAACTTAAAAAGCTGACCATAACAACTGGCTTTAAAACTTTCAAATACAAAATGTGACCAAATTTGACAAACCAATTTAAGGCTTCCTCACACACACACTTTTATTACTTTAAACCACATCTTAATGTAGGAGTATGCCATTAGTTTCATATTTTGACTTGATATATTACAATGCTATGGAAGAAATGTGTGAAAGTTTAGGTCAATAGCTAACCGAATAGTCTCAGAAAATTGGATGTGTGTGGAAGCCTTGTTTTGTCAAATTTGGTCACAAACGTGACACATTGTCTAACAGCACCAATTTCAATTTATATGTTAATCACATTTAGCCCTTAAACATGCATAGAACTTTTGAGAATACATGTCTACACAAAATGAATGTACATGGTGACATTGGGTGATGGTAGAATTACTATAGTCTAAAACTACCCATTGATCAAAAGTCTGTTCACTGGGCTACTTGGAGAAACTTAAATGAACACTGTAACTACAGTGGCTTACACTGCAGCAGCTTACACTGTAACTACAGTGGCTTACTTGTCACAAAGCAATGAACAACAGCAACTTGCATTTCAAAATTCTTGCCATGTTTTAATTTCAAAAATGGGTTTAATTACATGATCCATATGTGGCATGGTAGAAAATTTAATGGCACAGTAAATGGATCTTCTGATGGGAGCAACCACCATTGAGTTATGGATCAGTACGTAAAGAGTTTGTGTGTTTTCTTACTAAAAAGGTACTAACATGGCTGGAAAACTTTTGGTTTTGCCACTTAGCATTTAGGGTAAAACCCCACGTATCATTTTAAATATTTTTACACCACAAGTAGTATGATGTTAATTGTGGCTGGATGTATATGTCAAAAGTTATATAGTTGTTTTCTGGACTAGGCAGATTTAAGGGTAAAAAAGTAATGAATGTTGTTTACAAGGAATGATATTTATTTTGTCATGCTCACTGGGTAAACCACACCATAAGGATATTACAGAAGAACAATAATCAGATTTGTACATTTTTCACACATGTGTATATAGCACACGATCCTTTTTCCTGATAATGCAGCTTTTACAGTGGATTTGTCTACTAGGTAGGGCAGGCCACATACCAAATTTTAGCAAAATCACCCCAGCCATTTCAGAGGTATATTTAATCCCATCCAAAAACAGCTTATAGCTGTAAAAAAAGTGCGCGTCCAAGTAAAGCAGAGTTAACTGCGACAAAAAGTAATAATATCATAATGCGGCCATGTGCGAGGTGTGCAAGTTGTAATATTAGCTAATCAGATAATACAATGTTATTGTTAAAGTGTTAATGAGAACTATGTGATGCTGCTAGTTTTGAAGTGTGTGAGCATCTTCATAAATGCCACATAAATTTAATTCTCAATAAAGCAATGTGTATAGATTCTCTGATAGTAATAAATAGTTTGAGTTTGGCCACCTTTCCTTTGTTCGTAGCATTGCTGTATACAGGAAAGGCGGCCAAACTCAAACTATTTATTACTATCAGAGAATCTATACACATTGCTTTATTGAGAATTAAATTTATGTGGCATTTATGAAGATGCTCACACACTTCAAAACTAGCAGCATCACATAGTTCTCATTAACACTTTAACAATAACATTGTATTATCTGATTAGCTAATATTACAACTTGCACACCTCGCACATGGCCGCATTATGATATCATTACTTTTTGTCGCAGTTAACTCTGCTTTACTTGGACGCGCACTTTTTTTACAGCTATAAGCTGTTTTTGGATGGGATTTCAATACTTTTTGTTAGAATAAGCAATGCACTGTTGATAACAGTAGGTGAGTCAGTAGTTTCCATGGTTTTGACAGAAACCCCAGATTACAGTGACAGAATATTAAAATATAACTGTAATTTTAGTGGCCAGGGCCGCCCACATTGGGGGTAACTGGGGTATTTTTCCCCCTACCACAGCCTGAAAGGGGCCACTTGAATACCTGTTTAAAGAAAGATCGATATACTCTAATAGAGCAGTCAGGATCTAGACCCTTCCTTGCCCCTGGGCCCCTCTTTAACTCTTTTCCCTGGGCCCTCTAATTTCTCTGGACGGCCCTGTTAGTGGCATGCAACTGCAGTCAACTAACACCCATTTTAACTAGTAAACCCTTAACAACACTTTGCCTTTCATCTTGTACTGCATTGAAACGATCAAGATACTCTATTAGAGCAGTCACAAAACAGCTGTAACACAGCCATAGGCGGCGGAAAGGGGGGGGGGGGGGGGGGGGGCTTAGCCCCCCCTCAGAATGATATCACACCGAAATTATCTTTCTTGGAGTGGGGCTGAAAACCGTGATAAAGATCGAGATACTCTAATAGAGCAGTCACTCTAATAAAGTATTCAGTGTGTAGCGAGCTATGTAAGGATTTTTATGTAGTTTATCAGCTAGAAATGGTAGCTGGTGAGGTGGAAGCTCTTGTCAGTTGGTTGCGACCTTTTTTTTTTTTTTTTTTTTTTTTTTTTTTTGGTCTCACCTTACTAAACTATAGAAATAAGTCTGGGTCAGCCCAGCCCCCCTCATATCAACTACTTGCTCCACCACTGAACACAGCAATCAATATTTAGCATAGTTACAACTTCTGCTTAGCATCGGATTGTATAGTTTAAATTACTAGCTACTTACAGACTTTACAATATAAAAATATGGCACTTGTAGAAATGTGACTGTTTTATTAGAGTATCTCGATCTACTTCAAGCATTGACTAATTCAAGTGAAGAAGCTACGCCCCTGCCAAGAGATCTTGTGAAATGAAATGAGAATAGTAAAGAAAAGGCAAGTATGTACAGAGACAATAGAGGGGCGCGTAATTATGTCCTGTTGTAAATAAACACCTTTAAAATTTATATTACTACTAAATAAACGCACCAGAATAGGCTTGTGTGGCTGTTGTCTCCAAGGTTGTCTCATTATTTGTCTTTTCGTGTTGAAGGGATTTAGTCGCAATTGGTGAGTTTAACTATACATGTATTTGTGTTGTAAAACTTAATTGTAAAAAGGCGATTAGCACATATCATGATAAACATGTATTTGTCACAGTAGAGTCTCTCACGAAGTCACGATTATTATGAGACATTGGACCAGGGTAAAAATTTACTGCTATATTTAGAGGTTGTAGCGTTTGTATATCTTAGTATCTTAATAAATAATCCCCCATGATCACTAATCACTAATAGTACAGTGAAAACTGGTCATTATTCAGGCCGTAGGGACAAAATTTTCTAACCTTGCCTTTTAAAGAGGTGGCTGCATTATGCGGCCTTAAAAAAAGGTAAGAAGCATGCTGTTCTAACTGGCTATAGAGATGGATTTAGTGTATGACAGCGTATGAGACAGTGAGTGCTGGCAGCAAGGGGGCAGCCAATCTGTTAGAGCACCAAAAGCACTGCTTCAGACATAGGCAGTTGACTGTCAGCCCCAAGTGTAAAAAGTTTCACTGTTGGTCCTTATAAGCTCCTGATGAAGAAAGTGATGAAGTCATTATCCATAGGATATATTTTTCAGAGTATCCATTTCAGTTCTACAATATAGTAGCCAAGCATAAGATGAACATAACACAGCATTCCAGTAGTTTAGTGGTGACCACAACACTGCCTGAGTTAAACTGTGGTGAGATTTGAGACTACCAGAAGCCCTGGAATGTCTTCAACACATGAAATACCAAATATCTAATGCCTGGCTTTCATCCACAGTGGACCTGTCTTGGTGGCCACTTGTACAGAAGGGAAACAGCTAGTTGCCACACCCCTTAATTATCAATTTGTAAAATCGTTAGCAAAATTGTGTGTGCGAGCAAGTGCGATGTGGCAGTGCCGTGTATATGGTTGCTGCCTAGCAGTGACACATCACGAGTATTGAAGTCACAATGCGTTACTGTATCATCCATCTAAATACAATCTCTGAATGTGTCATTTTGTGTAGAGAGCAATCTTCCACAAGAAGTGACCTGCAGGTTTCAGTGTATATTGTTAACCATTAATATTGTTCACAATATTGTGAACTATATGTACAGTGAAACCTCACTTAGTGGCCACCTCTTTAATAAGACCACCTCATTATATTGGCCACCTCTAGTAGGTCCCAAATATAGCTAAGCATTACTTATGACCTCATTAATAAGGCCACCTTGTTATTCAGGCCAAATTTTTTGGTCCCACAGCCTGCCATATTAATGAGGTTTCATTGTACTTATGTGAATTTTTATTTTTCGTAACTTTTCTTCAGGTTTACTGATGGGCACTATGAAGCATTGTTGACTGGTACGTGTATAATGTGGTGACTTGAAATGCTAAAACAGTACGTAGCGTGTCTTGTATGTACATGTAATGTGTTGTAATGTGTCCACACATCCACACATCTTAGAAATAAATGTAATTGTATTCTCTATAAATAGTCAGTTCCATTGTGCCACTGGGTCATAAGTTGGTTGAGTATGGATCATCCAGGGCACTTGAGTCACATTTTGTCCTGGCCAAGTGGATCTCATCCACTGACAGAATATACAGGATCAGATCACGTGTATAAATTACGGTGGAACTTGTTTATTGCCACCTTCACTCATTCAGCAGGTAACAGTGTATAAATTCTCAATTGGAATTGGCTTTTCAAGAGTGGTTGTCTTTCTATACTAGTGGCCATTAAGATAGGTTGTACTGATAGAGTGTACATACTAGAGATGCAACAATATCCTCCACTTAGTGTCGTTTGATAGTGATGCAATGGAGACTATGTATTATTGCATTTAAATACTATACTATTATATTGCAACTCTAGCACGTATTTATAACAGGAATGTTTGTTAACCGTTTAGACATACTGGAGCCACACCCACTCATCTGGATTCTACAAATGGAGTCATACCAACTTGTTGTCATCATACTCACTCGTTACTCCCATTGTGTTTGGATGAATATACATGCCGTCATGTGAGACTTGCTACCATGGCGGGCCACTGGAAAACATTTGCATAGCAGTTATATTACAGTCATTATTGTACAATTCTTACATTATTGTTGTGAAAAGTGTTTGGTATTCATGTGTCTCCTCTGTATGTTGTAATTACATGTGTAATTTTGTGTGGGGGTGCTATAAAATGCAATAATGCATGGTGACAATTGTATTAGGCGATTTTGCACACTTCCTTTTAAGCTAGCTACATGTGCTAATTACTCACAGCTTGTGTCAACAACTGGTAACCGCAGTTGTACTCTTGTGTCATTCTTTAAGCCGCGCCCTTAGAGGACAAATTATGTGGGGGCGACTAATTTCAAAACGAAGGATGGTATGCAGCACCATAGATTAGCTATATCTATGGACTATAATCTATGGCAGCACACTTCTTGGTGGCTATATGTACTGATTAACTACATAGAGCGCCAGTTCATCAATACCCAGAGACCGCAGTTGTGCTCTGCGTCATTCTTTAAATTCCGAGTAAAATTCTTAGAGAGCAAATGACGTGGGGGCGACTAAATTCAAATTTCAAACTAGCCATTCTCGAAAACAAATGTTTCAATCTGAACGAAACTTTCAGAACAGTTTAAAGACACATTGCCCTACATGCCAAGCGAGTATTGCGGAAAACAACAATCTGGGATTTGTATTTGGCCTCTAGGTCGACTGAGGACGACTGAAACTTTGTTTGGTGCTGAAATCACGACTGTAGGGTAATCATGTATGGTGAAATCGATGATGTGAATCTTGAGGTGATTGAGTGAATACTGAAGCGATAACAGGGCGATCAATGTTCGGAATGCACAAAGGAACGCAAGGCATACACCTGCGGTTGCGTCTAACCGCATGCGATAAAAAAAAAAATAAAAAAAAAATGAAACGTCCCCTTTCATGTCGGCAATCTCGATCACGAAACAATCGGCATGGATTTGCTTCACTGCTTGTGTGGTAGTTACTAGTGACACGATGAGTTCAACTCCAGAGTTTCAGAGGGATAGCGTAAGTGACGGGTGGATTACAGGAAGGCCAAATTTGAGAACGTTCGTTCTTGTAAAATCCTCACGTAGTGGTCGCGTCATTTATTGTCTGCGGCGCGCGTTTCTGCTTTACTGGCCGCGCGACTCACTACCGTGAGTCTTGATTAAACAACCAGAGATTGGGTTTTTCCTTTTTTTTTCTTTCTTTTCTTTTTCTCCTATATTTTATACACTTTGTAAACACCTATTATAAAACACATACACATTATCTGATTACACTGAAACTTGGCTCTTGTGATGGGGACCCAAAAGCAAATGTCAGTACCATTTTTGCAGAAATTTAATGATTTTTAGTAGTATGTAAAAGATTGATCTGCTCCCACATTTTCAGAGCAAGCTACTTAAAATAGTAAGTCGTCAGTCTGTAGATACAATAACCATTGCAGTTGAAGTGCCATTTTGGTGGTTTAAAGGAAATTAGAATACAGGATATTGAATTAAATGATTCGAAAATCAAATAAGGTACAAGATCAAGATCAAGTGCACAAGATCAAGTTTTATGAGTAAAAAGTTTACCAATATTCAAACTACTTGAAGAAGTTGGTTTAAAACTGGTATAATACATGGACTAATTGATAACTTGGTTAGTGCAACTAGCTTGTATACAGCATAGATAGTAAATCAGAGAAATTAAAGTATTTAAAATTATATTTAAATGTTATGGAAAGTATTTGTATTTGTAGTTAAATACTGTCCTGACCAAAGTATTTGTATTTGGAAAATTTACAGTATTTGTATTTAAATACTATGCAATGTATTTGGACCCAAGTCTGGCTGTGAAATGGGTTGAACATAGCTGACAACAAAGTGTAATGGATATTTCACTTTTCAGATGAGAATTGGTAGCTGGGGTGTGCGGCGTTATTTCTTTTGATATGGTATGCATGAGTTCACCAGTCATAATGTAGTGAAACATGGGATTAGGGAATAAATGTTCTCAGGTTAAATCCCTTATTTCACTACTTCATAATTCTATAATCCCTAATTGAACTTAAAATTTCTAATTTTCTTTACAATGGAACCTCAGTTATCCGACCAGGGGTGGTCAATAAGTCTGAAAAGTCAGTATCTTTGAAACTGTGTATAAATAACCTTAAAATAGCATTAAGAACATCTTTAAAATTAAATATTTCAGCACCCTAATAGAACAGTCACTACTCTAATAGAACAGTCATTTCCACAGTTCAGCTAATCTAGAATCCAGATAAGTGTGGTCCAGATAACTGAGGTTCCACTGTATTTTGTAATGTACATAATTATGACTGCTGAACCCACACATACTGCATTAAAAGGAAGTCTGACTTTATGTTTTTTATCTGAATGTGTGCTCTAACTATCAATCACTGAAGTGGCTACTTCACTTCATTCTCAGCATTACAGACAAATGGCAATAGGAAAAGCTCCCATGAAATCAATCCAGTCACTGCAGAAAATATGGATGATTCAGTAAAAAGGTGATATACGTAGTTAGCAAGTACAGGGGAGCAATATCGTGCTACCGTGAATTGACACTTTGTACTGTCAGTAAAAGGGAATGGGACAAAAGGAGGGCAAACGTAAATCCATGATTCACACATTGTACATACTGTGGTATGTCATACAGCACCTGTCAGACTGAAACAACATAAAACAGTTTAAAATTAAGTGCATAGCGTTAGGCATTTGGTAGAAAATTTGTTAAATAAAAGTAATATTTCTTAGCAGCTTATCAGAAGCACTTTTGACTCTTCTAAAGATGCTTTTGAGCTTGATACTACCTTACTAATACTTCCAAGGTGTCATGAAGGTATTGTGAGGCTGGTTTCTGGTCAATATATTTTGTAAGAAAGTGCAACCCCCATGATCCCTAATATATGTACAGAACTACAGCACGCTAGTATGCAAAGAGGGTCTGGGAACCTGCTCCCCAGGACATTTTGACCCTCTGAAATTGAACCTGAGAGTGATTGTAGCAGTTCATCGGAATAATATTAATATTAACTTGAATGTTGCATTAGGGTAACTGCTCTATTAATATAATTTATAGAGTATCTCAATAATGATGCATATATAATAGTATCGAGTAAGCCTATGTAGTGGCATGCCCCCTCTCTGTCCAGCATATTTTTGTGAATCAGACTCACAAAAAATTGAATCTGCGAGTGATATCAGCAGTCACCATTATTTTTGTATTATGGTGACTGCTCTATTAAGGTATAACAACCTTGATACTTTTATAGTGGATTCAATGGAATTACAGGTAGCAAAGAATTGTATAACTAGCTATTTAGTATAATGCAATCAACACGATTGCTCAATGACAGCTAGAGATAATGTTAGAGGCCCTCCATAATCTCTTTGACAGAGACTACAGTCCTTCTTGACCCTTCTGTGCTGCCCCTATGTATAGATACATGAATATGATTCACTTACTAGATAATGGTGAGTATTGTTGTTGAACAACTGATGATGACTGAATATCAGTAGGCGATGCACTGGCACCAGTAAACTGAAAGCACTGTACAAACTCTGCAGAATTATATATATAGTGCAGATAAAGATATGAGAATACAACTTACAACAAGTATAAGAAAAAAATGGGAATTTTAAATTAGATTAGGGACAATGTGTAATGCTGCAATAAAAAGTACTGAAACAAGCTGGATCGGAGTAGTACGTAATGTCCAAATACTGTAAAACAATAAGAAGTGAGTATCCCTACTGTACACTTAATGCACAGTAGGGATACTCACTTCTTATTGTTTTACAGTATTTGGACATTACGTACTACTCCGATCCAGCTTGTTTCAGTACTTTTATTGCAGCATTATACATTGTCCCTAATCTAATTTAAAATTCCCATTTTTTTCTTATACTTGTTTGTGAAGTTTTTTTGCAAGCTCATGACCACTAAATATCTGCTGAGTTACTCACAGCACTATTATACTAGATTATGACTCATATAATAACAACTAATCAGTGGGCGTGGCTTTACAAAAGCCTGCAGACAATAATGGACGTGGATTCGTGCATATCTACATGGGCATGGCTACCATATGTCTACAGACATTAACCCTTTAAGGACCAGCGTCGTACATGTACGTCCAAATATAGCCTCACGCGAAAGCCCAGCGTCGTACATGTACATCCTAGATATTAAGTAGTAAACAGAGCTATATCTTCGCAATATTAGAAGCTATGGGAAAGACGATTTTGTTCGCCATTAGTAGGCGATTCTTTTGATATACAATGTCAATACATTACATGAAACTAAACTAGCCTTATAATTTTAAGTATATTATATCTAATCCAAAACAGCTAAGCTGTAAAAAAAGTGTGCGGCCCTCAGAAAGGCTATGGTGAAAAAAGATGTGAAATCCAAGGTGGCGGCCAAGAAATGGCTGTGATGGTAGGTTAATGGTAAAAATTTTAATAACGACAATTCAGGTGAATTTTTGTGCCGCTTCACAAAATTTACCTAAATTGTCATTATTAAAATTTTTACCATTAACCTACCATCACAGCCATTTCTTGGCCGCCACCTTGGATTTCACATCTTTTTTCACCATAGCCTTTCTGAGGGCCGCACACTTTTTTTACAGCTTGGCTGTTTTGGATTAGATTTCATTTCTTTTTGTATTTGTATACCCCAAAGCCGGCCTATGGCCAGCTTTGGGACTTTTTTAACCTATGTTTTTTTCTTTACTACAGGAAGAAGAAAAGATGAAGTAGATGTACTTTAAATATTTTATCAGTAAATGTACAAATTATATATACTGTATAATACATAATTATGTGACCGGATTTGCGAAAAGGGGTCTTCCACACACATCCAATTTGCCAACTTTGACAATTGATAACTTCAGATTGGAAAGAGCTATTGTCTTGAATTTTGGACAGTGGTGAGCACCACTATAGCTGAATACGTGGTGACATTTTCAGGTTAATATGTTACTTGAACACTGAGTTATGGTCTCCAACGGTTACGGAATTGGATGTGTGTGGAAGACCCCTTTTCGCAAATCCGGTCACATAATATTATATTGATTACAGAAATCTCCATGGTGGTTTCTTTGTAACTGAACACTCTACAAGGTGACTTCTTCTAATTGCTCTCTCTACAGGGTGAATTGTTTGTAGCTGAACGATCTACAAGGTAACTTCTAGCTGATCTCTCTACAGGGTGATGTGTTTGTAGCTGAATTCTGTATAGGTGATTTGTTTGCAGCTGAGCTCTTTACAGAATGGTTTCTTTGTAGCTGAACTCTCTAAAAGTTAACTTCTTCTAATTGATCTTTCTACAGGGCAATTTGTTTCTGGCAGAATTTTCTACAGGGTGATTTCTTTGCAGCTGAACTCTCTACATGGTGGTTTCTTTGTAGCTGAACTCTCTTCAAGGTAATTTCTTCTAGCTGATCTCTCTACAGGGAGATTTGTTTGTAGCAGCTGAACTATCTACAAGGTAACTTCTTATAGCTGATCTCTCTACAGGGTGATGTGTTTGTAGCTGAATTCTGTATAGGTGATTTGTTTGCAGCTGAGCTCTTTACAGAATGGCTTCTTTGTAGCTGAACTCTCTAAAAGGTAACTTCTTCTAACTGATCTTTCTACAGGGCAATTTGTTTCTGGCAGAATTTTCTACAGGGTGATTTCTTTGCAGCTGAACTCTCTACATGGTGGTTTCTTTGTAGCTGAACTCTCTTCAAGGTAATTTCTTCTAGCTGATCTCTCTACAGGGAGATTTGTTTGTAGCAGCTGAACTATCTACAAGGTAACTTCTTATAGCTGATCTCTCTACAGGGTGATTTGTTCGTAGTTGAATTCTGTACAGGTGATTTGTTTGCAGCTGAGCTCTTTACAAAATGGTTTCTTTGTAGATGAACTTTCTCCAAGGTAACTTCTTTTAACTGATCTTTCTACAGGGTGATTTGTTTGTAGCTGAACTATCTACAAGGTAATTTCTTCTAGCTGATCTCTCTACAGGGTGATTTGTTTGTAGCTGAATTCTGTACAAGTGATTTGTTTGCAGCTGAGCTCTTTACAGAATGGTTTCTTTGTAGCTGAACTCTCTACAGGGTGATTTGTTTGTAGCTGAAATCCCTACAAGGTAACTTCTTCTAGCTGATCTTTCTACAGGGCGATTTGTTTGTAGCTGAGTTCTCTACAGGGTGTTTGTTTGCAGCTGAATTCTCTACATGGTGGTTTCTTTATAGCTGAACTCTCTACAAGGTGACTTCTTCTAGCTGATCTCTCTACAGGGTGATTTGTTTGTAGCTGAACTCTCTACAGGTGATTTGTTTGTAGCTGAACTCTCTACAAGGCGATACTTCTAGGTGATCTCTCTACAGGATTCCTTGTTTCTAACTAAACTCTCAACAGGGTGATCTGTTCATAGCTGAACTTTCTACTGGGTGATTTGTTTGCAGCTGAACTCTCTAAATGGTGGTTTCTTTGTAGCTGAACTCTCTACAACGTGACTTCTTCTAGCTGAACTCTCTACAAGGTGACTTGTTTCTAGCTGATCTCTCTACAGGGTGACTTGTTTCTAGCTGAACTCTCTACAGGTGATTTGTTTGTAGCTGAACTCTCTACATGGTGGTTTCGTTGTAGCTGAACTCTCTACAAGGTAACTTCTTCTAGCTGATCTTTTACCACTGCATATTTGTTTGTAGCTGAGTTCTCTACAGGGTGATTTGTTTGCAGCTGAACTCTCTACATGGGAGTTTCATTGTAGCTGAACTCTCTACAATGTGACTTCTTCAAGCTGAACTCTCTACAGGGTGACTTGTTTCTAGCTGAACTCTCTATAGGTGATTTGTTTGCAGCTGAACTCTCTACATGGTGGTTTCTTTGTAGCTGAACTCTCTACAAGGTAACTTCTTCTAGCCGATCTTTCTACAAGGTGATTGAGTTTTTTGCAGCTGAACTCTTTACATGGTGGTTGCTTTGTAGCTGAACTCTCTAAAAGGTGACTTCTTCTAGCTGAACTCTCTACAGGATGATTTGTTTGCAGCTGAACTCTCTACGTGGTAGTTTCTTTGTAGCTGAACTCTCTACAATGTTACTCCTTCTAGCTGAACTCTCTACAGGGTGACTTGTTTCTAGCTGAACTCTCTACAGGTGATTTGTTTGCAGCTGAACTCTCTACATGTGGTTTCTTTGTAGCTGAAGTCTCTACAAGGTAACTTCTTCTAGCTGATCTTTCTACAGGGTGATTTATTTGCAGCTTAACTCTCTACAAGGTGACTTCTTCTAGCTGAACTCTCAACAGAGTGATTGATTTTTTTGCAGCTGAACTCTCTACATGGTGGTTTCTTTGTAACTGAACTCTCTACAGGGTGATTTGTTTGTAGCTGAACTCTCTACAGGGTGATTTGTTTGTAGCTGAACTCTCTACAGGGTGATCTGTTCATAGCTGAACTCCCTATAAGGTAACTTCTTCTAGCTAATCTTTCTACAGGGCGATTTGTTTGTAGCTGAGTTCTTTACAGGGTGATTTGTTTGCAGCTGAACTCTACATGGTAGTTTCTTTGTAGCTCTACAATGTGACTTCTTCTAGCTGAACTCTCTACAAGGTGACTTGTTTCTAGCTGATCTCTCTACAGGGTGACATGTTTCTAGCTGAACTCTCTACAGGTGATTTGTTTGCAGCTGAACTCTCTACATGGTTTGTTTCTTTGTAACTGAACTCCCTGCAAGGTGACTTCTTCTAGCTGATCTCTCTACAGGGAGATTTGTTTGTAGCTTAACTCTCTACAGGTGATTTGTTTGCAGCTGAACTCTCTACATGATGGTTTCTTGTAGCTGAACTCTCTACAAGGTAATTTCTTCTAGCTGATCTCTCTACAGGCCGATTTGTTTGCAGCTGAACTCTCTACATGATGGTTTCTTTGTAGCTGAACTCTCTACAAGGTGATTTCTTCTATAGCTGATCTTTCTACAGGGTGATTTGTTTGTAGTTGAACTCTCTACATGATAGTTTCTTTGTAGCTGAACTCTCTACAAGGTGATTTCTTCTATAGCTGATCTTTCTACAGGGTGATTTGTTTGTAGTTGAACTCTCTACATGATAGTTTCTTTGTAGCTGAACTCTCTACAAGGTGATTTCTTCTATAGCTGATCTTTCTACAGGGTGATTTGTTTGTACCTGAACTATCTACATGATGGTTTCTTTGTAGCTGAACTCTCTATAAGGTAACTTCTTCTAGCTGATCTCTCTACAGGACAATTTGTTTGTACCTGAACTCTCACATGATTGCTTCTTTGAAGCTGAACTCTCTACAAGGTGATTTCTTCTACTGATCTTTCTACAGGGTGATTTGTTTGTAGCAGAACTCTCTACAAGGAAACTTCTTCTAGCTGATCTCTCTAAAGGGAGATTTGTTTGTAGCTGAACTCTCTATACATGATTTGTTTGCGGCTGAATTCTCTACATGATGGTTTCTTTGTAGCTGAACTCTCTACAAGGTAACTTCTTCTAGCTGATCTCTTTACAGGGTGAATTGTTTGTAGCTGAACGATCTACAAGGTAACTTCTTCTAACTGATCTCTCTACAGGGTGATTTGTCTGTAGCTGAACTCTCTACAAGCAAACCTCTTTTAACTGAGCTCTGTACAGGGAGAATTGTTTGTAGCTGAACTATCTACAAGTTAACTTCTTCTAACTGATCTCTCTACAGGGTGGTTTGTTTGTAGCTGAACTATCTACAAGGTAACTTCTTCTAGCTGATCTCTCTACAGGGTGATTTGTTTGTAGCTGAATTCTGTATAGGTGATTTGTTTGCAGCTGAGCTCTTTACAGAATGGTTTCTTTGTAGCTGAACTCTCTACAAGGTAACTTCTTCTAGCTGATGTATCTACAGGGTCACTAGTTTGTAGCTGAATTCTCTACATGGCGGTTTCTTTGTAACTGAACTATCGGTAAGGTGACATCTTCTAGCTGATCTTTCAACAGGGTGATTTGTTTGTAACTGAACTCTCTACAAGAAAACTTCTTCTAACTGATGTCTGAACAGGGTGAATTGTTTGTAGCTGAACTCTCTACAGGGTGATTTGTTTGTAGCTGATCTCTATACATGTTACTTATTTCTAACTGATCTCTTGAATTCTGTTCAGGGTGACTGCTCTATTAGGATGACTGTTCTATTAGAGTATCTCGATCTCGCACTTGCTACACCAAGTTGGATTTCGTGTTATAACTCCGTGGCTTTAAGTCTGATTCTTCTACACCATTGAAGAGCTTTTCTAAGATGATAACTCCATCTGTACAGCGATTTTCAAAGCATTACCCCAAGTGGTTTATCTGGTAGGCGTGGCAAGCATAATAATAATAATAATAATAAAAATTAGCTAATCTTGATTGCGTAATTGTTACACACTGTTGATTTTTTCGCTGTATCTTCCTGGTTTTTAGCTCGATTTCTTTCAAACCACAAAAGGTTTGAGGTTCAATAGTTAACCTATTCACCCACCGATTTTCAGCTTCTTATACGCGGTTTACCCTGTAGGCGTGACAACATATTGGTGTTATTTTTCGTGCATAATCGCTCATAACTCTTTGCCTGTTTATGGTATTCCACCCAAAGTTGGTACAGAGATGCGCCTTTATACCCCCCTTCTGTGTGCCAAATTTCAAGGCAATCGGATAACGCGTTCGCGTTTTATAGCAGGTTTTGTAAGTGTGCGAAAAGAGGAAGAAAAATAAGAAGAAGAAAAAAAACGAAGAAACTAAGCCAATTTTTGAAGTCGCATATCTCAGGCATGACTGAAGCGATTTCGCTCAAATTTGGAATGTGGAGTACTGAAGGTGGAGGGAATGTACACAGCAAAATTTGTCTTGTTTCATCAAGGCAGCACAGAGCTACGGAGGTGCGAAAATTGCGTTTTCTTTCTTCCTGTCAATATACTCACGGGGTTGCGCGCCGGCTTCTTGGGCCGCACGTCACACTACCGTGTGTCTTGATTTACACAACAACAAAACTAACCTTGTACAAATCCGCCCATAACTTTTGCCTTGTAGCTCATAATGAGCTACAATAAACTTCACGGTGCTCTTCATTTAGAGATGCATCTAATGATATACAAGATCACGTGATGACGCTCTTTAAAAGGAGTAAAGCAATGGCTTGTAACGGATTGCATCATGAAGAAGACCAGTGTTAACAAATCACCATGCTAGTTGAAAATAGTAAGTTCATACACACTAATAACTTAGATATTTCTGCTTATTATGGATGGGCGAATCTGTACTACAGTTTGTATTAGCCCTTACTACTTCCTGCGGTTTTGGTGATGCTAAAAACTTGCTAAGTAACACAATACGCAAATTTCATAAAACTTGCGGGTTTTCAGGGTAGGCACTGCGTAAATTACTGTAGTCCTTAAAGGGTTAATTTACGTAAGTGGGCTTGCATTCGTGCATACCTACACACTGATGAATGGACGTGGCTACCATGTCTACAGACTGTAATTTACATAAGTGGGCGTGGCTCACGAGAGAAGCAGAGCAACGCCATGACATGTGGTAACACATCCACATTAAATTTAGCACTAGGGTCAGACCCGAATAATCTGTAAAGCAGGACCTGGATGACACGACTCGGTTTAACATTGTTACTAATTAAACTATATTTATTGACTTACACATTGCTATATAGTTCGCCGTGAGTTGCTCTCTCTGATCGATATCAACAGCGAGTCTGACGTACGCGTGTGTTTTTGGTACAACCGGCGACCACGAGTATTTGAATAGTTTGATGCAATATACACTGGTATGGAAGCCGTACTGTAGTCTATTAACACTCCGCAGTAGAACCTTGACTGATGGCCATGGTAAAGAAGGATAAAAGGTAAGACAATAGCGCAAGCATTGTATGTTTATCAATGTACCAAAAGTTTGTTCTTAAGTGATCTAGAAACATTTCTGCGAAAGAATTAGGGCTGTAGCTGTAGCCAGTTTTCCGCTATGCTTGACTGAAGGCATCAGGCAGGTAGGCAGGCAGTAGAAAATTCCATTGACTAATTTTAAAAAAAAATTCTGTAGCAACTCGACGGAAACGTTTCAGGTCGATCTGAAGACACTTTTGGGCTTGGTTTTACCCAAACAATACTGTCATGTTGTTATGAGGAAAAATCGCGGCAGGTTTTTGGGTTATATTATATCATGGATCGCCCCCACACCTTCGATGTCCCTAATATACAGTACTATCGTACTGTATGATAATGTGTGAAATATTTTCTATCAACAAAAAAACAATGAAGTTGTGAAAATAATGCAGCATTCAAACACGTGGGTGAAAAAGTGATGGCCTACAATGGCATTACAAATGCACACAGCCATTATTAAAACTTATTAGCACTGACAATATTGCAGCCATTTCTTGGCTGCCACCTTTGATTTCACAACCGTTTTTTCTACAGCATGGCTGTTTTGTGTGGATTTCACTTGAGATAATTCACATTACTCACCAGATCTTATTTTGCTGATCAACATGTTCAACTGTTGTGATGTACTGATAGTCTCCAGTTGATCACACAGATCAAGTAATTCTTCTCTACAGCTCATCCTCTCAATCAAACAATCCAATATTATCTTATTAGCAGTAGTGTAGTCACCACTACTCAATATCATACAAATCTGATCATCACTGATATAATTCTGTAACTTCCCAACACTTTGTTCATAGTTATCAGGCATCAATCGTAGTATAGATTGATAGTGTGTCCTTAGTTGAGAGAAATCTAGTAGTTATACATGTAGACTGTATGACTCGATAACCACAATATATACTAACATACCTTTGTTAACTGTAATTTTTTGTGGTGTACGTGGGTCTTGTACTCCAACAGCATACGGTTGAGGTAAACAAACTACGTATTTGTGAACAAAGACATGAGTAAAATTCTATAAAATCTGCATGGTAATTATACAAGTACTGTACGTAGCACAATACATCATGGTACACATGTACTAAGTTTGTATAGCATACACTGTATTATGTAAATCCAAAGATATAGAAAGTTGAACAATTTAGACAGGTAACAAAACAGATGGAAAAGCTTGAGATGACAATTATTGTGGCACTCTATTATTTGCATAAGCCCTTGGATTATGGACACTATTTTAAAAGGACAGAAACAATTGATTGATAGAACCTTCATAACTCATATCCACCTGCCATTGACATGTTCCAAATTCAGGATTGCAGATTTTCAATTCAGATACATACATACATACGTACATACATACATACATACATACATACATACATAAATACATACATACATACATACATACATACATACATACATACATACATACATACATACATACATACAAACAAACATGCAAATACAACTAATTATGTAAATACAAGGGCTGGGAAATATACCACTAGCATTGCCATTTTATTGTATGAGTTGTAGAAACAAAATACAATACATGTTCACCTGAGCCATCATTTCTTGCTAATAACTGTTGTTACATGGGCCAGCTGCCCAAAAATTTTGTAGCACTGTGAAGCCATTTAAATAGCAGAACTGTTTATCAAAAAAGTGCTTTGATACAGGCTAGAATAAGTGGGTTATGAGGCTTTAAAAATATCCCATATATTTAGTATAGATGATTCAGGTGCACAAACATGTTTACAACATGAAACATACTTATTCTAGGGGTAGCTGGAAAAGGCGGATATAGTTGGAGACGGACATGGACACAGATATTTTTAAAATACACTTTTACATTTACAAAACAGTTATTTTTCATACATAACACTGTTTTTTACAGCAGCATTCGCTTCTAGACCCAGGCATCAATCTTGTCATAGCGCTTATCCATCTATAAGCGCATGTGCAAAGGATAGACTAGCACTCTAAAGACCATAATAGTGTTGTACACCTGCTCTAGAAATCTAATTCAGTGTCATAGAGATTAAGCTGGCATGTCCCAACCTAGTCTCATAGGCAAAGTCCTTGAAACCCTCCTTGTATACTTGGTATAAGCGCCTGCATCTTATACTAGAAGGCGTAAGATGGTGGATTTGGCCTGCTAAGCTAAGTTACATGGGGCATACAAACTAATCTCTACAATTATATAACTCTGTATTAGACTTTAGAGTATGTGTACAACACTATAATGTGACTGGATTTTGGAAAAATGATCCAAACCGTACATTAGAAGTTTCGAGATAAACAGTTTTAAAGAATTCAAGCCAGCACAACTCTCCAGGGATAGCAAGCACGCATATGAAATTTACACTAAAGATGCATCAATCTGTTACCTTTCAGACCACTTCCAGTCCTTGTAGCTGCTTGTAGAGTTTCCTGCCAAATAAGATAGAAAATCTGAGTTGTTGGATGAGCGAAGTAGTATCACAAGTGCTCACAAAGGGGTGGAGGGTAGGGGGTGGTGGGATGGGCAAGGGTTAGACCTCAAAATGGAGACAGATCATGATTGGAGTCCAGAGACAATATTACAGGGCTGTGCTGGCTCTTTAGTGGTTGGTATGTAGCAAAATCTACACAACAAAGGTGGGTTAGACCTCAAAATGGAGACAGATCATGATTGAAGTCCAGAGACAAGATTACAGGGCTGTCTGGCTCCTTGGTGATTGGTATGTAGCAAAATCTACACTAAAAACATCTGGCCAACATTGTCAGGCTGTCCATTAGTAAACCACTGATTCTAGCCAAGCCAGGTCCTTCACAAGGCCTAAAACTGCTATTCAAGCTCTACACACCCCCCAGAAAAGATGTCTGTCCTCGAGTAGTTTGAGTGGTGATGAGTGTCAAAACTACTAGTACGATAGTGTAGCTATCCACTGGTGGTGTTAGTTTGATTTTGCCTCATGTGTGATTTGGATCGGTTTTGTAAAATCTGGTCACATATGGTCTTTGGCATTCTGTGGAGTGCTGGTCTAGTCCTTTGCATGTGCGCTTATGAATGGAAAAGTGCTATGACAAGATCGACACCCGGGTCTGGAAACGAAGACTGCTGTAAAAACAACATTAGGTATGAAATATAACTGTTACATAAATGTAAAAGTGCTTTTTGAAAATGTCCGTGTCTGTGTCCGCGTCCTTGTCTGATTGTATTCACCTTTTCCAACTACCAACTACCTTTACTCTAGTACAAAACCATTGGGAGTGAACACATGTTCAACTCTGATATGGCTATATTTGGCGTGGGCTCAGGTGACCGCAAACTGACCATAGGCCTGAGCCTATAATGCTTTTGAAATAGCTTATTATGCTTTTGAGAAGTGATTCAACACCCACCCCACCCCACCCCCCCCCCCCCCCATATTACTTGTGCCTCATTTTGTGTCCTTAGAAAACTGGTATATCAATGGTTCTATTAAACCCAAGTTAAAAAAAGTAACAAAATTGTGCAAGATCTTGCAAGGTCACAATAAATCTTGCAAGATTGGTGCAAGGAAAGGACCTTTTTACATGCACCCCAAAAATCGTGCAAGATTGGGCAAGAATTTTGCAACAATTGTTCAAGTAAATTAAGGATCTTTTTACTTGCACAAGTGGAAGAATTGGCAAGATTTGTGCAAGAATTTGATGCAAGATACTTGCAATTGTTTTTATTTTATATTATTTTTTTACCTGGGAAGTATCTAATACATCTGCTGTGATCATTCTAGGATAGTTCAAACATGTTGACCGTTTTTAATCTTTATTTTTTAATTTTTATGACTTTACAGCACAAGTGTTGAAAGTCTGTAAGAAACCTGGTCTTACATCCTGTTTAAAGATGTTATAAAATATAGCTACTCTTCCCATCACAATTAACTATAGATTTAATTTTCACTGTGTTTTGCCTGCATGTTTTATTACACTATCACTATCTGCATTATACAAAATGTGCAGAATTTCAGCTTCTTTGATACCGGTTGCACAAAATAATTATGCCTATTATGCTGGCAGTATGCTCAATGCTTTTGCCTACCTACAATATTATTCCTTTACTTATGCTGGCATAATCGGCTCATGCCTAAACTTATATGACATTGCTCCTTGTTCATGAATTTGATATGAACTGCAGCCTAAGTACTGTAAGCTGAATACATAAATTAAGCTTACCTACACAAGTGTCTAACACATGCAATGACTATGTATATTCAGCCCTTAATAAAGTCTCCCTTAGGCTAAAACGTTTCTCAAGTGAGTGTGAATAGTGATGCAAACACACAACATATATTTCCAAAAGAACTTATACATGACTTATGTGCTCTCATGGCCAGCTTAGAGCTGACTGTGAGAGTGTACATATTATTATTATTAGCACTTTAATTTACAGTGACCAGCACTGAAGGTCTGACAGCAATATGTGCTGCAGCCTTAGGATTACCTAACCTAATTTCAAGGACTTAGACCTAGTGACTTGACTTACTGACTGATAAAGTGTAACAAAAAGGGGCCAAAGTAAGGAAAAAAATCCCTCCAACCCCAGGATTCGAACTGCAGGTCACCCAATGTCTAGTCGGGGCCACACTCAGCCTTCCTCCAGGAGGGATGTATTATCTTCCTTAAACCTAAAGTATTTATTATTAGCATATACTAGTCTTTACCTGTTGTAACTGTATGTCCACCAGCACCAGTAATAGACCTATTGTTAACAGGCCATGAAGTTGCAATTTCATAACTCATTGATGCTATACTAACAACAGCAGTTGTAGCTGATGTGTCATGTTGTGTACATGTCACACTGTGTGACTTCTTAACTGTAATAACCGATGATCCTTGAAGTGAGGAAGTAGTTGGTATCACTTTAGATGAGGGAATTCCTTCAGTTAAAGCTACATGATAATGTAAATTAAATTACATACACCAGTGAACCATCACCACTTACCACATCTTAGCTGTTGTACACAACCAGTTGATTGATCAGACTGAACCAAATTGTCCATCACATCACACAATCCTACTAAACTATCACTACTTCCATTATAACATAATTTTACTATAAGGAAAGTGACAATCTTCTCGTTGACCAGTTGGGCTTCACATGATGATGATATCATAGTACCCAGTTGTTGGTGATCATCATTTGATAATTGGGGTAACCTTTTCAACTTGATCAGTGTAAACTGGTAATTATCGAGTAAACAATTACACAACAGAGGAAAATAATGATCAAGCATTGTCCTCTCTATATAAAAAAGAACATGTATCATTATACAGTACAGTAGTGTATTGTATAGTTAGTATGATGAAGGTTTGCAACATTCCATGATGGAGTATAAATTGATGAGAACCAGTCTAACAATGCTTTCATGAAATTTTAGTGTGATATTTTAGGCCAGAAAATCCCATACCTTCATGATCCCCTAGTATTAAAAGTTGTTCCAAATAGCAATTTAAACTGGCATTTTATTTTTAATAATCTTTATGTATAACCAAGCTGAACAGCACCTTAAGTGCAACCCTACATACTTCCAATAAGTAGCAACAAAATAATAAAAATATTTAGTGGAACTTTCTGCTTACTGACTGACTGACTATCTGTATTTACTTATTTACTTACTTACATTTATTTACTTTTTTACTGACTTACTTACTTAACTTGATAATGGCTAAGGCTACGGGTTTGATTCACTGCTAGAAACCACTTCAATCTGCTACCGTAGTATTTATAATGCATGCTCAATAGGCCTGAGTGCTTTTGAAATAGCCTATTATACTTTTAGAGCAATGCTCCAAAATCCCCCCAAGTATGGTACAATTATGCCCAGTTGTGTCTCATTATGCTCCAAATATGCTCATATAAAATTATGTCTTGGCTGCTCTATTGGAGTATCTAATGCATCTCTGTGAACGTTCTAATACGACATTCAACATGCAGTGACTGTTCTGTTAGAGTGTATTGATCTTTTCATTCACACAAGTAGCTGTAAATCTGATTTGTACTACTGTATGTATGCACACAATCCCATTCTGCATCATGCAAAATATAGAGATTCAGCTTCTCTGATACCTAATGTACAAAACTTGTGCCAATTATGCTAGAATTATGCTCAATGCTTTAACTATCTGTTATACCCAAAATTTTGCTGGCATAATCGGTGCAGGCCTAGCATTACGGACATACTTTTATCTTCCTTTGTGTCCCAGAACCTTTCGCTGACAATGCAAGTGTTGATTTGCAATAGTATGAGACGGCTTCCCTGTTGCTAGCTGACATATTTATCGCCCGTATTTTCCATAGCAACAGGATTGCTTACAGGGATGCTTCTCGTACTGTTCTTAGCATGATACAGCGTCCCTTTGGCTAGCTAACATGCTTATATATTGTGCTTATATATTGCCCGTATTTTCTATAGCAACTGGATTGATTACAGAGATGCTTCTTGTACTGTTCTTTATTTGGAATGCTGTGTAATGAGTGGAACATAGCTGAAACGACGTGTAATGGCCCCACTTCACTTTTCAGCAATTAATTGTTGGGGCATGCGTTTAGATGCAAATCAATTTTATGGCATGCCTGATGTCATTCTCTCTTTTAATGTGGTATACACAGGTTTATTACTCATAATTCATAAAGAAACAAGTCCAGGTGTAGAAGAAAGAAAAAGGAATGTTGTTAAGTTGGATTAGGGATCAAAGGAAAAGGTGAAACATGAGAAAGGTTGTCTATACCTGCAGATATACAACTGGACACTTAATCTCTAAGCTATTCCCTAGTTTCACTACTTTTTTCTTTGATCCCTTAAAATTCCCAATTATGTACATATGTATTATAAGATATAATGTGGTTGTACTCTGTAGTAGTAATACTCATGAAGGTTTACGTTTTTCTGTCAACAAATCAAAAACTAGCCTCTGATGACAACTTGGTAGCACTACTTGGAATTTAGACATAATAAAGCCCAAACATGCCTTCAAAGTGACACAAAATCACAGGCTTTAGCCTTCTCACAGGTCCCTAGTGGGATAGCATTTAATAAAGCCCCCTTGATGGTAAGAAGTCAATGATTAAGTAGAGGTCGAATGCAGAGAAGATCTCAGATCCCAGTTGTTGTGGCTCCTCTGGTGCATGTCTAGACTGCATATTGCAGGGGATCAAGTCACCACTGGATCTGGGATTTTTTTCCCTGCATTTTCAACATTTCAGTAACATGTTTCTGACTCCCTGTATTCACAGGCTTTAGCCTTCTCACAGGTCCCTAGTGGGATAGCATTTAATAAAAATGGTTTCAGAAAGCTTATATAGAAATTTAAATTATGCGTGACCCACTGAATGAAACTGGCCATTTTAGCAAATTCAAGGCACACAGTAGTGTGTTGTGCAGCCCAAAAACCTGGAATTCCACAGCACGGTTTTGCTGAACCAGTCACATTTTATCATTTAACCAAATTAATTGATAGTGATGACCTGTTCTGATTTAGCTGTTTATTGTGATTGGTCTGATGTGAGAAAAATTAATGGCCAGCTGGGTGCTAACTAAATAGCTAACTATTGTAAGTGATGCATTCAACAAAGTACAACTCTCAAGTGGTCTCAACTATCAATAATTCCACAGCAAGGATGGGTTTCTTCACTGTTTGACATTGTTGAGACTGGATCGAGACACACTTTTTTTCCTACAGTAGCAGGTATTTGTGAGTAGTGCATATGTGACTGGATTTTGGAAAAACGATCCAAATCGCACATTAGAAGTTCCGAGATAAACGGTTTTAAAGAATTGAAGCCAGCATAACTCTTCAAGGATAGCAAGCACGCGTATGAAATTTACACAAAAGATGCATCAATCTGTTACCTTTCAAGCCACTTCTAGTACTTGTAGCTGCTTGTACAGTTTCCCGCCAAATAAGATAGAAAATCTGAGCAGTTGGACGAGTGAAGTAGTATCACGAGTGCTCACAAAGGGGTGGAGGCTGGGGGGTGGCGGGGAGGGCAAAAGTTAGACCTCAAAATGGAGGCAGACCACGATTGGAGTCCAGACACGAGATTACAGGGCTGTGCTGGCTCCTTAGTGGCTGATATGTAGCAAAATCAACAGAGAACACGTCTGGCCAACATTATAAGGCTGTCCACCAGTAAACCACTGACTCTTGCCAAGCCAGGTTCTTCACAAGGCCTGAAACCGCCATTTGAGCACTCCACACCACCCAGAAAAGACGTGTGTAAAAACCAGCCTCGTGTAGTTTGAGTAGTGCTGAGGGTCAAAACTTGTAGTACGATAGTGTAGCTATCCACTGGTGGTGTTAGTTTGATTTTGCCTGATGTGCGATTTGGATCGGTTCTGTAAAATCTGGTCACATATATAGCTCGATCACATTTCTAATGAGACTTACCTGCAGTATTTGATCATGATGTGTAACTTTTGTAACGCGTTAGCTATGTAACATTATTACTTAATGCAGTATCCAAGTAATATAACATGCTACATTTCTTATGCTAGTAATTTCTTACAGATAGTTACTTTACATACGTAATGCGTTATTAAAGTAACACATTACTACTCGTTACTGTAATATTATAACCTAACGGAGTATTAACATATTACTTAACTAGCATGTTACTGTAATATTATTATCTAACAAAATACCTTAATACATTGTGTAATGTGTAATATAACACAATTATAGTAGTAATATATTGCAACTGTAATGTATTTCATTGAGTAACAAGTAATACATTTTTTTTAAAAAAAGTAGTGGTACAACACCGCTTACCTGTACATAGATGACCTCACTTGTTTGATTACTTATTATTTCTATGATATCTATATTCATATTTAAAATCCTAATGTTAGATTCAGGTGCAAAGTTCCAACTTTCTAACTAATTTCTTCTTTCTTTCTAACTATCTAACTTTCTAATACAGCAACCATAGTAAACAGTTAAATAAATATAGACAGATCACATCATAGGTACATACCATCTACAGGAGCAAGATTAACACTGTTTCTATATAGAAGTTCATTGCTTTGTCCAACAGATTAACTATTGATTAATTCTCATACAGCAATTGGTTCTTATGTTTAAGTAATTGTATTGATTTTATCTTTTGTCACCATTATGATTAAATATTACTAATATTCTTTTCAAGAGTGCATTATATTGTACGATGAATAAGTGAGTACTAACATTGTTAAACATGTCATTCTATATAATTATGTTATTATTGGTTACATTATTTATGCACAAAACGAGCTGCTACCCCATGTGACAATTGGAATTCGTTTGGCAGGTCAAAACATAGATCTACTATTAACTTGATACTAAAATTCAGGGGCAGTTCTAGAAAATCTGCTGACTGGTTTTTTAACTCCAAAGTAGGAGAACACCATGTAAGGTCATAGCAATGGTCAACGTTTAGCTACTGATGGTTAGATCCAGGATTTGATTCTACTCCGACATAGCATGGTAAACTAATTAGCAATGTGCAAAAACTTATGATATTGTTACACAGCTGAATTTCACTATACCAACCAGCTTTAGCTTTAGCAAAGCAGTCACAACACTTACAGTCATTGAAATAATAATATTTAAGAGGCGCTTATTATACTTAAAATGGTGAAAGCATAATTTTAGGTGATTTTGTGACAAATGTAGGTAAGTATTAATTTCTGAAATCCCCAGAACTGTGCCTGCAAAACTTATTGGCACACTCATTTTATTATTAGCTACATACACAAAAACTTATTCACATGTCTTTTACCTGATGACTTGAAAAGAAATGATAACTGATTGACTGGATGAGAAACTTTCTTTTCCACTGGATGGTCTACAAGAAGTAATGTAAGATCATACCATGTGTCTTCATATACATACACACAGTACATGTGAATCTCAACATGAAGGTCACAGGACCTGATGACATGATGATACATTCGATTTATATGCCATGGAGGTTGACTGAACAGAGAACGGAGAGAAGGTCATCCACACTACTAAATCTATGTGAAGCTCACATCTGGTATACTTCAATGATTGTTGCATAAGGTATATGCCAGGTTCATACATTAGTGCCCCTCAGGGCACAACATTTATTTGAGTATGTCGAGGGTTTCTATGGCAGTTGTTTAACTGCTTATATTTCAGATATGATGAATGGTTTTTATACTTGGCTATTGTTCCAGACTCATTTTGATATCACATGATGTTCAACTATGACAGCTGTATACTGTATAGCTACCTGCAAAGAAGACCAGAGCTACAAATTATAGAATAGCATAAAAGACAAATGTCATAACAACGAAAAATTAACCATTTCCCCTAGCAACCTAAATTTTACATAATTTGTAGGTGTCAATGTCTAAAGTCACCTCTATATACAAGTCATGAGATATCACATTTTCAAAGTTGTAATTTTCCCATACATTGTCAGTGAGAGGGGCAACAGTTGCCCCTTCTGGGCAATCACATAAATTATGGGATTCAAAAATATCATATCTTAAACGTATACACACTATCCATTTAAAACTTGGAGAGATTATTGCTGATATTTACACCTACATGTATAAATTATGTAAAAATTGAGATAAATTTTTTTGAATTTTTGGTTTTATACAGCATACATTGAAATCTCTCAATTAAGTGATTACCCAGAAGGGGCAACTGTTGGACATCACATGGATATGTATGGGAAAACCATAATTAATTTCAAAATGTCACATCTTATGATACATATATGCTATCCTTTTAAAATTTGGAGAAAGTACTTTTAGATATTGTCACCTACGTATTATGCAAAATTCAGGTTGCTAGGGGTAACAGTTATTATTTTACATTATAAAGCTTTATTATGAAATTTGTCAATTGTAGTAAGGTGTATTTGCTTGCCATGCAAGCAGCATTTGTTTACACTATAGCACAACTAACTATAGACATTGTGTGCATATACCTTTCAGTTTTTTTTGATAATGCTTCACATGAAAGTGAGTGTGTTTTTGTGTATATAGAGTTGATATACTACAGTGTACAGTGTAGCTATACTCAACCATTAGAAATTGGCTGGCTACACCCCTGAGTACGTACAGCTCGGTTAAGTTAGCAGAGAGTAGTTGTAGAGCACTGAACATGAATATAAAAGATTGAAAGAATCTAGTATATGTGACCGGATTTGCAAAAAGGTACCTTTTTCACACACAAAATTTGACCCATTTTTTGAAATTTGAAGTGTCATAACTTTTTAATCATAGCATACTATTGCCTGAAATTTGTCATGAGTATAGCTATGGTATCTGGCTGCAATGTGATACCAAGTGCAAGTTAATCAGTGTAAGGATTCAAATGTTACATCATTTTGTTTGCTGGTATGTAAAATGTGTGGAAAAGGTACCTTTTCGCAAATCCAGTCACATATAAGCATTCACATATTTCCAACAGAGCAGCCACAGTATGTTTAACTCTGACAGAGCTGTCATCTGTGCCTTTACCTACTACAATTTCCATTGTCATAATATCAAAACAATTGAATGTGCTTTTATCTAAATAATGGTGTACAACCAGGTTCCATGTTTGCCTTAACTATTTACAAGTATCAAGAAAAACACTGGTTTTTAAGGAATCATATCAAAGTGTTGTAACTTGTCAATGGATTACGGGTACATGTACCAAATTTTCACAAATTTTGCATCAATTCCTTACCTTCCAGAGCATCTATTGAAACAGTAGTCAATAGCAAAGTTTCCTGCCATTTTAGCTTTTATTGGGGACAACTGTATCAGGAAAGCCCTAATAGAGGTGGTGGAGAGGGCAAAAGATTGTATATAAAATCAAAGATGAATAAGAAGGAATAGATTAGGCCAAATTATGGATTATCCAGGACTAAAAATTGGCTAAAATGAAAAGAAATGTATAGTGCAGGTCTTTTATCTAGTACCATGAAGTGATATAGTCACTAACAGCAATCTCCTGGAGTTCTGGCTGGCCAGTACTCCCATTAAAGCTCCAGACTAGTTGTAAAGTCCACCAATGGGTTGTAAAAAGAAGCAGGGATGTCCAAGTTACTATTGAATTCATGGTTACCTACAACCCATCAATATTTATTATGTGCACTAACATTGGTAGCACTGGCAACACATTACCTCCTGAGAATTAATTTTAAATTCATTTCAGCAGTCAAAGGTGGACTAATAGGCCTATTTCTACACGCAACCAGATTTTACAAAGCCGTGCCAAATATGCACGTTAGGCAAAATCTAACTAACACCACTAGATAGCTACACTACCATACTACTAGTTTTGACCCTCAGTACTACTCAAACTACTTGAGGCTGGTTTTATCAGACATCTATTCTGGGTCGTGTGGAGAGCTCTAATGGTGGTTTCAGGCCTTGTGAAGGGTTTGGCTTGGCTAGAATTAGCGGTTCACTGGTGGATGACCTGATAACGTTGGCCAAACAAATTTTCTATTGATTTTGCTGCATGTCAGCCACTAAGATGCCAGCACAGCCCTGTAATCTTGTGCCTGGACTTTAATCGTGGCCTGTCTCCATTTTGAAGTCTATCTCTTGCTCATCCTGCCACCCCCAGCTATCCTCCCCTTTGTGAACACTCGTGATATTGTTTCGCTTGTCCAACTGCTCAGATTTTCTATCTTATTTGGTAAGAAACTCTACAAGCAGCTACAAGTACTACAAATGGTCTGAAGGCTAATAGATTGATGCACCTCTTGTGTAAATTTCATATGTGCACTTGCCATCCTTGGCGAGTTATGCTGACTTGAATTCTTTAAAACTATTTATCTTGAAACTTCTAATGTGCAATTTGGGAACATTTTCCAAAATTCTGTCACATATTTCTAATCATTCTGTCATCTACATAGGGTTTAAATAAGCTAGACTTCAGACCACTCCTAGGATCCATAAAATTTAGTACCCTCAGGCCCTGTAGCAGTACCTTTGCTTCACTCAACACGGTTCGTTTGCATTACTAAATTACATTGTCAATGACCTTGTGATCTGACACTATGTACTATGTAAGTATTATATCAATAGTGTGTAGTACATATGCATATGAGCTCAAATTTTAGAAACTTTTTATCCGCTTTGCTGGGAGCTTGTTAGTGAGCTAATCATGTTTTGCACACACCTTTAAAATTTACTTCACACTGAATAAATACCATAAAAGTAAGTTACTAATTATACCACAACTATGCCTAGGTTGTTCAGGGTGCTTTTCCTGGTTGCATTTCTAGAGATGCTTGTCAGCCACTGGGAATGCTCTGGTACTGTACCTTGAAATGTTACTGACCAGCTGGAACATGAGGAAAAATATGTACCTGTACAACCTTATAAGATTGTTTCTAAGTTCTATGTGTGTTTCTGTCACTTTGAGCCTATCAGGTGGTCTCAAAACCCCATACATTAAGGTGATTGTTAAATATGTTACACTGCACTGGTGCTATCTTCACGTTATCCAATCATTAGACTATATTTAACTCTTAAAAGTATCACACAAAATGCGAATTCACTAAGAGAGAGTTCTAGAAGTGCAAAGAGCATTAAAAGCTACTAAAATAGGCATCTAGTACAAGTAACTAATAAAAAATAGTTAATTTTATTCATGAATATTAGTCTACAGTACATCCTTAAAGATTTGTGTCTGTATAGTTCAAAGTATAATAATGTCTATATATGGTTATGTTCATGAATAAAGTTCATTAAACACTTACTATGAATATTTACAAAAAAATCAGTAGGTTTTGGTTTTCCCAATACCTGGTCATGTGCAAATGTTGACAATTTTTAGTGGTCACATAGTATAGGATCTTTATTGACATTTAAGCATTCAAGGACAGTGAAACAGGGAGGGCTGGGGGATACATTCCCCCCTTATAGTCAATAAGTAAGTGTCTCCCAAAAAAAATTGGCTTGAGACTTTGCAGCATTTACATGCGTGAAAATAGAAACACAAATACACAGGAAGGGGAAGGTACCATACAAATGTTGGTACTAGACACAGTTCAGTGACTGTTACATATGCAGATACACAACTTGCAGCTTAGCAAATCATGTGATGCATCCAGTTGTAACCCAAAATTGATTCCTATACTTTGTGTGCACAATTACAGTAAGGTTCACATGAAGAATTAATTTAAATTGTACTCTGTGAAAAGACCAGTTGGCAAAGGATGTTGTAAATGATTGTTGTAATGGTGTACGGGACTAGAGCAATGTGTTCATGAGTAAACTGGATATGAACAGCAATTATATTGAAGTATTCTAAGTGAAGAGCAGCAGTGCAACTTTGTGAAAAGATCAGCAAACATTGATGGAAGGCTGTCAAAATGTTGTTTAGTAAGTGATCACTGAGGTATTATGATTGATCCCAATGTAAATCACGTGACTGGCTGATCACTCAACATAGGGGGCTACAACAGATGGGGAGTAGTGGATGAAGTAAACAGTTTTGAACTACGTACAGTATGTAGCTATAGTGAATAGCTAGCGTAGTCCAAAGTTGTATAATCAAATGGCCAATACTCAGTGATATCACAGTAAAATTTGTTTATCTGCTTCACACCTAATGTTTCAAATATTTCCAAGGGGGGATGCTCCTACATCTTCCAAGAAACCTCATGCTTCATATTTGAAGTGTGCTACACACACTTACAGTGATCCCCTCTCATAATTCTACAGAACCACTAAAACCAAATATCTCCCCCTTGCATTCCAAAATAACTTATTGTACCCCCCTCCCCTACCCCCAGCTGAATATTCTGGATTAAGACCAGAGATGACATGAAAAAATATTCTCGCACACAATTAATAGCTATATATAGTGTGCACAACACATTTTATTACTCTATTAGGAGCCCATGAAGATTGGCTCCAACATATATGCAGAATCAAACTGTTTCTAGGTTTTTCTGTTGCTATATAAGCATTTGAGGGACTTTGGAAGATTACGGACATTCTTTTCTCATTGTGATACCTGGTTTTTGATAGTGTAAGTGCCCCCCAATAGTGGATAGCTTTCTCCGCACCACTGTAAAGTATACATGCTCATTATTTACACTTACTAGTAATAGTATTGGTAATACTAGTAGCAGTAGTTACAGCGGTTCTACATCTTCTTCTACCAATAACCTGGTGGTGACTACTAATGGAGTAGTTGTCTGCTCTGTCATCTGATGGTCCATCATCAACACATCTGATAATGATGTTGTCCACTGCATAGTCTGACTGGTTAACTCTTGAACTTCTATTGTAGTTGTGGTTGTGATCAAATCCTGTAATAACATAAAAATAATTACAATTTGGAATTGAAGCTATTAGCTACCTGTCCTCAGTTTATTAGTAAGGTCAGTAACTGATATCATGTTAAACAAGTAACAGAAATGTTTGTAATCTCTTGTAGTGTCTAACTGAACTAGTAGAAGATTGATAATTCTCTGACATCTGATTCTTGAGCTTTCTTCATTGACAATAAAACTCTCCACATCACTAGAAATTTTTATATGTTGTTTTAGAATTTTGATGGTCAGTTTACAGTTAGGTATTAAACTCTGATACAACAAGTTGTAGTATCTGATCAGAAGTGAAAACTCTGTTAAAGATAATAATACTATAATAGGTCAATTATAATTGTTATCTTACCAGGTTTTCTCATAATCACATCAATCATTTGTGGTCTATGCAAACAGTCTGGTTTACTATCTACTGTATGGTCACTAGTTGTGTGGCCTTTACCAACAAGTGGTCCAATATCTATAGTGGAACCATCGTGTGCTGATTTAAAAAGTGAAGTACTACAAAGACTATAAAGATGTGTAAGGTAGTAGTTTCATTCAGAAAAACTACTTCTGGTACATAAAATTCCATATAGTTGCACTTGACATACCTTATGGTGTGCCATGTAGTAAAATATATAATGACATACATAAGCTATATAGGGTATAAATTAAAAAAAATGTTGAATGATTGTCGTAAAGCATATGTACCTAATATACTTCATCAAACTTTATTATATTGCCAGGAAATTTTCTTGCTGATGGTCAATTAAAAAAATTATCACGGTTCTAAAATGTTAGCCACATATGCACATGTAGTTACACTTATGTGTGACATTAATGTTTCACCATGAAGAGTGTTTATATGTAGAGCCTACATTATATGTATGTAAATAAACATAAAAAATTTCAGTAAGTAGCTTTAGGACTCATACACAAACACCTGCTTCGTGTACTGTGCACAACAACATACTGGAGTTTTCCATGTGACCGCAATGATCCATAGTGTGATTAGTGTCTTCTTGTTACACTATATAATCCTAGGAGTTGAGATAAGATATGACTATAACTAATAATATTATCATAGCCAAATCAATAAAATTAATGATAAGGATTGCGATGTATGTGTGTCACAGGATATAGTTGAACCTTTGTCGTTGGAGTGGGTGGTACATACTGTGTGTGATTTTCATCTGTTAATATCAAGATTTAGATAGATATAAAATTTCTATCATACTACATTACTGTTACAGAATAATTAGATGCCATATGGTATTATAATAAGTTATCAGAATATTTTTTGATCTAATGTGGAGGATAGACAGACAGACAGACAGACAAAGGTTAAGAAAGCAACATAATTGTGTTGAACTTCATCCTATTGAGTAATGGTGCAAAAACACTTTCACAGTCACATGTTGCTGATGAAATCAGGTACTTTCCATACACCAATACTAACATGATTAGGTTGACATGTGATACATATGGCTTCAGACATAGTGATGCCCAAAGGTTATTTGTGGTAATGAATACTTTTGTCAGTGAAATATATTTATACAGTATATTTTCATGCCTATTGATACCACCTAATGTTGATGTTGACTTGGATTAATTAAATGAAAATGTTTGCATTCTTACTGAATACAAATTGATATCAAAATGTTTTATGGTATTTACACTAAAGAGTTGCTGTAAAAGCAGAGGACCAAACAAATTAGTGACCTGGCTCACATGATGAAGTGACCCGCATAAGCATAGCATTACAACAGGAAAGCTTGCTAAGGGATGAAGCTACCAGCACTAGTTACACACATAATCAGACTATGTACAGCTGTATAAGGCTACATAACCTTAAGTATTGTTTTTCATTCACCATACTGTAGTTCAAAAAAGCAATGTAAGTTTTAATTAACTAGGTGACAATTGTATTAGATAGCTTATTGTGACATGACTCAGAATACAACTTAGCTATTCACCAAACAAAAATTACTGCATCCATTCACCCCAAATTTGCTGGCACGGCATAAAATGTCACTGAACCTGTGAAAATAGGGTATGTCGACGCCTAATTTTTCAAACTTTCATGATGCATAACTTTGTATGCCATTGCATTATGACCATGCAATTCGGAACCCCTTTTCAACAGTTATACTTGCCTTCATAATACAAGTTACAGAATTCAAACTTACTCCAGTACTGAGATATGAAGTGTAGTTTGTAACAACATGTAGTTTGCCCATTTTTGCAGGCCTGGTCACAAAATAATGATGATCTCAATGATGCTAGGGATGAGTGATAATATAACTAGTACATGTGTGACTGTGATGTTAATAAAACAGTTATCGCATTGTTAGCTACCCAAATTGCAATGAAGCAATATTATCACAGTATCAGTATTATATCATACTGATTGCTCACAGTGACTGCTATAATGTACTCTTGCTCTAACGCAATAGTCATACTGTTCTTCAGATTATCACGTGATACAACAGAACAATGTGACATGGGGACAGAACAAACATTTAATTACTCTCCCATTAGGAACCCAGCTATTAGGCCACTAGCTATTTGGCGATTTTCTGTCTTTCATCAGTGCCTGTGGTATGTATTTTCTCTTCACACATATCTCCCCATTTAACAATTATTTGTATAAATTAAGAAATATTGAACTTTGTGTACAGTATAGAGTGCCAAGAAAAGCTTAATGCTGGATTATCAAATTGGTGCAGGGAAATCTCCAACATTATCTATAGAATTTTTCTATCAAAAGTGACATCAAACAGACATTTCTCTCGTGTGTTTGTCTGTGCCAGTGGAGCTGGCTGTAGCTTGGACTGTAGCTACATCAGAAGTGGAAGAGCATCCTGTGAAAATTGGACCAAGACTTAGCTACACAGTAGCTACTGTGGCAACCAGCAGGATAATATGACCCATCCGTCCACACCTCCATGCACTTTCGATTTTCTAAACTAACAGGAATAGCCATGCAAACATCACTGTGCTGTGATAAATGATTGCCAATGAACGTTAACTGTAAGTTACAGTAGTAGCTACTTCTAATGTACGCAGCTACTTCCGATGGCATGATATCACAATACTGCTATACACTAGGGTCCGCAATACGAAAAACCAACTTTTACAAATCGACCCCCCTACCATTGTGGGATGTTCATTGTGGTATCCCATTGCTAGATCCACTATGAAACCGGAGGCACGATTGTTGTCTTCACATAAATATCGATTTTAGTATTTCGTGAGATGCAAAAATTATTTTTTAAATTTCGTGCTCCACACAAAGAACAGGATAGAACTTGCTGCTTAGCTAGATATTATCTAGAGTTAATGTAGTTAAAAAGTACGCACAGTAATAAGCAAATGATTCACTGGGTTCCCAGCACAGGGTTGCTTTCTCTCAAAAAGCAGAAAACGAAACACAAATTTTTGAATTCAAACTTCCCTACCAGCCAAGACAAGAAAAGCCAACTCTTCCTCATAGTGATGTGATAAGGTTGGATGCATAGTCTGTCTATACTGTTAGTCTGGAAAGGATCTGAGACTTCTCACCATCTGGGTGAAGAACGTCAAAATTTTTGTGCGTCATTTCAAGGGATTCTCTCAATGGTACCAAAGTGCTTTCCAGTACTTCTGATGCCACACTGGTCATACTTAATTTTGTTTAGAATGATGATAAACGACGGATCAAATCATTTGGTAGTAGTAGTAGTTGGTGTTTCTGTGATTTCATATGATGCAGTATACCAGCAGCTCCACTCAGCTCGAATCAAAAATGAAAGATTATGCGCTTTTTCGGTTTGTTTTTGGATGTTTTGCAGCATAATGGTGATGTAGGGTGATCTAGTGAAGCTTTGAAGCTGCTGTAGAGTGTGAGAGGTGAAGTCAAATTTGGACGATTTTGCTGCCTCCCTTGACGCATAGCTTATAGCGAGGCGTGGAAGCCGTGGATGAAATAATAATTGACAACCGCTGCTACCAAACGTTCAGGGACATCTTTTGCCATAGTTTTAGTTTATAATTGATGATTTTTGTGGTTGCAGAAGTGCTGGAAATGGCTAGAAAGCGTGACACAATTCTTTGATGCTGTAGAAAATTTTGAAGCTCGTCACCCAGATGGTGAGAAGTCTCAGATCTTTTCCAAACTAACAGCATACACAGACTATGCACCCAACCGTATCGAAACACTATGAGGAAGAGTTGGCTTCTCTTGGTAGGGCAGTTTGAATTCGAAACTTCGTATATCTGTCTGTTTTTTTTTTTCAAAAAAAAGCAACCCTGTGCCAGGCACCCAGCAAATCATTTACTTATTTCTGTGCGTACTTTCAACTACAACAACTCTCAGATACGATTTGGCTAAGTAGCAAGTTCATCTGGTCCTTTGTGTGGAGCACGAAATTTTAAAAATAACTTTTGCATCTTGCGAGATACTTAAAACAATATTTCTGTGAAGACAACAATCGTGCCTCCGGTTTCACGGTGGATCAAGCAATGGGATACTATGAAAGGTAGGGGGGTTGATTTGTAGAAGTTGATTTTTACGGATTGCGGACCCTATATACACTTACTGTTACTTTGCTCTAGGCTTCCTTGGGTCCAGATGACCACACATGCCCACACTCCACGCCGTGCACTGCCGTACCTGTGTCTCCACGCCCCACGGTTCAGACACGAAGGGCGCCGTAACTTGAGCTATAGCTCAGCCTGCACTCTATAAGAAACCGTAGATCACAGCTAATAAACCAGACCATAGAGCAGCTATGTTCAGACTAACCTTGTAAGCAAGTTTGGCTGTAGAATGTGTTTAAATATCCAACTAACTGTCTCCGTCTGCAGATATACTTACTGAAAGCTGTCAATAACAGCTAGTCAGTGATCAGTGACACAAAGGGCTGGTAGAGTGGCAATCATCTGACACGTTTTATACTGCAAGAATGGGAAGAAAACGAGGAACTGCTCACGTGAGGAAATTACCAGAACATGATATCCTAAACGTGACCGGAGTTTGGAAGCAACTCAAATATTTGTAGTCAAAATAAAGCACTTTAAACTTTCAATTTAGCTTTTTACAGCAATTAGCGTACTTTGAATTACATAAATATTTCCACCGAGGTGGGTTATATTTCCTTTTATTAAAATTAATAGGTAAGGCCACTCCAAATAAATTCTCTGTTTCCCGCCCTGGACTCAGGCACATTTGCATGCGGGCGGGCGGTTCATTTCCATTATTTCATTATAAGATTGGCAGCTTTTCTAGCCATTATTTGCCTGGCAAAACCATAAACAGCTACATAAAAGCATGCTTATAAAGCTTGTTCTTTCCTTTAAGTTGCAAAAATAGCACAAACATGAAGTTTGTGCAGAGTTGATAGCACTGCTGACACTATTTCAGGATGGCTTTTACTGAGCCTGCCAGTATGCAAGAATAACCGGAAAATAATGGAAGAATACGGAATAATAGAATATTTAGAGCTGACAGTAACCAAATGTGGGCGGTGGACGGGAAACAGAGAATTTATTTGGAGTGGCCTAATCTACAATAGCTAGAATACACTGAGGTAGTTATACATACAATTACCACATGTGTTTACTGTATTAATGAGTTAGGATTTCGACTTAAAACAGACAGACGGATGCTGTTTCTGGAGGTTTTCACACAGACTGATACAACACTAATTTATTATTTTAGCATGGGAATTTACCTGTTCAGACACCCTTGCCCCATCTAATTTGTCTACTTCCACAAGTGGTGCCAGCCAGCTGGCAAACTCTGCTAAGATCAAGAAGTATTCTTCTTTAACTCCATTCTTTTACTTCTCCTGCTGGTGCAGCAGATAGGTTCCCTGGTAATAGAGCAGTCTGGAAATAATATATAGGGCCACCCAATTTTTGATTCAGAAGGTTGCTATTGATGTTCAATGTGTTAATGCTGCATCAGTAATTGATTGATTGATTGATTATAACTTTACAATACTGCATTCAAGTATTGAATAAGGGATGTACAATTAATAAAATCTTTAGGGTGCAGTACTGATGGTTTGCTAGCTCAAGGCTACCGGCCATTAAAAATCAAATATTTACCTACCGTATTGCATTACTTATAAATATTACATTACTTATACTTAAAGAGATACATTAAAGGGGGGTGGGGTGTGTTGGAGCATCTACTACGTGGGCATAAAAAATGAAACGTACAAGGGTTGTCATGTCTAAAGTTTGATAAAAAATGTGACCATAGAAATTTATATATCCTTGTCTTGTTCGTTTTAATAGATAAAGATAAGTCAATAGGGGGTAGGGCATTCCACAATCAAGGGATTCTATTGAAGAAAAAATGTCTACCTGCATTATTATTGTTTCTAACGTGGATCATTTTACCACTTGAGGAGGACCTGGTATTTCCATCAGCAATAGTTATGTAATGGTAGCAATTCCATTGTCACAGGATTGGGCAGAGTGCTTCTCTGCCCACAATTTGAGCAAGGTAAAGACATTCTTTTTCCTTTATTTCATTGTGATTAATTCGTTTTTTGTTTTATATGAAACAGTAATGTTGTATCCAAAAAGTGGTCACGTGATCAAAGATCCCATAATGACTACATTGATCCTGTAAAATAAGAAGATTCCTTCTTTCGCTGTTTCTGGCAAATTTCACACAGAATGACCTTTAAGATAAAACAAATAAATGCTGATATCATGCATTGTAGTTTTAACATTAAGTGTAATCCAAAAAGTGGCCACCTGACCAATAAACCCATAACAGTTATATTGGACATACTCGTACGTGCTATGGCACTACAAGATGTAGAAGTCTTTAATTTAGGTAAGAAACACAATAATTGTACCTCTAAAATTCAATAATTTTTGAGCATATAGGCTGGCCAATGTAGCTATGATAAGGGGTCAGTCATGCTCTAAAATTTCATACAAGCCTTTTGAGACTAATTTCAAAATTTGAAAATTAAGGCTCAAATTTTGAAATTTTTACAGAACTCTTCAAAAATTTCAAATTTTATACACAATTTAAGTCATGATTGGCCCTTTGAGCTATGATGGGATTTTTGGTGACGTGACCACTTTTTGGGTGTTTACGTGTGTTAAAATTAAACTGATATTGAATGCTACAAGCAATCCAATAATGAATCAGAACTTGTTAACATTATCTGAAAGGTCAGTCTGTGTGAAAATCTCCAGAAAAAAGGTTTCCAAAATCTGGTCACAAATAATATTTTAACTGTGTGATGTGCTTTCTCTAATAAAGCTGACAACAATTATTATTTACAAAATATATTAATACAGTACGATAACAATTTCAGCAGCACATGCATTTTAGGGTATTGCTGGCAATTTTCCTCTGCATATTAAATAGCATATTAAATTGTATTCATTTTATGGTACAGTTTAGCTATGCATCAAGCTGTTAAGACATGACTACAACTCGAAATACTTCTGAACTGAGATATATTATCTAATGTCATTCAAATAGGATGATTTTAAAGATTTTTAATTAAAGTGCGCAATTCACATACCAAAAATACAGCCAAGCATGAACACACTACACATTATTACTGCATTTCTTTACTAACTCATTAACTTTACTATTTAACTTTAAAACATAAACTTCCATAAAACATTATAAAACATTATTACTGCAAAATGTTTAATGTTTATAAAACAGTATTACTTTACTAACTTATTTCTTTACTGCACTTCTTTTCTTCATTCTTTACTAACTCATTTCTTTATTAACTCATTTCTTTAAACACATTATTACTGCATTTCTTTACTAACTCTGTCTGGTAAACAAATGAAATGTATTGTATGATGTTATCTCTAACAACAAATTCTTTACAAACCCGGCGTGAACTTTCAGAGAAGCTGTCGGGAGCTCTATACAGCTCTGTATGCTGAGACACAGTTTAAAATGCAATTCTTTCATGAGTGAAGTCAAAATATCTGGATTATTATCTTGGAATTTTCCTAGGGTAGACCATAGTATATTATAGCACAACATCCAAGTAAATCTGTGGAGTGGCAGCCAGTGAACATAAACTTTACCGACTAATAGTTTGGTCACTTTTGTGTGGTGATTTATTTCTAGCTGATCTCTCTACAGGATGACTTGTTTCTAGCTGAACTCTCTACAGGGTGATTTATTTGCAGCTGAACTCTCTACATGATGGTTTCTTTGTAGCTGAACTCTCTACAAGGTAACTTCTTCTAGCTGATCTCTGTACAGGGTGACTTGTTTCTAATTGAACTCTATACAGGGTGATCTGCTCGTAGCTGAACTTTCTACAGGGTGATTTGTTTGCAGCTGAACTCTCTACATGATGGTTTCTTTGTAGCTGAATTCTCTACAAGGTAACTTCTTCTAGCTGATCTCTGTACAGGGTGACTTGTTTCTAATTGAACTCTATACAGGGTGATCTGCTCGTAGCTGAACTTTCTACAGGGTGATTTGTTTGCAGCTGAACTCTCTACATGATGGTTTCTTTGTAGCTGAATTCTCTACAAGGTAACTTCTTCTAGCTGATCTCTGTACAGGGTGACTTGTTTCTAATTGAACTCTATACAGGGTGATCTGCTCGTAGCTGAACTTTCTACAGGGTGATTTGTTTGTAGCTGAACTCTCTACATGATGGTTTCTTTGTAGCTGAATTCTCTACAAGGTAACTTCTTCTAGATGATCTCTGTATACAGGATGACTTGTTTGTAGCTGAACTATCTGCAGGGTGATTCTTTGTAGCTGAACTCTCTACAAGGTGATCCTTCTAGCTGATCTCTCTACAGGATGACTTGTTTCTAGCTGAACTCTCTAAAGGGTGATTTATTTGCAGCTGAACTCTCTACATAGTGGTTTCTTTGTGCCTGAATTCTCTACAAGGAAACTTCTTCTAGCTGATCTCTGTACAGAGTGACTTGTTTCTAACTGAACTCTCTGCAGGGTTATCTGTTCGTAACTGAACTCTCTACATGATGGTTTCTTTGTAGCTGGACTCTCAACAAGGTAACTTCTTCTAGCTGATCTGTCTACAGGGTGATTTGTTTGTACCTGAACTCTCTACAGAATGATTTGTTTGCAGCTGAACTCTTTACATGGTAGTTTCTTTGTAGCTGAACTCTCTACAAGGAGACTTCTTCCAGCTGAACTCTATACAGGGTGATTTGTCTCCAGCTGAACTCTCTACATTTGTAGCTGAACTCTCTACAAGGTAAATTCTTTTTTCTAGCTGATCTCTCTACAGGGTGAATTGTTTGCAGCTGAACTCTCTACAAGGTGACTTCTTCTAGCTGATTTCTCTACAGGGTGACTTGTTTCTAGTTGAACTCTCTAAAGGGTGATTCTAAAGGGTGATTTATTTGCAGCCGAACTCTCTACAAGGTAACTTCTTCTAGCTGATCTCTGTACAGGATGACTTGTTTCTAACTGAACTCTCTACAGGGTGATCTGGCTGTAACTGAACTCTCTACAGGGTGATTGGTTTGCAGCTGAACTCTTTACATGATGGTTTCTTTGTAGCTGAATTCTCTACAAGGTAACTTCTTCTAGCTGATCTCTCTACAGGATGACTTGTTTGTAGCTGATCTCTCTACAGTGTGAATTGTTTGTATCTGAACTTTCTACAAGGTGATCCTTCTAGCTGATCTCTCTACAGGATGACTTGTTTCTAGCTGAACTCTCTACAGGGTGATTTATTTGCAGCTGAACTCTCTACATGATGGTTTCTTTGTAGCTGAACTCTCTACAAGGTAACTTCTACTAGCTGATCTCTGTACAGGGTGACTTGTGTCTAACTGAACTCTCTACAGGGTTGTCTGTTCGTAGCTGAACAGTCTACAGGGTGATTTGTTTGCAGCTGAACTCTCTACATGATGGTTTCTTTGTAGCTGGACTCTCTACAAGGTAGCTTCTTCTAGCTGATCTGTCTACAGGGTGATTTGTTTCTAGCTGATCGCTCTACAGGGTGATTTGTTTGTACCTGAACTCTCTACAGAATGATTTGTTTGCAGCTGAACTCTCTACATGGTGGTTTCTTTGTAGCTGAACTCTCTACAAGGTGACTTCTTCTAGCTGAACTCTCTACAGAGTGATCTTTTGTAGCTGAACTCTCTACAGGGTGATTTCCCTGCAGCTGAACTCTTTACATTTGTAGCTGAACTCTCTACAAGGTAAATTCTTTTTTGTAGCTGATCTCTCTACAGGGTGAATTGTTTGCAGATGAACTCTCTACAGGGTAGTTCTTTGTAGCTGAACTCTCTACAAGGTGACTTCTTCTAGCTGATCTCTCTACAGGGTGACTTGTTTCTAGTTGAATTGCCTATAATATTAACTGTTTGTAGCTGAACTTCCTACAGAATAACTTGCAATGTAATATAATTCTTTAATGGAGTAAGTTACAAACGTAGCCGAATGCTCTATTAGGGTGACTGTTCTATTAGAGTATCTCCATCTCGCATTTGCTACACGTAGCTTGGTTTCGAATCATAACTCAGTGATTTGTAACCAGATTCATCTGTACTACTGCAAAAACTTTCTATGATGATTATTCCAGCTACACACCGATTTTCAGCTCATTGCTCTTAGCGGTTTGCCTGGTAGGAGTGAAAACTAACAGTTGTTTATTCGTAAAAATCGATTGCGTAATTGTGACACTGGTTGGGTTTTGTGTCATATCTCCATGACCTTTATCTCGATTCTTTTCAAACCACAAAAAGGCACTCCTACGATGGTTACTCCATCTACATAGAAATTTTCAGCTCGTTCCTTCTAGGGGTTTACCCTGTGAGCGTGACAGACCTTCGACCTTATTTTACGCGATTAATCGATCATAACACCGTGAATATTCATCGGATTCCTACCAAAGTTGGTACTGAGATCCGCCTTAATGAGCCCTTCTAGCGTGCCAATTTTCAGTCCGATTGGAGCACGCATTCGTGTTTTATGGCGGATTTTGCGAAGTGTGCGAAATGAAGAAGTAGAAGAAGAAACGAAGAAATTAAAACGAAATTTTGTTCGCTCGTATCTCGGAAATAGCTGGAGCGATTTTCTTCAAATGTGGTATGTAGACTCCCCTAACTGGCCGGCACTTCTCTAGCAAATTTGGCACCAATCTGATTAGGGATCACAGAGCTACATAGGTATGAAAATTGCGTTTTCTTTCTTCCTGTTAATATACTCACGGTGTGGCGCGCCGGCTTCTTGGGCCGCACGACACACTATCGTGTGTCTTGATTTAATGGTAGACCAAGATAATTTTGAAATGCACATGCATATAATCTGTCTGTGGCAATTTAATTTCAGTCTTACATTTATGACTAGCCTTTTGACCACAACTAGTTTGCTCCTTTTTGTTCCTTCATTCCTTTGTGTATTTTGACCATATGTCTGAGGTATTATAACAGCATGTTTCAGACCTCAATTGTTTATTTTCTGAAACTAGCTAGTTAAATAATTATTTTTGAATACACATTAGTTAGTTGTAGTAGTTGGTGGACTGACTATAGTATTATCGGTATTGTAGCAAGAATAAAATTTAAAAAGAAAGCTGATCAGTTTTAATGCAACCTACCTTGGATTGCAAGGACTGCATCTGATGTATATAATAAAAGTTATTAAAACTGTCTAGAGTTAATTTTAAGCACTAAAATGTAAAAGAAACTTAGCCTTTTACAGTAAATTCCTTTATCATATAGCTAGTGTGAAAATATATAATCTGTAAGTCCAACTAAGTGCACTTGTCCATACACTGTGACACTACACTGCATACACTATGAACATACTCACACTGCTAAGAAAAGGTTGTAGTAAAATTAAAGTCACAGCCATTGTCTAAATGTGCATAAAAATATAACCTCAATTACACAGTACAATACTCAAGACCATACACCCTAGATCATTGCTAACATGTTAGAAAGAGTTTATCACAGTCACATCACAGGCACCTAACCTTGTGCATGTTTCATTGTGGGTATTGTCTTGAAGCAAATTTGTTGTAATTTTTGACTAGTGTACATGTTATCTCCCCAATCCTTACAAAAGAATGTGATGGGCTCTTCATATACAATCTGATACGTATTAAGTGACAGCAGTCTTGATGATCCATGGCCATTGAAGGCTCTGAGCAATTACAGTTATTTATTATGTATCTGATAATCATTATGAGGTCTGTGTATTATTAGTGGTGGAAACAAACATGCCTCCCTCTTACTTTTTAAAGCAACTATAGCTGTTATAAGCGAACCATTCTTATAGAACAGTCATACATATTTCACATCTATTTGTGATTTACTTGTAATACTACAGTTAAATTCCATCTCAGAGATTGTAAAATCTCAAAATAATTTCCTTGAGGAGTCTGTCTTCCAGAATGGTATGTCAGATTGTATAATATATTTTATACTGATATGCTTTAGCATGCTCCAATTTTGTTTAAGATTCAGTGACAGCCATTCATTTTCTGGTTCCACTTCCCCAGAGTTTTCTGAAGTCTTGAGTGACTGGATTGTTTTCAAATATGCTGACTTACACTGAAGGCTGACAACAAAATTTATAGCATAATTAATTTTTAACAATTTCTGATGAACATATCCACACTTATAAATCTAACACAAATTGGGAAATTTGGGCTAAGTCCTACAATTATGTGTCTGGTCTTTCAAAAATGTCAAGTTTGACGTATCACAATTCTTCATGTTTTTACCCCATGACTTTCTAAATTGCACCTAAAGCACTACTAGTATATTATTAAGCATACTATTTGACCAAATTTCAATGTCATTCCAACAGGTAAAATTATGAGTTGTCAGACACATGTAATTGGAGAGGCTACAAGATCTATTTTCACAGATCAATCACATAATTATATTGAACAAAGTGTATTTTATAGTGTCTGGGTATTTCTAAATAAGTACACAACTATATTCGTTAAAAAACCACACATATAATAGCTAGTTTTTAGCTTACACCATCCATCAGTACTACTGTACAACTAAGATGAAGCTATCTGATGTGCAATTGAAGGGGCAATCTCTTGCAATATTTTAGAGCGATTATTGCTAACTAATTTTATTTCTTGCTCATACTTTCCTGATAAAATGGATTGGTGCACTAGTTCTGTATCAGGTGATCCTGCCAATAGAGCATTGCTAATGTGATCAAGTTCCTTCGTTAACACTTTAACATGACCTAATATTACAAGTTTGATGAAGTGATAATCTGGAGTCCTCACCAAAAATGATTCATAACATCTCATGACAGCTAGCAACAGTTCTCCTTCACAGTATGGTAATAGCTCCTTCACCAACAGAGCTGCTTGCTGTGCTACTAATGCAACAGGGTAAGCGTTACAGTACTCCTCTACAGTTTGAATTAAACTGTGAAAATTTCCTTGGGTAAGACAGTGCTGGGTCTTTTGGCTTAACATTTTGCTCAATTTGTGGGTTAATTTTAGTATTTTGTGACAGCTATTGATCAGCCCAGTCATTTGCCCACTTAGTGTTGGTAAGAATATAGTAACATTTGGTAAGATCGACAAAACACGTTGCAATGCTAGCAATACCAGTATAATATTATGTGGATCAGTAATTGTGTGCATGTTTATCCATTTGAGGCAAAAAGGTATCACGCTATTTTCCACTTGACTTTGTCTGTACATCAGAAAATCCACGGCAGCCAATGATGCTATTGCTCCTACAGTTACTCCATAGCATTTTTGAAAAGACAGTGCTAAGCTATCACCAACCAGTTTGCCAGTGTTTAATCCATCAACTGGTGAAAGATCATGTACTTCTTTACTCTCCATGTTCTCAATTATGTAGTGACTGATGACAGCATGAACTTCAGTGCAATGTTGAGTGTTGTTGTGTGGAGGTATTAGGATATCAGTAAACTGGACTAGGCCATAGGTCCATAGTATATCAACTGTATCTCTTGCTTCATATTCAGTAACATTCCACAAAATGTGTAATACCTCTGTTTGTAATGAAGTTCCAATTCCAGTCCACAATATTAGTGACTTAAGCTTGTCCGATTTTGCCTTAGACAGCAATTCCAAGGTTACATCAATACAAGCTTTCACAGCATACTTTCGATTTCTCTCAATGTTGTTCTTGTCAAAAGCTGTCAAACCTTTATCATACAATTTATCTTGCACATGCTGAATTGCTTCATGGTAAGTTGAGCGGTATCGTTTAATACTATGGCATAATTGTCCTCTTACAAGTGACAGAAGTAGTGGCCACAGGTGGACATCTTGAGCTAATTCATCAAGCAGGTCCGCATCCTCTTGTAACAGTTGACTGACATCAATCACTCCACAAGTCACTAGAGAAATAGCTTCAGTTTGCTCCATTGGACCTACACTAACTACCTGTTTGGTAGGTATGTATTGATCAATATCTTTCATCCTGGTAGTGAGGACTATTTTACAGTTACTAAATGCCTTCACTATTGGCTCAGCATCTTCAACATGCCACACATCATCAATAATGACAAGAAGATTACGACAGTATGTAAATGTTAGTTTTTGAAGTTCACTTTCAGCGTGGTTGATGTCACCTTGCTTCAAGTATTCACCTGTTAATAAGTGATATAGCTGACTTAACTTCATGCTAGGATCAGTAGCTTGTGGTCCAAGTTCCACAAACAAAAATCCATCCTTGAATTGCTCTTCTACAAGTTGATGGTAGCACAAAGCAGTGGCAATGGATGTCTTTCCAAATCCACCAGCTCCAGTAATCGTTAAACTTGCCCCATAACTATTTGTGTAAATGGTAGACTGAAACAATTTGTTCACTATTTCATTCAGTAGTTGCTGACGACAAACATAGTTCGGTGGTAGAGGTGGAGGCTGTGGGCAGCTAATCCCTGTAAAGAGTGATTATGGATTAACAACTAATCAATAGTGTTCACTCCTATGAAGGAACCTATAGTTTCATGCATATACTGTAATTAGTACATATAATAAAATATAAAGTATGCAGTGTTTGTTTATTTCATTGTATCCATGCACTATAACTATAAACATACTTGGCATTTTGCTATGTAGGTTAAAAATTAATGTTATGCTTTATTTTGGCAACTGCCACCACTGTATATAATAAAAATTACCATGATTTAAAATTGGCAATCTGCTAAATTTAATTCCTTACTAAATTGGTATTTATGGAGTGCCATACGTACAGTTGCATGACAATAAAATGTATTAACAAAGCACTGTTACACTATCAGTATAATCAAACATACTGGTGGCATATTTGGTGGCATGTTAAGTGGATAGCATGTTTGTAGTCATGTGTGAACAAACACAGAAACTATATAGACCATAGTGAATCATCTCAGGGGATTAACAGAACACCCTCCATCAGACTACCAAACTACTGTTGTTAATGCAAGTAAGGTTATTCATGGTTGTCAAAACTCTGAAACTAGCTGCCATCTCATGACAGAATATTAATTTATGGAGTGCCTCACAACTCTCACAAGAGAGTGAAGCTCCAAGATCTGTATTGAAGAAATTTAACTAGCCAAGGAACTTGTGAAACTAACACAGTGTAATATATAAGCATCAAAATGTTGGCATCATGGGCCCTCTTGCGCTAACGAGTATGCAAAGGAGAAGAAGAATAATGACATTTTGAGCAAAATTCCGTGGGAATTACTAAATACACGAGAGAAATTATTTACTTACATGCTTATAATAGCATTACACCTAAGGTTGTGTTGCATCACGAGCTGTTTTTTACAAGAGAATAGTTTTAAAGGTTACTTTTTGGTGAGCGTTCTATTAGAGCTAGTCATTCATATAAATAACACATGGTAGTCACGTTCCCTAATTTCCTTAGCCACGTGACTCACTACCATTAGTCTTGATAATACCTTTTGAAGATTTAGATACTCTAATAGAGCAGTCACCTGCCACTAGCTCTAATAGAACAGTCAGATTTTCTGACTAGGCTCTTAACCAGGGGCGTACACAGGAATTTTGAAAAGGGGTTTCCACTACAGCTAAGTGACTGTTATATTAGATTACCTGACTGCTCTATTAGAGTATCTCGATCTTTTCACCAAAATCATAATTCAGAACAATGCTATAAGTGTTGCTATCATGTTAACTACTATTATTAACTAAGATAAAAGTTTAAAATATGTCCTGTTCCATGATAGATTCCAGATTCTGGAAACCTGAAGTTTCAATTTCTTTATGTTTCAAGTAGTGTGTAAAATCCAAAGGGGTTTCCTGAAACCCCTTGAAACCCCCCTCGGTATGCCCCTACTTAACTACCACAGGGGTCCTTTAGGCATATTAGCAGAGCACCATTAAATATAAATCATTAAGCATGTGGATTAGGCTTGAGTACATTATGTTTCTTTAAATTACCTATTATTCTTTCTGACAATTTTTTTATTCACTTATTATTCCCAAAATTATTCCTGGAGTAATTCCTAATTGTAAAATTCAAATGGATATTCTTCTGCAGCTGAAAAGCATAAAAACTATACCCAAAGATCGAGATACTTTAATAGAGCAGTCACAACTAAACTTGTTTGACTGTTCTATTAGGGTAAGTGACTGCTCTATTAGAGTATCTCGATCTTTTTGCCCGATTTTGTGCTGGCAGTGATTGTGGATGTTCCTTTATGAATTTTTCTGCGATACTACACGAAAAATGTGTGAATTCTAATTAATCATTCCGGAAGATCACCCTATTATTCTGGAATTATTTCTGATTCTTTTTACCACCAATTATTTCAAAAATTATTCCGGCATAATGTACGCATGCCTAATGTGGATTGTGACAAAATAATTCATTTGTGCAGCTACACTCAATCAGTCAATACCATATTAACAATTCTCTGTATGCAAATTATCTCATGTATGATATTTTAAATCACTCAAACTAGCCAAACTTAATTTGTCTGCATTATGCCAGCAGCTTGATCAGATGCTTGAAAACAGTAGCAATTTTAATAATCAAACTTCAAGACTCCTAAGATGATTTTCAGAAAATACAATAATATTTATTAACTGCAGTATTGCTTACTGGAAGTATTGAACAGAAACTTTGGTTAGGTGCTGTGTCTCTCTCAGCACTCAATTTTACATTGTGAGACAGTTTCAATAGTCAGCATTACCTCATGCTGGACTAGTCTCTCAGCCTTGCGCCCATTCATGTTGTACTTTTCATAATAATTAATGGTGCATTCAGCATGTATATAGTACTAATTTATAGTTTTGCACTGTAAATAAATAAACTATATAATTTGCTGGTGAAAGTATTACTGTGACCTGCATGTCATTGTAACCCTGTTCTTTTCTTACTGTTTAAACCAAGTGCATGTCCACAGTTGGCCACTGGTAAGAATAATTTTATCTCCTTTTCTTCCAGAAATTCTTTTTATTTAGGTCTTTTTTGTTTCAAATTTTGCCACAGTATTGTTAATACAGCACTGGAGATGAACACTTTGCAATGATTGTTCTATTAGAGTATAATATTTAACAAAGTTTGAAAAATTTTGAAGGAGGCAAGGAGTTGCAGTGTACAAGCCATAATTACTCTGACATTTTCCATAAATTTGTCTAATTATGCCTACATTTTGTTTCTTGTTTTATCTCCCTAAAGCTAAGTACAATTGATGCCTTTCTAGCCACAGGTTAGGTGTAGGTGTACAGCTGGATTCCTAAAACACATATTTATGGGTGTACAGTGGTCTTTTTACACTCAGACGTGGGAAGTTGTTAGTTTAAAGCAGTTTGTATGCGAGAAATTCAAGCTCCAAAAGATCTTGTGAGCAGGCATGCAGGTAAGCTTTTGCAGGTAAGCTTTATCGTCAGATTTGAGGCAGTTTATTCATGTTAGTACAGCAGAAATATAGTTCTGAGACATTGTGAAAACATTCTCAATCTATGTTAAATGACCAAAATACATGTACAATATAGCAGACATCCTAAGATACCAGTAATGATGATTTTTAGGAAAATATTGTTTCTATGAGTACAAACTGAAATGCAACCTTAAGAATGTTTACTCACATGATAGATGATATAATTATGAACAGTCACTACAATTAATCCTTGGAGGCCAAAAAAGCCAATGTAAAAATGTTGTGAAATCAAAGTGCCGGCTAAAAATGGCAACCTTTTAAAGATGACACTGTAGGCATGTCATTATTAAAGTTGACTGGCATAAGTATCACTACAGCCATTCTTGGCCACCATATTTAATTTTAAACTTTTCATCCTGCGCCCAGTTTTTCATAGCTTGGTACATGTATTAAAATAGGTATTGAACATGATGACATTATGCATATTGGGAAATTTCCTGATTTGGAATTAGACAAGTTGTAACTGCAGGGATTCTCCCAAATACGTGGACTTCTCATTTTATATTTTTTCCCAGGGTGACCGGCACCCCTTGCCATCATCCCCAGCACCAGATGGTAAAATGCTGGACAAAGATGTTTCAGGATAATTTAATGTTAAGGAAGCACTTGACCTTCAGATGTTGTAAGGTCAAGTGCTTCAATCACTACTGGGTTGCCAAGGATGGATCTAGCTCTATGTAGGCAGTTTATAGCAGACCGCAGCAAGGAAAAACTACTGGAGCACCACAGCCAAGACATTACCAGGCTATAGGGCTGTTCCCTCTTCACAGAGAGCAGGAAAGCAATTCTCTTATAAACAGTAGTAGCAGCACTACCCATTCCCCCAAAGGTGGAAAACACCAAAGGGGTGAACGAATCCATTTCTACATCACAAACTCTTTGCTCATATCTTCTCTGTTTCTCCCACTCATTGTCTATAGAGAGAAGCAACAGCAGTGTCATGGTAGCTGGAAGCAGTTGGATTAAACACTCTTACATAAAAAACCCTCTGATGTTGACTACCCCAAAATCCATGGGCACTAACATTTAAACAAGCCTCATCCTCAACATTCGCTGTTGCATACTGAAGATTCTCACCAGTCAGTCTTTGCAATACCGGTTCAATGGCAACATCATGGCATGCCTCAGACAGAACAGTTGCAGTGAAGTCCCTAAGTTCATTATGTCTAATAGTAGGGAACCCACCAGATGAACAATTCATAGCATGGTCAACAGTAAATCCATTGCCACAAACACATTTGGATGGAAGACCAACAGGTAACTATCCATAACAAAGGAACAAAGAACCACAAAAGCCCCCGTGAACATTCTCCAAATCAATTTCAAAACATTGCATCATAAACACTGAAAACTGACCTTTTATCAAACGTGCTTGATCATATTTTAATTGTTCTTCCAATTGCATCCTTGATGACACACCATCTGTAGCTACATGTATGCATATAGAATACAGTTTTAATAAATAATACTGTATTCTTGCATATACATTATATATAACTACAAAACCCATAAGAAATGGAACACAAAATTGCTGGCATTTCAAATATATATTTAGCAACCAAATTTTCCAAATTGTGACTGGATCTGTGAAAACCGGTCTTATCGCTCAAGACAGAAAGTTTGATTTTTTCACACAAACACAAAGCTTAATGAATGCACTATCAAATTTTACTATCACAGCCAACCAGAGTAAAGTGGTCTGCTTTTGCTGGCTGCTTTTTTTAAGCACAGTGGCGAGCCGTACAAGTGGTCTGGGGTCTTGATGGAGCCCTGGCCAACCAGGAGATGGCTGTGTGTGGCTGTAAAGCTCTGTGGTATTGGACAATGACCTGTGCTGTAAATTTCCTTTCATTTTATCCAGTTCTGAGCCCTGAATGGCCCATAACTTGACCTAATTTATCCCAACATGTTCCTTTTCAATTTTAGAACACCATCCTTCCCACCTTCCAAGCCCCCCACCTCCCACCCATTTTGCAGATCGCCTGATATAGTCAACCTCGGTTTAAAAACTATCTAAAATAGTGGGAAATGTAGCCGTTGACTACTTCAGTGGATGATCTGGAAGGTAAGAAATTGTTGTAAAATGTGTGAAAATTTGGTATGCGTAGCTACCACCATTGGCCAGCTACAATACTCTCAATATTTAAAACCGGCATTTCTTGATACTTTTAAATGGGCGATAAGACTGGTTTTCCCAGAGACAGTCACAATTGAATATGGCACGGTGTGGTAGTATTGCTATTAATTAGTAATAATGAAGGTTTGTCTAACTTATTGTTTTAATCCAGTCTCACTTTTCCTCAGCTTGGCAACATTAGCTAGACATAAAGAAAACAAATGTGCCTAAAATATGCTTCTAACAAGTGTACATAGACTAAATTTTCTACTGTTGTAAATGAGTAACTAATTGACTCGTTCAGCAAAGCATAACTTGAGTATGGTTAATGTAACAGGCTTTATTTCTTCACTACAAGATATGCCTACAAGGGTTTATCTTTGTCCTCATTTGTGTTCCATTCCTTATTCATTTCCACCAAAACTTCACAGTTGTGCATTTCAAAGTGTGTTTGAATAATTTGAATGTACGTGCAAATTATTAAAAACAAATATTTCAATTACAGTACCTTCAGTGGGTTGTAATAAACTTGTAGTTCTCTCTATAGGAGATTTCTCCTCTTTCAACAAGGAAACTTCTGGTGGTAAGCTGACTGCAATAGACCCTGCAATACATGAGCTATTGTATCTGATAGAGACACTGATGATGTTGTGATCAATGGTGTAAAGTATCGAAATACTGAGCAACTACATATTAACATGTCTATTTTACTAGAGCTTTTGTAAACATTTTCCCACAGTCATTAACCATTCATTGTGGGTGATCTTAAGAGGCACATTAATTTAGAGTAATACCTTTAGGAATAACTGTAAGAGTAACACTGTTTTAAAGGACATTCTTCTTTGATACACAACAGAATGTTACTTGTACAAGTATAGTTTTATGTCAATTGCTTACTTGCTGGAGTTACTGTATCGTAAGCTTTACATCTTCTGACAGCCATAATGGAATGGTCTGCTATCCCACTAGGAGCCTCAATATCAACACATTGGATAATCACACTATCAACTGCACAATCATCTGCTCGAGCAGTAGTACTTGAAATAAGAACTTGTTTTGGCTTCTTGGAATCTAAGTTTGCAAGATGTTGTAATAGTTCCTTCAATGCATCCCTTTGTACATATACACATACTGCATATGGCTACACATAAAATGGAATATTTTGGGAAATGCTTGGTGATGAGTAGCTAACTTTCATAAGGTGTTATACATAATATTATTATATGCAAGTGTATATATTATTACTAAAAGTGTACAATGACTAGGTTAGGCATATCTCGATATTTCCTTTAACTTATCTCGATTATCTAACATATCTCAATAACTGAAACAATTATTTATTTTAGTAATCTGCCAATATTGTAACCAGTAAAGTGAGCTAACTGCAATTTGAAGACTATAAAAAAGTGAAAAATGTTGGTCTTAATACTGTTCCCAAGTGGTAGGAGAGTTGGAGCCCCCAAAACCATCAGGTATCAAGACACACTGTGTCGTGCGGCCCAAGAAATCGGCGCGCCACACCGTGAGTATATTAACAGGAAGAAAGAAAAAGCAATTTTCACACCTATGTAGCTCTGTGATCCCTTATCCGATTGGAACCAAATTTGCTAGAGACGTGCCGCCCAGTTAGGGGAGTCTACATACCAAATTTGAAGAAAATCGCTCCAGCCATTTCCGAGATACGAGCGAACAAAATTTCGTTTTAATTTCTTCGTTTTTTTCTTCATCTTCTTCATTTCGCACACTTCGCAAAATTCGCCATAAAACACGAATTTGTGCTCGGATTGGGCTGACATTTGGCACAATTAATGGGCTCATTAAGGCGGATCTCCGTACCAACTTTGGTAAGAATCCGATGAACATTCACGGAGTTATGACCGATTATTTGCGTAAAATTGTGGAAGCCATATTTACTATCTGATATTGAACTGTTAGAAAGAGTACAAAGGAGGGCAACCAAATATATTCTTAATGACTACACCAGTAACTACAAAGAAAGGCTTTTGAGACTGAAACTTCTTCCACTGATGTATATTTACGACTTAGCTGACATCATGTTTTTTATAAAATCAGTAAAATTTCCATCTGAAAAGTTCAACATATTAAACTTTGTAGAATTTATCTCTGGACCCACAAGATCAGCAGGTTACAAACTTAGACACATGATAGCATCTAAAAACAGTGTAATGAATTCCTACTTCTACCGTATACCCAGATTGTGGAACAGCTTACCATTAATTGACTTATCCCAAACCCTCCTAACTATCAAATTCAAACTCAAGAATTATTTTTGGAATCATTTTGTTAACAATTTTGACAGTAATAACCTATGTACTTTTTATTTCCGTTGCCCCTGTTCCAAATGTTTAAACATTCCAGCTCCTACAAACTATTTTATTCTTTAACTTGTACTCTTTATAGCTACCCCTTGTAATTATTATTTGTAGTTATATAGCTTATTGTAATTTGTAAGTAATTAATTATGGCTACCAGTGCAAGACACTAGTAGACCTCCAGTTCTGTAATTTAATTGTTATAAGCTCTTAGATATTGTTTAATTTTGTTTATTGATCTGTACAGTTCTGTAAAGTATTAATAATAATAATAATAATAAAATAAGGTCGAAGGTCTGTCACGCCTACAGGGTAAACCTCTTGGAGGAATCAGTTGAAAATTGATATGTAGATGGAGCAACCATCGTAGGAGTGCCGTTTTGTGGTTTGAAAGCAATCGGGATAAAGACCATGGAGATATGACACAAAACCCAACCTGTGTCAAAATTACGTGATCGATTTTTATGAATAAAAAACTATTAGTTTTCGTGTCTACCAGGCAAACCGCTTAGAGCAACGAGCTGAAAATCAGTATATAGCTGGAATAATCATCATAGAAAGACCTTGCAGTAGTACAGAAGAATCGGATTACAGATCACTGAGTTATGATTCGAAAGGCAACTACGTGCAGCAAATGCGAGATCGAGATACTCTAATAGAACAGTCACCCTAATAAAGCAATCAACTGCATTTATAATTTACTCAGTTATATTACATTGCAAGTCATTCTGTAGGGAATTCAGCTACAAACAAGTCACCCTGTAGTCAGATCAGTTAGAAGACGGTACCTAGTAGAGAGTTCAGCTACAAAGAAGCCATCATGTAGAGAGTTCAGCTCAAATAAATCACCCTGTAGACAATTCAGCTACAAACAAATTGCCCTGTATAAACATCAGCTAGAAGAAGTTACCTTGTAGAGAGTTCAGTTACAAAGAAACAATCATGCAAAGAGTTTAGCTGCAAACAAATCACCCAGTAGAAAGTTCCGCTATGAACAGATCACACTGTAGAGAGTTCAGTTAGAAACAAGTATCCTGTAGATAGATCAGCTAGAAGAAGTCACTTTGTAGAGAGTTCAGCTGCAAAGAAACCACCATGTAAGAGAGTTCAGCTGCAAACAAATCATCTGTAGAGAGTTCAGCTAGGAACAAGTCACCCTGTACAGAGATCAGCTAGAAACAAGTCATCCTGTAGAGAGTTCAGCTAGAAGAAGTTACATTGCAGAGAGTTCAGCTACAAAGAAAATACCATGTAAGAGAGTTCAGCTGCAAACAAATCATCTGTAGAGAGTTCAGCTAGGAACAAATCACCCTGTAGAGAGTTCAGCTAGAAACAAGCCACCTGTAGAGAGTTCAGCTAGAAGAAGTTACATTGTAGAGAGTTCAGCTACAAAGAAACTACCATGTAGAAAGTTCAGCTGCAAACAAATCGCCCTGTAGAGCATTCAGCTACAAACAAATCACCCTGTAGAAAGATCAGCTAGAAGAAGTTACCTTGTAGAGAGTTCAGCTACAAACAATCACCCTGTAGAGAGTTCAGCTAGAAACAAGTCACCCTGTAGAGAGATCAGCTAGAAACAAGCCACCCGTAGAGAGTTCAGCTAGATAAAGGTAATATTGTAGATAGTTCAGCTACAAAGAAACTACCATGTAGAGAGTTCAGCTGCAAACAAATCGCCCTGTAGAAAATTCAGCTATAAACAAATCACCCTGTAGAAAGATCAGCTAGAAGAAGTTACCTTGTAGAGAGTTCAGCTACAAACAAATCACCCTGTAGAGAGTTCAGCTACAAACAAGTCCCCTGTAGAGAGATCAGCTAGAAACAAGTCACCCTGTAGAGAGTTCAGCTAGAAGAAGTCACATTGTAGAGAGTTCAGCTACAAAGAAACTACCATGTAGAGAGTTCATCTGCAAACAAATTTCCCTGTAGAGAATTCAGCTACAAACAATCACCCTGTAGAAAGATCAGCTAGAAGAAGTTACCTTGTAGAGAGTTCAGCTAGAAACAAGTCAGCCTGTAGAGAGATCAGCTAGAAACAAGTCACCCTGTAGAGAGTTCAGCTAGAAGAAGTTATATTGTAGAGAGTTCAGCTACAAAGAAACTACCATGTAGAGAGTTCAGCTGCAAACAAATTTCCCTATAGAGAATTCAGCTGCAAACAATCACCCTGTAGAAAGATCAGCTAGAAGAAGTTACCTTGTAGAGAGTTCAGCTACAAACAAATCACCTTGTAGAGAGTTCAGCTAGAAACAAGTCATCCTGTAGAGAGATCAGCTAGAAACAAGTCACCCTGTAGAGAGTTCAGCTAGAAGAAGTTACATTGTAGAGAGTTCAGCTACAAAGAAACTACCATGTAGAGAGTTCAGCTGCAAACAAATTTCCCTGTAGAGAATTCAGCTGCAAAAATCACCCTGTAGAAAGATCAGCTAGAAGAAGTTACCTTGTAGAGAGTTCAGCTACAAACAAGTCACCCTGTAGAGAGATCAGTTAGAAACAAGTCACCCTGTAGAGAGTTCAGCTAGAAGAAGTTACATTGTAGAGAGTTCAGCTACAAAGAAACTACCATGTAGAGAGTTCAGCTGCAAACAAATTTCCCTGTAGAGAATTCAGCTGCAAACAATCACCCTGTAGAAAGATCAGCTAGAAGAAGTTACCTTGTAGAGAGTTCAGCTACAAACAAATCACCTTGTAGACAGTTCAGCTAGAAACAAGTCACCCTGTAGAGAGATCAGCTAGAAACAAGCCACCTGTAGAGAGTTCAGTTAGAAGAAGTTACATTGTAGAGAGTTCAGCAGTTCAGCTGCAAACAAATCGCCCTGTAGAGAATTCAGCTACAAACAAATCACCCTGTAGAAAGATCAGCTAGAAGAAGTTACCTTGTAGAGAGTTCAGCTACAAACAAATCATCCTGTAGAGAGTTCAGCTACAAACAAGTCATCCGGTAGAGAGATCAGCTAGAAGAATCACCTTGCAGAGAGGTCAGCTACAAAGAAATCACCCTGCTTCATCCTTTCTTTTTCCTGTAGTAAAGAAAAAATGATAGGTTAAAAGCCTATGGCCGGCTTTGGGATATACAAATACAAAAAGAAGTGAAATCTAATCCAAAACAGTCAAGCTGTAAAAAAAAGAGTACGGCCCTGTGAAAGGCTATAGTGAAAAAAGATGTGAAATCCAAGGTGGTGGCCAAGAAATGGCTGTGATGGTAGGTTAATGGTAAAACTTTTAATAGCAACAATTCAGGTGAATTTTGTGCCAATTGACCAAGCGGCACCAATTCACCTGAATTGTTGTTATTAAAATTTTTACCATTAACCTACCATCACAGCCATTTCTTGGCCGCCGCCTTGGATTTCACATCTTTTTTCACTATAGCCTTTCACAGGGCCGCACTATTTTTTTACAGCTTGGCTGTTTTGGATTAGATACTATTATCTAGATTAACAAACCCAACATCCTTATCTCAATAAGTCTTATGATATCTCTATAATCGAATATATCTTGATAATCGCACACCTCTAATTATTAATTTTAACGAATTGGAAATTCTCATGCAGTTCTAGTTCCTTTTGTGAGAGTAATATCTGATACCTCAAAACTGTTATAGGGAAGGTCAGCTAATGAGAATAGTCTCAAAGGATAAATGTTGCTTTACATCTTTTTGAGAATACATGTAGCTGAAATCCAACGTGACTTATAATGGACTGATCATTGTAATACCAAATATGTACTTTTATGAAGCTGCAAGGAAAATCTATACTTCCAAGAGACAATTACTAGACAAAATTGCTCAGATTTCACACAGTAAACATACATACTGTAATTATTTTAATTTACATTCAAATAATCAATTTCCATGCCAAGAATGTACAGTGGAACTTATATTATTATTATCCACACTAATTGAGGGAAAGGTGTTCATACAATTGAAAGGTACATAATCAGTCATCCATACATTAATTTTATATACAGACTTTGCTCAATTACTCCTAATATAAAGCATACACTTGTAGACAAAATACTCTAATAGAGCAGTCAATTTAATGTTCAGATAATCGATTGCTTGGTTAATGGGTATTCAGATAATCGTGGTTCCACTGCATATAGAATTTGCCATACTGACTGACAACCAAATTTCTATTTATGAATATATTCACCGATTTATAGATCATGCTTTTATCTTCCAATATGCAAACATTTTCAATTTAAAAATTACATAGACCTCTTGTCACGTGATCTATATGGATATGTAGGCAAAAGAATTGTGCTAAACTACATACCACAACATTTATAACATGTTTGTTAGTTACCCTGTAATTAACACTGAAAAAGTTAGTTCAGGGCACACCAGATACAATTGATACTCAAATATATGGATGGCAGAGGCGGATCCAGGAGCTGGCAAGGGGAGGGGCACAAGTTGTAGGTGGTTGGGGAGTGCAGATTCTCTTTTTAGTTCCTGTATTTTTTAACAGCAATGCTCACTCCTTAGTACAGTAGGGTGATTATGTTCTTTGCAGATGGTTGTGAAGTCTTAAAGACTATGAAAATCTTAAACACCAGCAACATGATGATTAGTTTTAGAGATGCCTTGTACTTATGAAGGTGCTAGGTGACAGTTTGACAACTGTTTAAACTTTGGTTTCAGGTGAGTTTGTAATTAATGGTGATAATATGCAGTTTTCATGTGTTGCATAAATAAATTGATTTTGGTCTGACAAGGTGTATAGTATTTCTATCAAAAGAAGTATGCCTCTTCCACCAAGGGGGGATATGCCCCAAATGCTTCATCCTGGATCTGCCATTTGATGGCATATTAATATTTTGACCATTAACTTGGTGTACATCTTATACCACTGCTATAGCATACTGTACAATCATACTATAATATTGAATAATGCACCACACCTGAAAATAGCTTATCAGGGAGACCACGCATTACTGATATCGTGTTAAACAAGTGACAGAAATGTTCGTAATTGCTTGTAGTGTCTAACTGAACTAGTAGAAGATTGATAACCCTCTGACATCTGATTCTTGAGCTTTCTCCATTAACAATAAAACTCTCCACATCACTAGGAATTTCTAAATGCTGTTTTAGAATTTTGATGGTCAGTTTACAGTTAGGTATTAAACTCTGATACAACAAGTTGTAGTATCTGATGAGAAATGAAAACTCTGTTAAAGATAATAATACTATAATAGGTCAATTATATTTGTTATCTTACCAGGTTTTCTCATAATCACATCTATCACTTGTGGTCCATACAAACAGTCTGGTTTACTAACTACTGTATGGTCACTAGTTGAGTGGTCTTTACCAACAAGTGGTCCAATGTCTATAGTGGAACAGCTTGTACTAAGAACACAAACTTCAAAGTAAAGTAAATTTTACAGACACAAAATAGTAAGGCCAGATATCATACAGTTTCATATAATTTTTTATATGACAGGTGCATGTTGCTATAAATTTTGCACATACATACGTACTTGCACCTAGAAAAGTTTAGAATATCATGTCAAATTTATGTCAAACTGCAAACCATCTTAGCCATGAATTATATTATTTTGCACATCCCCATAGCACTTAAATCGATAGATATACAGGCACTAGTGCCTTTACTCTCTGCCTCTCTCTAGCATTGCATGTAGATTTTTACTTGAAACATCACAATAATTATAAGAAGAAAAAAATAAAAACAAGTAAAAGGGCTAGAATACCTGCAAGACTTGGGTCTATGAGTGTAATGTACAGTGTCATGTACTGTAAACATATTGTTATAACTGGAACTTATTAATCTGGTCATTGAATATTCCATCAGATTCCAGAAGTTGCTCTTATGTGCTCTACCAATGTTTGTTACTGTACATTGTTAGATTTGCTCTACACATTTACAGAAGTTTCTACCATGTTGTGCTTAAATTCTAGGCTATGTACATATACTGTACGTAACATTATAGTAATGCGAGGTATTATTCAATAAAGCCAAATTTGTACTAAATTAGTTGTAGAGAGCATTTGTATTATATATATGCGTGCACGTAAACATAAACTTATTCCTGCTTCATGTAATCCAAAATACTTACTAGAGTTATCTGTGTGACAGTGATGCTCCATAGTGTCTTCTGTATTCCCTTCTGTATGTAAATGACCCTAAAGTAAGACAAGACAAGAAATTGAATAAATGTGCTACATACATGCTCATTTTGGATATATTGTAACCTGATGAGTTTCGTGAAGCATTACTACACAATTATTATTATTATCACGCATGTACAGTTTTTGAGAATTTCTAGTTTTCTAGTTGCTGTGGTTCAACACTAGCATACATTCACACCAGACATGGGTCAAGCACTTAGGTCAAGGGCTTGAAGCACTTTTAAAGCACCTGTATAAGTGCTTAAGTACAAGCACAAGCACAAATGCTACAATTGAGTAAATGCTTCAAGTACAAAGTGAAGCACTATTTAAGTGCTTGATATAATTACTTAATTACTTTATTAACAAACATACACTGTTAAAAATAAAGAGTAACCACCACTCTGAAGAGTTCCCAGTGTAGGGAGGATTTAACACCCCATGGAGAGTAACCAACACTCTGAAGAGAATAACCATTACTCTGAAGAGTAAGTGACACCACCTTCAGAGCATGTGTTACTCCCCAGTTACTCCTTTAGAGTAATGGTTACTCTCCAGGGGTGTTAAATCCTCCCTACACTGGGAACTCCTTGAGAGTTGTGGTTACTCTTCATTTTAACAGTGTACATAATGGTGCATGTAGTTATGCACCTATTGTTTTAAGTACTATTGTTATAATGAACAAACATCAATCGGTAAAAGTTTCATCTTTCAATCTGCACCTCTCAGGCCTGAAGACTTTCCCTGCTACACTAAATAATTGTTCTACAGGTACACCTGATAGAACAATTATTCACATTTGATAGCACCTTGTGGCTGTTAAATGAGAAGCTCATTGGATCAAAGACTTTTGATAAGAGCTGGCAGCTTTTGTGCTTTAAAATGTGCTTATAAGCACTTTGAAATATAAGTAATTAAGTACCAGCACAAGTCAAATGCTGCACAGTAACAAATACTTTTAAGCACTTCAAATCAAGTGCTTAAGGTGCTTATAAGTGCAAGTGCTTAAGGCTTGACCCATGTCTGATTCATACAGAACATAGTGCATGTGGAAGTGAAAGAATAAGGAATTTAATTATACAGAGCAACCAGCTAGATAAGGAAGACAGTGGACGTCATTTCACAAGAATTTATAACACCCAACCCATTCCATTCGATCAATTCATAGCAATATCAATCACAAAAAAAATTGTTTGAGTGTTCGAGACCTTTGTAATTCAATGTGTGATGAAGTGCAAACAAAACAAAATTGTATCTGTGCTGTTAAGTGGTGGGAGTACAGCATTTTTAACAGTCACATGTTACTGGTTAGATCACTGAGCAAGGTGCTTTCCTTGCAATAATGTTAATGTGATTAGTACCAGGTACAATAGGTTGGCATGTATCATATGGCTTCAGACATAGGGAATTATTTAGTAATAATGAATACTGTTACATTATTAGCCTTCAAATACTTGTGTACTTTCATGTTTGAAATAGTATTCATAGTACTCATTGATACTACCTAATGTTGATGCTGATCTTGAACTAAATGTTATCATGGTATAAGTTATCATTGAAAACAGCCCTACATATGCATATGCCTGGATTTAAGAATGGTAGCACTGAAAAATTAATGAAAATTTGATTGCTGTTTAAAATTGCTTGTGTGTGATGGCTTGACTAAGCTTGTTTGTGTAATATGCTGATTGTTCATCCAAATTAACCAAAATTTCATAGTATTAAGGTTTCCTTCTGTACAGTATGTAGATGAAACAAAGTAGTGGTAATGTACATAACTATTATAGGTTTTAAATCCTAATTAGCAAACTACACCACAGTACTTAGCTCTCCACCAGGGAGACAGTAAGGAGGTCCCTTCCCCCTGAAGCCATTAAACAATGATATACAAACAAACAAACAAGTTTCAACACCATAGTGTGTGACCCTACACATAATTATAATCTCTGTCTGGATAGAGAGATACTTAGAATTAATGTAGTATACAAGACTTGGGCATGGAGTGGATCTTCAGGAATTGTGACCTATCATTGTGGCAGACCACAACAACATGTGAACCAGGCGATCATGAGAAACCACTAGCATCATTAGCTGTGCTAACCTGACCTGTGTTTTGGCCCAAGAATATCTATCAATAAACAAACATCATAAGCTCAATTGTGGGCACATGTATGTCATGTCATATCATACAGTACTATAAGTAGGGACCACAAAGGAGTGGGTGTGGCCCATGAAAAATATCACCCAAAAAATCAGCTTCACTTTTCCCTGATGATGATGATGATGATGAGGCAGTGTTGGTTAGGTAAAACTAAGTCTTCAGATTGACCTGAAACGCTTTCAACAAGTTACTATATAGAATTAATAAAAAATTAAATGGAATTTTCTACTGCCAGCTTGTTTCAGTACTTTTTATTGATGTGTCATGGTCCCTAGTCTATGTCAAAAACTCCAAAAAATTTTTGTGCACTTGTTTGTTAACTTTTTTTTTGTAAAATAAAATTATTATCCACGCATAAGAAAGAAATGGTGTCGTGCACCCCAGCTATCAATTATCATCTGAAAAGTGAAAATAATATCCATTATGCTTTGTTGTCAGCTATGTTCAACCCATTGCTCAGCATTGCGAATCAAGAACTGTAACACAGTAATGTACTGTAATACTGCATGTGTGATTGTACACACTTGGCAAATCAGCTGTGCTGCCTGCTTAGTAAGTAATAATAAAGAATAAAGTAACCACTATAATGGATATGGACAATTTCTGTTATGAGGAAGCCATCATGTTCTACAGCCAAATCGATAATTGCAAAGATTAATGGGACACAAAGGCTGGTAAGTTCATGAAGAATGCATTGTATGTGCTGTGGTAGCTATGCCAAAAGGCACGTGTCCAGCTGAAGCAATGTTGAACAGTGAAAAGTCAAGCCCATAGCCTTATTGAGGTATGCTTGTCATGATCTTACGAAGTAAAAGAGCTGAGATTTCAACCCATAAAACTCCTTTTCTGGTACCTTATAAGTTTATATGCTAACCCTAATGTATTCTACAATATTATTCAAGATAACACATGATAATTGTGGAGCAAAATCTATGTGGCAGTGATGATAAAGTGTGATTTAAGTTTTCCTGGCCTAGTTTCAAGGTATCAAGAATTGCTTACAACCATTAACAAGTATAAATTTGCACTATAAAGGATCAGTAAATACTTCGGGTATCAAATACACCCATGTGGTTGATTTTCCAAATTCTGCATATATTATAATCATGCTAGACAGTAACTTAACTGCTATTTAGCTAATTATTTATGAGCGGGTGGTTACTGGACCGAAAGTTTTTCTTTTGCGAATAACACAACTACTCTTGTATCGATCAAACGCATTAGTTGTATGAAGTAGCTAGGTGTGAGATAGAGGCGAGCTGTAGTTGGAGAGGGTGAAGCGAGCAAAGATGGGCCAACCCTACAGTAGCTCACCTCGAACTCGCCAAAATTGTACATACTTCATACAGACAGTGAAAGATAACCCCTAGGGATATTTGTGACACTGCAGATCAATCAGGTAGCTGCAATACGTAGTGTAATCTTACGTAACTATATCATAGGTGTCTGCAACCCGGCATATAAGTTATGCTGCAACAGGTTCCTTTCTTGTATCCAGTCAGCAAATCTATTTCAGATGAGGTTAAAACTTAGTCTATCGTCTGCAATGAATAGGAATTATTATCAAGGGTCAAAGAAACCCACAGTGAGGTCGTTGCGTAGTTTGCAATCTGTTATATATCTACTAATATGGTGATACACAATCAAAATGAATCCTACGTAATCTCGCGCCGCGCGTACGTCCCAATTGTTCATTCCATAGGCGTGGAGACGGGGGGGCCAGGGGGCCATGGCCCCCCCCACTTTTATGGGACACTGTTTGCGAGTAAAGATCGAGATACTCTAATAGAACAGTCAGGATCTGGATGCTCTAATAGAGCAGTCACAGTATTCAGAGCCGGAAGCAGTACAGCAAGTTATAAATAAGGAGATATAATTGGTGGAGAGCAGCTATTGTCAGCAATCTGTGACCCTTTTTTTTTTGGTTTTCAATTATAGCTGGCCTGGCCCCCTCTCTCTTTGGCCTGCTCCACCTGCCCTGGTTCATTCCGTTTCTTGGAAATGGAATTGGGGCGGGCGGCCCCAGAAAACTATCACGAAGTGAACAACAAAGATCAGCAATCAATGAATCGTCAGTGGTTAGCATCATTTCTGGAACTCAGTACAGATTCTACAGTTACTCACGTGACACAGCCTAACGCAGGTAGCTAGCCGTGCGCAGAAAATACGAATCGCAGAAAGGAAACCAGTTAGCCTGGACTACGAGAAAATGATAGATTCTATAGTTTTGCGTACATGTACAGCAGAGTAGCAGGAAGGAGGAGCCCCATCCGTAGTTCATGTGACAGCAAGGTAGTAGGTACATGGAGCTGGAGGTCATTGACTTTATAAGGAGGAGAGTTATAGTCTATGGTTTTGACTCTATTGAGGCCGAATGGCTGTAGCTAGTTTTACCTAAAGTAGCATGAGTGAGCTTGCTAATACATTGATCAGTTCCATGCAGTGATGATTCATTTCCTAGCTAGCTAAATGAATAATAAAACTAGCCTTTCAGAATGATATCACGCCGAAATTAGGCCACTCCAAATAAATTCTCTGTTTCCCGTCCTTGACTCAAGCATATTTGCATGCGGGCGGGCGGTCCATTTCCATTATTTCATTATAAGATTAATTGGCAGCTTTTCAAGCCGTTATTTGCCTGGCACAACCATAAAAAGCTGCATAAAAGCATGCTTAACCTTTTCAGGTTGCAAAATAGTGCAAACGTGAAGTTTGTGCCAACTCGATAGCACTGCTGACACGTGAACTGACACACTGTTTCAAGATGCATGGCTTTAGGCTGAGCCTCTCAGTATGCAAGAATAACCAGAAAATAATGGAAGAATACTTAATAATGGAATATTTAGAGCTGACAGTAACTAGATGCGGGCGGTGGACGGGAAACAGAAATTTATTTGGAATGACCTTGGAGTGGGGCTGAAAATCGTGATAAAGATCGATATACTCTAATAGAACGCTCAAATGGCCTAATAGAGCAGTCAAGGCCTTCACAAAAACGTGTTCCTAAAAGTAGCTTTAAAAAAGGTGCCTACAGCAGAAATCGAACCAGGTAACTAGCTACCTCTTACTTTACGAGTTGGTGTCTTACCACTGTATCAAGTGTTTCCAAGTGAATATAGGCTGTTTTGTACTGCTTATCAATGCTTAAAATTATGTTGATTAACCCTGTAGTCAACAGCTAAAAACTTTGCCAAAAAAGTTTTTAAGCCTGTTTTTAATAGTTTTGAGGTGTTTTAGTTAAAATGCTTTAAATTGTATCTATAAAATTGCTATAAATTAATTTTGGTGAAGTCTGAGACATTAATCCCCATTACCTTTAGGCACCAGCCTATTAAGCTGGCACAATTTGGAGCGCAATAGGTGTTTTGAAGTTGCTAGCATAGTGGGTAGATTTTTGCCATACTGTAAATTGTTATCAGTGGAAAAGATTGACATACTTAGCTACTCTATTAGTAACCTTGTGTACTTTCCCATATACATTCTTTTCAAGCGCAAAAAGAATTAAGGTACTGGTTCGTAGCCTTATTAGTAATTCTAATGAACCAATGAGCTACATTACTTAAACATTTGACATAATAGGATGCTAAATGAATCATTCTTAATTGGTTAACTTTGTGAACAATTTCTTGCAAGATTGGTATCCATATACAGAAAGTGCAAAACTGTTAGTTAAACATGAAAGTTGAGGCAAAAGGTTTGTGCATAATTGTGAGCATAATAGGTAAACTTTTGAGCACTGCAGTATAGCATAATTGGTAAAATGAAAATCATAATAGGGTGATGCTTAACCGTGGACAAAACATTGATAAGTGCATTAATAAGATCACTGGAAAAGTCATTTAGTGTATGACGGCTTTGTTGCTTGTGGTTAACTTTTTCCAGTTGGGATTTCTTTAAAATAATTACTTCAAGGCTAGCTATATAGCTAGCTATTTATCTACTCATTTAACTACAGTCTTCTGAAACTACATGCTATAAAGTTACAGTATAACATTTTTGATTGATCATCATTAATCATTATTGTCTTGTTAAATGCGACTCCTGTTTACTAGAAATATAATTAACCTTGCACTTATGTGAACTTTCCTACATGGCTTTCATGCAATAACAGTCTATAACACAATTCATAATAACATGTGTATCTTACATCCAGTAGTACACTTGTACAACAAGTCAGAAATGATGTATGCATGACTATACACATGCAGTAGTATACGTATACTCTGTACTGTCAGGAGTTCATAATATTTAGGGTACTTGCTTGAACAGTATGTACTATACTTTTGAAACCTAAACCTATGCCTTTGAATATCAGTCATAATATAGGTACTTATAAGAAATCAAGAACAGTTGCTACTTACTTGTCCAAAAGGTATTTCTCATCACACTATATAGCTACTGTATCAAGAGGGAACTTTATTTGTCATAATACTTGTTCTTTCACAATTTGTACACATTGTAATAAAATTACAGCGCTTGTTTCATTTTCTTATAATGCGCATTTTCATTAAATACAATTGCTATTGTGCGATGTTATAGCTACATAAGATATCTGTTAAGCAATGAGTGTATTATCAATGCAGTATGCTAAATGTCATTCTTAAGCTTAAACTTAATATGCAAAGGCTATTATAATCAAAAGTCAGTGAGAATGAGAAGTGTGACTTACCGGTAACAATGTCGCACATATTGATATTATGGAATTGTAAAGTGTTTATACATGATATGTCCCTACCTCATTGCAACATTCATGTACTGTATAGCAACCATATGCACAGTACAAGTGACATTATGAAAACTAGTGACTGACTGTAATAGCAGGGCATATGGACCCTATCACACAACAGGTCATGTCTCAGAACTGCATGTGGAGAAGAATATTTGCATTTTGTAACGAATATAAAGCCAATTAAATGCTTAATAATATAGCTGGTAACTTACATGTCCTTTAAATCCCTTAAACGCCAGAACCGTTTATCAAAAAGCACTTTGATATGGGTAAGAGTATACTAGTGAGTTATGAAACTTAAATAATATCCAAGCACACTTTGCATGCTGAGTGTCTTTAGCTACTGTACATATAGACTAGTAGCTAATTACTTTAATGTGACCGGGACTGCGAAAACAAGGCATATGGGCAAATTTTCCTGACTTCATCACTCATAACTTTTCATGCTGTCATGCTTTGGTTTTCAAATATAGGCAGTTCGCGTTCACCTGAGCCACCACCAAATACAGTTTACCTAGGATTTCTGGTATGCTCTTACAGGAAAATTTTGTAATTTGGCATTACTGAACCTTATTGAATAGGCATTGTAATTGCATGCAGTAATTGCGTGTAACAAAATCACACCTTCACTGTAAAAAAGACATGTCCATGAAACTACAAGTACCTGTAACCCACTCACTCAGCTGTAGAAAAGACTTCATCAAAGTGAAAATAACTGGTAGTTTAAAGAGCTGATATCTGAAGCATCCAAGAATCAATGTTACTGTAATTTCCAAAGCTTTAATGGATAAGGTGACAACTCTGCCTGCTAGCCTCATATAAAATTTATATGAACAGCATCATTTCTAAGCTATAGATGGCTCTCCAGTCTTTAAAGATTGAATCACAATCAAACAGTAGAATTATAAATTATACACCCCTGTATATATAAATCCAGATACAAGACATTAGCCATTATGGAATTGCATTAGTAATGTAATTACTGTCAGCAATTAAATTACACCAGGGAAAGTCATATTGTAAACTGAGCATGACTAAGTGTCTTGAAGGAATGTGGTGAATTACCTATAGTATGTTTTCAGATGTCATATACTGTACATGTTGTACACAAGCCACATAGTTGAAGATATGGCTTCATTATGTTCAGTAAATTTAATGCATTAATAAACAATGATTACTCATACCAAGCATAGCATTTTATATTGCTTCATGGTCATAATGGATTATTATAAATGCTATGCTATTGTTGTTGGAATCAGTTTGCTAGCCAACTGAAACAACAATGTCTAGAAATCATCAGGAAATGGACTTTTTACATGGTCCAAAAGTGATGGAAAAGTTTAGGAAGGAATCAGGTATGAGAAACAATGGTGTATTTGTGTATTTAAGTTCCCTTCATTGCAGCATTTTCATTTCTCAGCAAATACTATTATACATTATATCAGAGTTTAATACCTAACTATAAACTAACACTAAGTGTGGTACGACAACGTCATAACATTAGTGACACTGTTGAAAAGTATATTTTAAGTGGACGAACTGCTAGAGCTTGTTTGCAAAGAATTTTAAATATCTTAATACTCTCACTGGATACAGACCAGGATTATGAGAGATTCATTGATTTCCTAAATGCTGCTACTGTGTTGGCTGATCTTCCACAAAGAATGATCAAAGGTATTACAATTTTCACAGATTGATAGCTATAATCAGTAACAAGAAGTTATGTGTAATGCTACGTATTACAGAAAATCACTAACCCATTTGTAATTTATTAAAATGTGACTGGATTTGTGAAAATGGGTCTTTCATACACATCCAATTCTGTACACTTGGGAGGCCATAACCTAGTATTAAAGTAACATATTACCATAACAATTTCACCAACTATTCAACTATGTTAATACTAACTTCTGACCACATTTTAAGTCAACAGCGTTTACCAATCTGAAGTTATGAAATGTCAAAGTTGGCAACTTGGATGTGTGTGGAAGAACCCTTTTTGCAAATCCAGTCACAAATATGAATGTTCATACACATGTACATACTGTATATAGAAATTGCCTTGTTTTTGTTTTAGTAGGTAAATGTATGTGTAACATTATTCCTACTGGGCTATCAATTTCACAACATTACCTTATGTCTAGAGCCACTTTGTATGTAAATAAAATTCAAACGTTACCAATTCAATAATCACTGTATAATATTAACCATAGTTGCTATAATATCTCTCACAGTTCTCCATGTACAGTCCTAATAGTTTTTCTTATGTACTGTATGACTACATCTTTAATTTGTGTTTGCATTACAATTAATGTTTGCTTACACTTTTAGCTTTTAGTTGCCATTGCTCAACTTCAACTTATGAACCTTCTAATACACTCCCATTGACTGAAACAATGAGAACTGCCTATTGTGGTCCTGATCATTGTTGTCCCTCTACATTTGCAAGGAGAGCAAATCATACTCTTAATAATAGACGAAAATTAGCTATAATCACATCCAACCAGACCATTACTAGTAAGTGCATACCATATTGTACCATGCTGTAAAAATATACATAAGTACTACATTATTATGATCATGCATATCAGACTTGGTGTCAACACAGTCATAGTGTTTAATTACAAATACAAAAAACAATATTTTTCATATATAAATATGATTGCAAATACTTTTGTCAGGACAGTATGTAAATTCAAATACAAATTCTTTCCAATACAATTTAAAATACTTTGTTATTAGTGACTCAAATACTTAATTGTCTATCTAGACTGTACACATGTTACCAAACATGAAGCTATGTGAACTCACTATCGGATGCCCTCCATGACTACTAAACTTCAACTATGTGTTTACTTTTATTTTTACAATTGCACAAGAAAAATCTAAGTCCATGAAAGGATTAAATAATTATGAAGCAAAAATGAAATTTGTACCAAATCATCTCAGAAGTGGGTGGGGCGATTTTCAAATGTGGTGTGTGGCTTGCTTTATACCTAACATGTAATACTGGACAAAGTTGCACTAGAGATCTATATAGGAGTGCATGCAAAAATAATATTCACTTCCATTCTGTTGTCTAACACAGTTGTATGGTATGTCAGTGTTCTTTGCTGCAAGACAAAGGGTAATGTGTTTTGCTGATTCTTACTGATATCCATGTTTAAATTGACTCATTAAAATTACATCATTTTGCAGGTAATGTTATGTCATTTAGACCTACCAACCATTCTCTGACTGCAAACAAAGAGAACACTTCACCTGAAGAAGCTATTACACAGCCATCTCCAGTGCTAAAAAAGAGTTGTAAACTATCAGGTAAAGGAACAGCATTAATAATTTATTATGCTGCTTGTGTCAGCTTGATAATGTAACCTGGTACAACAGGTGTGAAGAGTTTGTGAAATTTACACAAGTAAACGACAGTCATATGGTTATGCAATTTAAAACAAACTTGTGCTTATTTCAGGTATAAACTTTGCATACAAAACCAACTAACATTTGTCTCCTTAAACTATTTGGAGTACTTATATTGCTGGTTAAACATCACCAAATTATTGTAATTGAATGTCTGTACATTTAGAGCCGGCAGCATTTTCTAGTGATCAACTTTCATTAGCTACATCAGTGGATGTGTTGTGTACGCACAACTTGTTAACCTATAATGAAGTTGTGGATATCATTATGGCTGATGACCAGACTAAGAAGAAGCTATTGAATGATAAACTAGCTACTGTAACTGCAAGTAATCATATCTTATAATTGTGTAAAAGAGTAAATTATTTTCAGTTTCTTTTGATGTTCAATTTATAGGTATCAAAGTATCTGATCAAGAGACTATTAATGATGTAAACAGTCTTCCATTAACTTTGACATTGAATGAAGGTAAACAAAAAAATTATCGGTATGTGCAATACCAAAGTGTATTCTTCCAAAGACTTTTCTTTGCTGAGATCAAACTACTCTGTTTTACTTCAATCATTTCCTGAAGAGCATTGTCAAACATTAAACATACTACAACACAAGTTGACAGATGATGTGATAAGTTTTATATTAAATTGTACCAACTCTTATGCTGCTAATAAGACGATTTTGGATTACTTCATTGATAGTATGAAGTGTAGAGGGGACTTGTTGGACTTGTGTGATGTGCTGGATGAGTTTATTGATTCACCTAATATATTGTGCATTGCACAGGAACTGAGAAAAGGTAACCTTGCGTCTGTCAGCAGTTGGTAATATATCATTCTTGCTCTTAGATCTGACAACAGAACCACAGGATGAACATTTTGATGAGTCAAGAAAAGTTCCTCCTAATATTGGTAAAATTCATTCTGTTAAGTGTAGAATTCAGTAAAGAATTGTAATGCATTCAACATAGCTTTAGTGTGAAGCTCCTCATTCCCTGCTACACAGGCTTTCAGTAGCCTTCTTACAGACTCCTTAGTTGGAAAGTCTTAGTTGGATAGTGACCAATAAAGCACCCCTGATGAAACATGAGAAGTCATGCTGCTTATGTATTAGTTGAATGTAGAATAAATCCTGTTGCGTGGCTCCCTCAGAAACTTTCCCAGGCTGTGAGATGCTTGTGGATCAAGTCACTACCAGTCTGGGATTTTTTTCTACATTCAAAAAGATTCAGTGTCAAGTTTCTGATTGCCTACTACTTGGGCTTTCAGCAGCCATCTTGTAGAGGAATAGTGATTAATAATCTGAGAGTGTATTATATTACCTGATGACTTCATGGTTTAATGTGTCCTGTATATGTGACCAAATTTTGGAAAATCACCATATGGGCACAGTTGACACCTAAAATATTTAATGATCAAATCACAATTTATTTGTTGATGGTTTAAAGCCATTCTCGATACCTTAAATTACAAAAAAAATAATCTTGAAATATTTTCAAACCTGTTCCCTGCTCTTATTAGCAACCCACTAAACATGAAATTCTAATTATTTCACATGCACTCATATGGGTGATTTTCCAAAATTCTGTCACATACATGACTCTTTTGCCAGCAACAGCTTTGCAACACCCATCCACCATGCTGAGTGGAGAGCTTGCTGAAAATTTCTACCTGTCAATTCTTATTAATTTTGGTTCCCTATCTTGTGCAATAGTTTTCTTATTCTATATAGCTATGACTGTGTTGAATGTCATCCTAATAATCGTATTGCTGTTATTACATATATGGAGCAAAATGCAGGCTAAGATTTCCAAATACTTGTGTCTTTTCACATAATTAATAATCTAATCTTAACAAAGATATGTATAAAATGGTCGGTGTCACCTGGTTATACACCAGCTGGAAATTATAGTTGCCCAATGGATGTTGATAAACATTTTAGAATTACATTTCTCAATAGCAAAGGTAGCTGCAAAAACTACTCTAGTTTCTGAGATGCAGATGCATTATAAGAATTGCTAACTGATGATATAATTTTAAAATTCCAAAGGTTCCAGATGTAAATAGGCATAATTTTCTTAGCTAAATTTTGTAGTCCTCTACATACACCATGTCCATCTGCATCATACAGTACGATAGTAACTGTATCATACAGTACGATAGTAACTGGTACGATAGTAATCATACAGTACAATAGTAACTGTATAGTAAAGACAACAAAGGAGTAGGCGTGGCCCACGAAATAATATCACCAAAAACCAGCCTCGATTTTCCATTACGACAATGAGGCAGTATTGGTGAGGTAAAACTAAGCCCAAACAAGCTTTCAGATCGACCTGAAACGCTTTCAATAAGTTGCTACGGAATTTAAAAATTTTTTTATTCAACTGAATGTTCTACTGACTGACTGACTGAGTAACTGACTGACTGACTGATGCCTTCACTGGCTTCAGACAAGCGTACCGCGATAACGGCTAAGGCTACGGGGTTGATTTTTTCACTGTTCGACGTTGCTTCGGCCCGACAGGTGCCTTTTGGAATACCGCAGTACGTGCAATGCATTCTTCATGGACTTACCACTGTCCTCCTTTGTGTCCCATTCATCTTTGCTGACAGGGAAAGGTGTCGATTTGGCGTGAGCACGTGATGGCTTCCCTTCGAAACGGAAATCGTCCGTATTTTTCATCGTGGCTATTTCGATTGCAGAGGTGCTTTTCAAACAGTTCTTGATTCGTACTGCTGTGTAACGGGTTGAACATAGCCTACAGCGAAGCGTAACGGATACTTCACTTTTCAGACGATAATTAATATGATTGGGGCACGGCACGATTTCTTTCTTTTGGTATGTGTGGGTTGTAGAGGTGCTTTTCGAACAGTTCTTGATTCGAAATGCTGTGTGACGGGTTGAACATAGCTGACAACGAAGCTTAATGGATACTTCACTTTTGAGACGATAATTGATATAGCTGGGGCGCGCGGTGCCTTTTCAGATGCGGTATGCGTGGGTTCACCAATCATAAAATTATTTACAAAAAAAGTTAACAAACAGGTAAACGAAAAAATTAGGAATTTTCAACTAGAGTAGGGACCATAGCACATCGATAAAAAGTACTGAAACAAGTTGGAGTAGTCCATGATATTAAATCACTGTAAAACAATTAGAAGTGTTGTATCCCTACTGTGCTCAAGATACCATAACGGAAATGCACAGTAGGGAAATAACAATTCTTATTGTTTTACAGTGATTTAATATCATGGACTACTCCAACTTGTTTCAGTACTTTTTATCGATGTGCTATGGTCCCTACTCTAGTTGAAAATTCCTTGTTTTTTCGTGTACTTGTATACATACAATCATATAGATAATTAGTGAGGCTTAAACATGTGTTAAAATACGTATGTATATATGATCATGAATTCTCTACTATACGTAGATGCAATGCTTGACTGATTGTCATGTTAGATCCATTTTCTTCTTAATTTTATCAGGTACATCACAGCAATCTTTCCGTGACAACCCTGTACCATCAAGGGTTAATGCCAGTGATGGTAAGCCTACTTGTTTAGATAAGTAAGCATAGCCAAGTGACTAGAGTATCAGCCTGGTAACTGAAAGGTTCCAGGTTTGATGCTTGGTTGGTGTTGTTGTTTCCTTGAGCAAGAAACTTTATTCACATTGCTCCAGTCTACCCAGCTGTCTGGTGGCATGATGTCATCTGAGGAAGCAGCCCACCCAGCTATAACATCAATGGGTACATGATATTTACTGGAGAAGCAAATGCCCAACTATCCTTGTCTCGCTTAGTGGTGTTGGGGTAGTTGTGGAACTTCGAGTTCCATGACCTCTCTCCATGAGACCTGGATAGTCCTCCTGCAGTTACTAGCTCTGTCCCAGTAGGATTTACCTGCACAAGGCTCAAGCACCTGAGTGGTGCACATGCATACCAGTGTCGGTTTGCTAGGTGGAAATGTATAGCTGTATTTCGCATGGTTGTCATAGGCTTTGCTGTATTTGTTTAAATACAAATTCATGTGAATATAAAGTTTGTATACATCACAATACATAACCAGATTTTGGAAAATCAGTCTAAATGTCACTCTTGAAACAATTAGAACCTTGCAATTTATCGTGTCACCACTATGACAGCTATGCACCTGTTAAATTATTTCACAGAATCTGTTGTAATTCAGAGTGTTAACTAATGATTGTGATCACTGTAATGCTAAATCCCATCCAAAAACAGCTTATAGCTGTAAAAAAAGTGCGCGTCCAAGTAAAGCAGAGTTAACTGCGACAAAAAGTAATGATATCATAATGCGGCCATGTGCGAGGTGTGCAAGTTGTAATATTAGCTAATCAGATAATACAATGTTATTGTTAAAGTGTTAATGAGAACTATGTGATGCTGCTAGTTTTGAAGTGTGTGAGCATCTTCATAAATGCCACATAAATTTAATTCTCAATAAAGCAATGTGTATAGATTCTCTGATAGTAATAAATAGTTTGAGTTTGGCCACCTTTCCTTTGTTCGTAGCATTGCTGTATACAGGAAAGGCGGCCAAACTCAAACTATTTATTACTATCAGAGAATCTATACACATTGCTTTATTGAGAATTAAATTTATGTGGCATTTATGAAGATGCTCACACACTTCAAAACTAGCAGCATCACATAGTTCTCATTAACACTTTAACAATAACATTGTATTATCTGATTAGCTAATATTACAACTTGCACACCTCGCACATGGCCGCATTATGATATCATTACTTTTTGTCGCAGTTAACTCTGCTTTACTTGGACGCGCACTTTTTTTACAGCTATAAGCTGTTTTTGGATGGGATTTCAATACTTTTTGTTAGAATAAGCAATGCACTGTTGATAACAGTAGGTGAGTCAGTAGTTTCCATGGTTTTGACAGAAACCCCAGATTACAGTGACAGAATATTAAAATATAACTGTAATTTTAGTGGCCAGGGCCGCCCACATTGGGGGTAACTGGGGTATTTTTTCCCCTACCACAGCCTGAAAGGGGCCACTTGAATACCTGTTTAAAGAAAGATCGATATACTCTAATAGAGCAGTCAGGATCTAGACCCTTCCTTGCCCCTGGGCCCCTCTTTAACTCTTTTCCCTGGGCCCTCTAATTTCTCTGGACGGCCCTGTTAGTGGCATGCAACTGCAGTCAACTAACACCCATTTTAACTAGTAAACCCTTAACAACACTTTGCCTTTCATCTTGTACTGCATTGAAACGATCAAGATACTCTATTAGAGCAGTCACAAAACAGCTGTAACACAGCCATAGGCGGCGGAAAGGGGGGGGGGGGGGGGGGGCTTAGCCCCCCCTCAGAATGATATCACACCGAAATTATCTTTCTTGGAGTGGGGCTGAAAACCGTGATAAAGATCGAGATACTCTAATAGAGCAGTCACTCTAATAAAGTATTCAGTGTGTAGCGAGCTATGTAAGGATTTTTATGTAGTTTATCAGCTAGAAATGGTAGCTGGTGAGGTGGAAGCTCTTGTCAGTTGGTTGCGACCTTTTTTTTTTTTTTTTTTTTTTTTTTTTTTTGGTCTCACCTTACTAAACTATAGAAATAAGTCTGGGTCAGCCCAGCCCCCCTCATATCAACTACTTGCTCCACCGCTGAACACAGCAATCAATATTTAGCATAGTTACAACTTCTGCTTAGCATCGGATTGTATAGTTTAAATTACTAGCTACTTACAGACTTTACAATATAAAAATATGGCACTTGTAGAAATGTGACTGTTTTATTAGAGTATCTCGATCTACTTCAAGCATTGACTAATTCAAGTGAAGAAGCTACGCCCCTGCCAAGAGATCTTGTGAAATGAAATGAGAATAGTAAAGAAAAGGCAAGTATGTACAGAGACAATAGAGGGGCGCGTAATTATGTCCTGTTGTAAATAAACGCCTTTAAAATTTATATTACTACTAAATAAACGCACCAGAATAGGCTTGTGTGGCTGTTGTCTCCAAGGTTGTCTCATTATTTGTCTTTTCGTGTTGAAGGGATTTAGTCGCAATTGGTGAGTTTAACTATACATGTATTTGTGTTGTAAAACTTAATTGTAAAAAGGCGATTAGCACATATCATGATAAACATGTATTTGTCACAGTAGAGTCTCTCACGAAGTCACGATTATTATGAGACATTGGACCAGGGTAAAAAATTTACTGCTATATTTAGAGGTTGTAGCGTTTGTATATCTTAGTATCTTAATAAATAATCCCCCATGATCACTAATCACTAATAGTACAGTGAAAACTGGTCATTATTCAGGCCGTAGGGACAAAATTTTCTAACCTTGCCTTTTAAAGAGGTGGCTGCATTATGCGGCCTTAAAAAAAGGTAAGAAGCATGCTGTTCTAACTGGCTATAGAGATGGATTTAGTGTATGACAGCGTATGAGACAGTGAGTGCTGGCAGCAAGGGGGCAGCCAATCTGTTAGAGCACCAAAAGCACTGCTTCAGACATAGGCAGTTGACTGTCAGCCCCAAGTGTAAAAAGTTTCACTGTTGGTCCTTATAAGCTCCTGATGAAGAAAGTGATGAAGTCATTATCCATAGGATATATTTTTCAGAGTATCCATTTCAGTTCTACAATATAGTAGCCAAGCATAAGATGAACATAACACAGCATTCCAGTAGTTTAGTGGTGACCACAACACTGCCTGAGTTAAACTGTGGTGAGATTTGAGACTACCAGAAGCCCTGGAATGTCTTCAACACATGAAATACCAAATATCTAATGCCTGGCTTTCATCCACAGTGGACCTGTCTTGGTGGCCACTTGTACAGAAGGGAAACAGCTAGTTGCCACACCCCTTAATTATCAATTTGTAAAATCGTTAGCAAAATTGTGTGTGCGAGCAAGTGCGATGTGGCAGTGCCGTGTATATGGTTGCTGCCTAGCAGTGACACATCACGAGTATTGAAGTCACAATGCGTTACTGTATCATCCATCTAAATACAATCTCTGAATGTGTCATTTTGTGTAGAGAGCAATCTTCCACAAGAAGTGACCTGCAGGTTTCAGTGTATATTGTTAACCATTAATATTGTTCACAATATTGTGAACTATATGTACAGTGAAACCTCACTTAGTGGCCACCTCTTTAATAAGACCACCTCATTATATTGGCCACCTCTAGTAGGTCCCAAATATAGCTAAGCATTACTTATGACCTCATTAATAAGGCCACCTTGTTATTCAGGCCAAATTTTTTGGTCCCACAGCCTGCCATATTAATGAGGTTTCATTGTACTTATGTGAATTTTTATTTTTCGTAACTTTTCTTCAGGTTTACTGATGGGCACTATGAAGCATTGTTGACTGGTACGTGTATAATGTGGTGACTTGAAATGCTAAAACAGTACGTAGCGTGTCTTGTATGTACATGTAATGTGTTGTAATGTGTCCACACATCCACACATCTTAGAAATAAATGTAATTGTATTCTCTATAAATAGTCAGTTCCATTGTGCCACTGGGTCATAAGTTGGTTGAGTATGGATCATCCAGGGCACTTGAGTCACATTTTGTCCTGGCCAAGTGGATCTCATCCACTGACAGAATATACAGGATCAGATCACGTGTATAAATTACGGTGGAACTTGTTTATTGCCACCTTCACTCATTCAGCAGGTAACAGTGTATAAATTCTCAATTGGAATTGGCTTTTCAAGAGTGGTTGTCTTTCTATACTAGTGGCCATTAAGATAGGTTGTACTGATAGAGTGTACATACTAGAGATGCAACAATATCCTCCACTTAGTGTCGTTTGATAGTGATGCAATGGAGACTATGTATTATTGCATTTAAATACTATACTATTATATTGCAACTCTAGCACGTAGTTATAACAGGAATGTTTGTTAACCGTTTAGACATACTGGAGCCACACCCACTCATCTGGATTCTACAAATGGAGTCATACCAACTTGTTGTCATCATACTCACTCGTTACTCCCATTGTGTTTGGATGAATATACATGCCGTCATGTGAGACTTGCTACCATGGCGGGCCACTGGAAAACATTTGCATAGCAGTTATATTACAGTCATTATTGTACAATTCTTACATTATTGTTGTGAAAAGTGTTTGGTATTCATGTGTCTCCTCTGTATGTTGTAATTACATGTGTAATTTTGTGTGGGGGTGCTATAAAATGCAATAATGCATGGTGACAATTGTATTAGGCGATTTTGCACACTTCCTTTTAAGCTAGCTACATGTGCTAATTACTCACAGCTTGTGTCAACAACTGGTAACCGCAGTTGTACTCTTGTGTCATTCTTTAAGCCGCGCCCTTAGAGGACAAATTATGTGGGGGCGACTAATTTCAAAACGAAGGATGGTATGCAGCACCATAGATTAGCTATATCTATGGACTATAATCTATGGCAGCACACTTCTTGGTGGCTATATGTACTGATTAACTACATAGAGCGCGCCAGTTCATCAATACCCAGAGACCGCAGTTGTGCTCTGCGTCATTCTTTAAATTCCGAGTAAAATTCTTAGAGAGCAAATGACGTGGGGGCGACTAAATTCAAATTTCAAACTAGCCATTCTCGAAAACAAATGTTTCAATCTGAACGAAACTTTCAGAACAGTTTAAAGACACATTGCCCTACATGCCAAGCGAGTATTGCGGAAAACAACAATCTGGGATTTGTATTTGGCCTCTAGGTCGACTGAGGACGACTGAAACTTCGTTTGGTGCTGAAATCACGACTGTAGGGTAATCATGTATGGTGAAATCGATGATGTGAATCTTGAGGTGATTGAGTGAATACTGAAGCGATAACAGGGCGATCAATGTTCGGAATGCACAAAGGAACGCAAGGCATACACCTGCGGTTGCGTCTAACCGCATGCGATAAAAAAAAAATGAAACGTCCCCTTTCATGTCGGCAATCTCGATCACGAAACAATCGGCATGGATTTGCTTCACTGCTTGTGTGGTAGTTACTAGTGACACGATGAGTTCAACTCCAGAGTTTCAGAGGGATAGCGTAAGTGACGGGTGGATTACAGGAAGGCCAAATTTGAGAACGTTCGTTCTTGTAAAATCCTCACGTAGTGGTCGCGTCATTTATTGTCTGCGGCGCGCGTTTCTGCTTTACTGGCCGCGCGACTCACTACCGTGAGTCTTGATGATAGCTTTTAGATGTCTTTAGTCAGAAATATCTGAAGTGTCAAATGTGACAATATAAGGCTGACTTTCCAAAATTGGGTCGCAATTCTTTAATTACAGATTGCATTCAACTCAAGACACACTATCACGCTATACTACAACTGATGCCTGATAACTATGAACAAAGTGTTGAGAAGTTGCAGAATTATATCAGTGATGATCAGATTTGTATGATATTGAGTAGTAGTAACTCTACTAAAGCTAATAAGATAATATTTGATTGTTTGATTGAGAGGATGAGCTGTAGAGAAGAATTACTTGATCTGTGTGATCAACTGGAGACTATCAGTACATCACATCAGTTGAACATGTTGATCAGTGAAATAAGATCTGGTGAGTATGAGTTTAGATTTACTGTCTTAAGAGTTAATAGCTTGAAATTTAATGTTATCATATAGACTACAGGTGGTTGTAGAATAGGCCTCAAGGAATTATGCCAGCATAATTTTGGGAGTAATAAGGTAAAAGAATTGAGAATTATTTCAGCATTTTGAACATAATATGCAGTTAAGATAAAACTTCTGATAGCTATTAAAACAGTTATTGGTGGAATATTTTACTCTACTGAAATAGCCACCAAGCATCTTGCTGACTACATAATAAGGTTCATTATCTAATAAAATAGCTATTTTGCTGACTTAAAATTTTGTTGAATATATAATTAAAAATTCTTACAAAAATTGGAAATGATTTTGAGAATAATTAGTGCATTTTGGGAATAATAAAAGCATAATAAGAGGGTTTTTGGAGAAATTCGGAATAGAATAATGATGGAAATTTGGAGCATAATTCCCTGAGGCCTATCGTAGAATAAAGCATACTCACACATGAGTAACAATTGTTATAATAGTAGACCTCTGTGCCTCTATGTATATGTTGATTGCATGTTCCACCCGTTACAAAATGTTACAAATGAAGAACTTTATGTGAGAAGCATCTCTGCATATAGATTCAGTCACTATGGAGAATTCTCATTGGAATCTCATGAGAAACATAATAGTCAGCACATGAAGCCACTGATGTGCTACCCATGAATCAACACCTGTGTGGTAGCAGGGAAAGAAATGGGACATAAAGGAGAACACAAAAGAGTCCATGGTGTATGCATTGTACACGAATCTAGTACGATATAAGTGAAAAGGCTTGTCTAGATCCATCTGATATTGAGCAGTGCAGAAATTAAGTTAATCATAGTACCGTATAAGTTATGCATGACTGAATGCATAACTTAGCCATTAGAAAGTTCAGCTACAGTAAGCAATGCTTCTGATCTCTCTGAAGGTATGTACAGTTAGGCTTGCTTATCACTAATGAGCATTGCCTAGCAGTCTGCTTGGTATATTCATTAGTCATATATAGCCCATTGGCAAGCTGTAATAGGAAAGTACAAACCTACATTATCCCTTCTATATACATATATGTGTGACTGGATTTTAGAAAAACGTTCTAAATACATAATTATTAGAAGTTTTGAGATACACTATTTTAAATAATCAAATCAGTATAACTTTCCAAGGATAACAAGCATGTGTATGAAGTTTACACAAGAGAAGCATCAATCTATTACTTGTCAGACCACTTCCGGTACTTATAGCTGCTTGTAAACTGTAGAGTTCCACCAAATAAGATAGAAATCTGAGCAGTTGGACAACTGAAGTAGTATCACAAAGGGGTGGAGGGGGTGGGCAAGAGATCCACTTCAAAATAGAGGCAGACCACAATTGGATTCCAGACACAAGATTACACGGCTGTGCTGGCTTCTTAGTGGCTTATACGTAGCAAAATCAACAGAAAATACGTCTGGCCAACATTATCAGGCCATCCACCGGTAAACTACTGATTCTTGCCAAGCCAGACCTTTCACAAGGCCATGCGGAAACTGCCATTTGAGCTCTCCACACCACCCAGAAAAGACGTCTGTTAACACAAGCCTCAAGTAGTTTGAGTAGTACTGAGGGTCAAAACTAGTAGTATGATAGAGTAGCTATCCGCTGATGGTGTTAGTTTGATTTTTCCTGATATATGAATTGGATTGGTTTTTGTAAAATCTGGTCACATATATACAGTACTACATACTACATGATAAGCATAGACGTAATTATCATGTAAACATGTTAACATGACTATTAAACTATATACATGATTATAGACATTAAAACTATAGACATGATTATCATGTCTATAGTTTTAGATTTGAATTGTATACATTTACATACTATTGTGAATTGCTTTGCTGTATAATTTGATGTATGCACACACATACTGTACATGTGTAGGTGCTCACTTTAATCTAACCTCTACATCACCCACTACAAATATTCAGTCATCGCATAGTCTACAACATCACACATCATCAAGTAAATATAATATGAAATATTGCAGTTTGTGTACTAAACTGTCTTATCAGGTGTGAGTAGTCCATTGTATCATGTGAACTTTTCCCATGTCAGTTTGGCTCCTTCTTCAAAAGGTAATTATATGTATTGGTAAGACATGCAGTGCTACAACCCCTTAAGAATGATGCAATAATCACCAAGGTGATTATTACATACCAATGTATGTCTTAGTTATTAAGAAAATGGTCTGAGTGACTGGAATTTTGTTAGGAACCCACAGAGTATGTAGTACGTATGTTTGTGGTTAAACATCTTACCCAGCAAGACACCTAAGCCTGAGTACAGGTTTCTTACTAGCTGCATGCTTAACAAATACATTACCACAGCAAATCTCCAAATTTTATTGTATAGTTGTAGTAAGTGTATGGCATTTATTCTATAAACTTTTTTCAGTGACATATACATAGTTACATAAGGGCCCACTGGGAACTGAGCCACACTGTCAGCTTCCAGATCCCATGGCTATCATCAGTAAATCTTTTAAATCATCTGATCCATAGCAACAATCTCTCAAAACACTAACCCATATCTTGCTACAAGAACCAGAAATTTAAAATGAAGTAAGGAACCAACTGATAAAAGGTAGTGAAGTAAGAGATATGTCGAATGATGGTATTATAACATAGCTCTGGGGAAAAAATCCTATATTGGCATGGAAAATCTTTGTTCAGTTCCAAAATATGGATTTTCCTACAGAGCTATGTTATGATACAATTATTCATCTCTCTTATTTCAGCACTTAAATCCCTACTTCATTTTGAATTACAGAAATAATTTTTAAATACACTAGTTTGTTACGTTTTTGTTGTAGCTAAACCATGATATGCACACTCTACTGGAATATCAAACATGGCCATTGTATTACGGTGACTTCTTCAGTTAGTAAAGCCAACTGGAGTGTATGTAATGTTCAAAGGGTGTTGGCTTTCATGCATTGTTTTTCACCATACTTCCAATAAGGGACACATATTTCATAATCATTTACAATTAGTACAGCTATGACATTAATGGGCATGTCCCTTGATTGTTATTGGTCCTGGTTTCAAGATAACTTAATTTAAGAATGATTTAATAATCTTGTGGCATACAAAATAACAGCATTTACCAACAATAAACAGTTCAGTCTCTCTTCTTCTTCAGCTAATCCTCAGCAAAACGTCTTGTAGGAATCAGTTCTCAATGAAACATGTAGAGTTTCAACAGCAGTCTTTACAGAGTCTTTGCATAGAGAGCTAGTGTTATAGTACTGCCCTATTTGTACCATGACAAAAGGTAACCTTCAAAGGGCAACACTGGAAAAATATCTGATTAATAAACAATGACTTATGAAATAATAAACAGTGACTTTAAGAAACAATAAACAGTAACTTGTCATTTGTAACAGTACATAGACTGACCTTTTCTCCAGATCCAGCTAGTTCATAAAAGGTCCTATCATGCACTTAAACTAGAAATTAAGTAAGGTAATACAAGATGGCGGTTAAGGATGTGGGTGTAGGTATGGAGGTCCCAGGGGTTCAAAGTCTGGTACATTTTCTTTGACAATTTTTATGCACCATTTTACCCCATGGTTACTGCTCTATTAGAGTTTATTGATTGCACGACTTTACACTTGTTTGGTTTTTGCTTTATTACTTTGTAGCTGTAACACTGTTGTCATTCAAGCTATCAAAATACACTGCTACGATGATCAGCCAACCATGTACACGCCAATTTTAAGTTGTTTCCATACTCGGTTTACCATGCAGCCATAACTAGAAGTTTGATTTTTATGTGAAAAATGATCATAACTCCTTGGACATTTGTCAGATTCAGAGCAAGCTTGGTATGTGAACTCACCTTTTTACACTCTTCATTATCAAGGCAATTCAGTTACACATTTGCATTTTACAGCAATTTTTGCAAAGTGTGCATAAAGCCCCAGTAGCCCCTATAGCATATGAAGAAAGAAAACTAAAAAATTAAATCAAAACTTTGAAAGCACATATCTCAGAAATGGCTGTCAAATGCATGGCTTACCCTACCTGGCAGACAGCTATAATGCAGAGCTTTGGATAAGGAACCATGGAACTATATATTAGTGTTCTGCGATACAGTGCATTTTGTGTATCATGTATCACCATCAGTAAACTGTTCGATATAATACTGTATCACGATACTATAATGAAGTGATCATGGCTAGTCATAACTGGCACATTAGCTGATAAGTATAACGATATCCAATCTATCTATACCTTAAAGAGCTGACACTGATTCTACATTCACTGTGTATACAAATGTCTTTATTCAGTGAATGATCGTAAACTACAGTATACTGATGTGACAAATAGCTAGTGTGTTCTGATATGATTTTTAGTATGGAAACCAGAGTTGCTGTTAAAAAGCACACCTCTACCTGGATACCAACCACTATATTACACCACCCAGACAGTTAGCTACTACAAACATTTTAACACATGCTCTCACAAAGGCTCGTCCCAGATTACTCTGCACTTTACATACAGCAGATTGTTTACTGCTTAGTGGTGCAGTTCTTTATACTTAAAGTGTGACAGCTACTGTTTTTAGAAGGCCCGGGTAAAGAATATTTTAACCATAACAGCAGCACTTATACACACATATTTTTATGGCTTCTTGTAACATTCCATTTTATAGCACAGATAAATATACAGGCTTTTGATTTGAGTATCTAGATCACTGTTACAGCAATATAGCAATCACTGACTGTTCTGTTAGAAAACTTTGATATATCAATATTTTCTAAGTACAGTATCTTACCGTAATACTTATTTGCTGTATCGATATGTATTGCAGATCCCTACTAGATATTCACATGTGAAAAAGCTGTTTCTTTCTTCCTGTTAACATACTCACAGTGTGGCATGCCAGCTTTCTTGGCCACATGACACACTAGCGTGTGTCTTGATACTCATGTTACAACAGTATTAAGCAAATAAACAATACAAATTATGAAATAGTAAGCCTTCATTTTATGCATTATTTGCAAACACTCAGTAAGTTGTCACAGTTACACTTGACTGTAAAATGTTTAAACAGTCATTTATGCATAATCACTTTTATTGAATAATATTTATTTGATGATGGTATATAAGTTTAGTTTTGCTCTTGTCTAGTCTTAGCAGTACTCAAGAAGAACTACACAAGACTGTGGCATTGTCTACCTCAAAACTATGTGAAAACAGTTGAAGAAATGAGAAAATCAATAAGAGGAGTACCATCTAATTACTTAGATGATGTGAGAGTATTTCGCTCTCCCGAACTGATCAATGAAGCAATTACTGGCCAACTTATGAGTGGAATGAAAGATGACTGTGATGCATTGTGGCTCTGTGATATCATGGATGACTTCTGTGATAGTGTCACTTCAAAACAAGTTATTGCAAATATACGAAATGGTACAAGATTACACACTGCATGTTCACATTCCATACCATTTTGCAACATAAATCTTTACAATAGACTCTGTACAGATCTTAATTCATAAATCTGGTGGACAATATTTCACTCACTGTGGTGGACCCCTGTGTTGGCAACCATACAGAAAATATACATATGATAAATTATAATTCATAATTCTTAGACTAAAGTTTATCAATAGTCGCCTCTTTTACTTTTTAGTTATAAGTGAGTACCTTTGTACTAACCATAACACTTTTAGTTTGTTTAAGATCATTGAAGTTTAAGTATAGTCCAACTTTTTAAAATTTCTTTTCTGGCAACACATTATTGTAATTTTAACTAATTTAAACTTTATTAACATCTGATTAACAAGTATTGCTAAAAGATTGCTTTGCTTGTAGCTAGCTACACTATATGTAGTTCCGTTTCTTGTTCCATTCTCTTCATTTAAAAATACTTTCCTGATCTCTGCTCTCTTATTGTTTAATCTCATCACAAGATTCACGACTATGGGGAAGTATGCCCCCATCACATAGTTGATTAGAACTCTTCACATTACATTGGCACTTTGCTTCACAAGCCTTCTTTTTATTTTATCATTTGGATAGTATTATATTTATAGAGCACAAATACAGTACGCACTTCGATCACAAATGCAAATTATTTCTTGTTTATATTTCAACTATGTGTAGTCTTCAGTTTACTTTACTTCTTTTGCTATATACATACATGAGTGGTAGCATGCATTTAAAATTCAGTTATGTACAACATTTTATTTGCTTCATTACATACTGTATAATGTTTCATTTCTCATAACAATCATGCTGCTTATATGCTCACAGAAATACTAGAGGATCTCTGTTCACCACTCTCCACCATAACTACTGCTAATATATCACTACCGGATAGTGGCATCAGCTCATCATCTGGATCACACTATCCTACAACAGTACACCAAACATCAAATGAATCATCAGTGGAGGCTGAGTCTACCCCAGTAATAGTCAGCACACCAAATCCATCAGGTTGGTAAAGAGATAATGTATGCAATCATGCAGGTTCTGAAGGAGATAAATAGTTCCTTCTCCATGTAATGCAAACAGGATGCCATTAGAACAGAAACATTTTTCTACAACTGAAGCCATCAAGATGTGATAGTCACGTGGAAAAGGGTGTGGCTTGTGAAGCCATGGTTTTAAAAGTTGTGAAATCAAAGGTGACAGAGAAAAAAATAGCGGTGATTGTTCTATTAGAGTATTTTGACCAACCGACTATATACATTGTACTTGTATTTTGTAACTATGTAACTACAACTCCTTTGTTTTTACAACCATCAAAAAGTGCTACTACAGTAATCGACCTATGTACACACCATTTTCAAGATATTGCCATACTTGGTTTACTCTGTAGCCATGGCAGAAGTTAGATCTTTTCACAATTGAAATGCTTATTTTTCACAGGACTAAACATGCAGTTGATTGGTAATTTATATTGTAAATTGTGGAATGATAAAAATTGCAAACTTTAAAAATGGGAGGAGGGTGGGACACGATATGCTTAATGTGCTATTGACTCGATATGAAACTAGTGGTGTGTAGATAAAATTTGACCAGTAATTTATCAAAGCCAAATGTGATCAGGCCTGCAAAAATAGGGTGTGTGGGTGCAAACTACACTCCATCACATAATAGGCCATATCTCAGAACTGGAACAGAATATTTACATCGTATTGTATAGCTACTTAAAAGTGTTATAATGGCTGAAAAGTGCATAGCTATAGGTTGGTGTCATGAAAGATACTAGCCGTGAAATTGAAACTTGAGAAAGAAGGTAAATGTTATACACCCACATGCTCTGTTTTCTCAGGTCCAAGTATGTTGGGCTTGACAAATTTCCTAGTTCAGTACAGTTTACATACTTGGATGTCAAAAAGGCTTCATCAAGATAATTATCACTATGGGAAACCTTTAATTATCATTTTTACCCTGTACCTATGAAAATTTCTATCAAAATTTATTCCAGATTATTGGCTATGAAGTGCTTCGATTAATATGCTCATAATTTTCATGCTACCTTTGTCTGGGTCTTATTCCTATAGCCAGACTCTTTTATAGGCATGTACAATCTACACAGCTTTCTAGTGACCTTGATAAGGTGCTGGAGTGACTAAAGCAATGATCTGCTAGACAGACTATGCCTGAATACTTGTATGCCTGAAATATTTGTCCAAAACTCCTGAGCTCATTAAATAGAATTTGCTCATTGCTACATGCACCTGTACCATTGTCTATTTTGTACCCTAACTAGTGCCCACCCTATGTGAGCACCACTGTGATAATACAGTCAAACTTATGAAAAACCTATCTACTATGGAGGGAAACAGAGAGTCAGAGGTGGTTTTAGAAAATTTACTTACTGGCTTCCAACTCAAAGACAGATAAGCTCATCAGGGATGGGGTTCATTGAAGGACATTTTAATTACAGCTATTTTAACTGAATATGAATAAAATCACCCTGATAAATCATTCCACAGTTAGATCATACCACTCTTAAGTATAAGCGGATCTAAGGGGGGCCAAGGGGTGCTGTGGCCCCCTTGCCCTATTCTTGCCCCCTAGGACTCACAGTACTATATTGATACCAGAAACATGCATTCACACTGTATTCAGAAGTATAGAAAGCCAATGGGCAAATAGAAGACAACAGTTATAAATGTACTTTACAGTTATACTGTACATTGTAAAGAAAGTGAGGCAAATAAGTTTGAATTTTTATGCCTAGATCGAGATACTCTAATAGAGCAGTCACTACTACTCTAATAGATCAGTCACAATTCTAATGTCATTATAACAATACTAGCTACTCCTTATTTTGATTTAGTACACTTTACCATCAAACAGGTTTTATCTCAGGTAGGCTAACTAATCTTTATATGCATCACTAGCATACACTTCATTAGCTAAATACTATCAAAAATGTTCCCAAATTCAAACCTAATTTTAAATTTTTCTCTAACTTGCTACAGTCTCAAAACTGTATGTCTATCATTCATCCAGCTATACTGAATAAAGTTATGTAACTGAATATGACCTGTGTACTAGAATTCCTCTTGGTGGAATAAACACTGTTGTACACTAAAACTTCTTGCCCCTCTCTAAGCCCCCCATGACAGTGCCTCCTAGATCTGCCTATGTGACCCAGTCTGACAAAGCCAGGCTTATCGCCTATTAAAAAGTATCGAGAAATACCGGTTTTAAGTATTTAGTGTGTTGTAGCTCGCCAATGGTTGAAGCTATGTGTACCAAATTTTCACACGTTTTACACCAATTCCTTACCTTCCAGAGCATCCACTGTGCAAGTAGCCAACAACTAAGTTTCCCGCCATTTTAGATGGTGTTCAAAAATTGAAAAGGAAGGCCAAGGAATGAATTAGGCCAAGTTTTGAGCCATTGAGGCCTCAAAACTGGCTAAACTGAAAGGAAATTGACAGCAGAGGTACTTATTCAACACCACAGAGCTGTACAACCACATACAGTCATTCCCCGGCTGACTAGAACTCCATTAAGGCCCCACACCACATGTACAGATCACCACTGGGCTTGGAAAAAGCAGCCAGCAAAATCAGACCACTCAAGTCTAGCTGATTTTAAATGTGGAATTAGATAGTTTATTCATGTAGCTGTGTGTCCTGGGTGAAAAATCGAATCTGCTGACATGGGCAATAAGACCGGTTTTCTCAGACTGGGTCACCTATGCTCTTACGCCAGTCTATGTAGAAAGATTTGATGTATTATTGAGTAGTTGCAGAAATCAAAATAGTTTAATTGATAATTATTTTAGAGGCACGTAACAAGTTCAAGGCTCAGGAGAAGCACTTTTATGCTAAAAAGAAGCAGTTTAAATATAGTTAATTTGATCACTAGAAGTTACTTTCTTATAGTAATGTACCTTGTTTTTTTAGAATTAAATTTTCTTCGCACTTCAAGCCTATTGTGGTGCGCTTATTTAGTAGTAATATAAATTTTAAAGGCGTTTATTTACAACAGGACATAATTACGCGCCCCTCTATTGTCTCTGTACATACTTGCCTTTTCTTTACTATTCTCGTTTCATTTCACAAGATCTCTTGGCAGGGGCGTAGCTTCTTCTTGAAGTAGATCGAGATACTCTAATAGAACAGTCACATTTCTATAAGTGCCATATTTTTTATATTGTAAAGTCTTTAAGTAGCTAGTTGTTTAAACTATACAATCCGATGCTAAGCAGAAGTTGTAAGTATGCTAAATATTGATTGCTGTGTTACAGCTGTTTTGTGACTGCTCTAATAGAGTATCTTGATCGTTTTAATGCAGTACAAGATGAAAGGCAAAGTGTTATTAAGGGTTTGCTAGTTAAAATGGGTGTTAGTTGACTGCAGTTGCATGCCACTAACAGGGCCACCCAGAGAAATTAGGGGTCCCAAGGCAAAGAGTTAAAAAGGGGCCCAGGGGCAAGGAAGGGTCTAGATCCTGACTGCTCTATTAGAGTATATCGATCTTTCTTTAAACAGGTATTCAAAGGGCCCCTTTCGGGCTGGGGCTGGGGGAAAATACCCACTCCCACCCCTCCCCCCCCCCCCACCATGTGGGCGGCCCTGGCCACTAAAATTACAGTTATATTTTAATATTCTGTCACTGTAATCTGGGGTTTCTGTCAAAACCATGGAAACTCACCTACTGTTATCAACAGTGCATTACTTATTCTAACAAAAAGTATTGAAATCCCATCCAAAAACAGCTTATACCTGTAAAAAAAGTGCACGTCCAAGTAAAGCAGAGTTAACTACGACAAAAAGTAATGATATCATAATGCGGCCATGTGCGAGGTGTGCAAGTTGTAAAATTAATGTTAGCTAATCAGATAATACAATGTTATTGTTAAAGTGTTAATGAGAACTATGTGATGCTACTAGTTTTTAAGTGTGAGCATCTTCATAAATGCCACACAAATTAATTCTCAATAAAGCAATGTGTATAGATTCTCTGATAGCAATAAATAGTTTGAGTTTGGCCACCTTTCCTTTGTTCGTAGCATTGCCGTATACAGGAAAGGCGGCCAAACTCAAATTATTTATTGCTATCAGAGAATCTATACACATTGCTTTATTGAGAATTAAATTTGTGTGGCATTTATGGAGATGCTCACACACTTAAAAACTAGCAGCATCATATAGTTCTCATTAACACTTTAACAATAACGTTGTATTATCTGATTAGCTAATATTAATTTTACAACTTGTACACCTCGCACATGGCCGCATTATGATATCATTACTTTTTGTCGCAGTTAACTCTGCTTTACTTGGACGTGCACTTTTTTTACAGCTATAAGTTGTTTTTGGATGGGATTGAAATTACAATTCCTAAATTTTTCCTTACTCTTGTACGAATGTACATTGCAATCAAAATAATATTTTGCAAAATTAGGTTTATTATGACTAGCCAGTTAAGATACATGAGATTAACATCACCTTGTCTGTACATTTATAGACATAGGCGGCTCCAAGATTGTTGATGACTGGTTTCTCATCAAGAGCATATACTGTAGCTAGATTTTTAGTGAAGACCAAAAAAGTTACTTTCTGCTGAGAATAACTGCCCTCCACTAACTAAATATTATTATCACTGATAAGGTAAAAATCCTTAATTATAGCTTGCTATACTGCTGTTCTGAATACTGTGACTACTTTGTTAGAGTGATTGACTGCTCTATTAAAGTACTGTATCTTGATCTGAACATGACTGGTTTCCGGAACCCTCAGAAACCCCTTGAAGCCACCCCTGATACATACCTCAGATTGGTTTTCACACAGTTTATACTGTACATAGACATGCTACATGATGTTATTATTAACTGTTTATATACATAGGATGTACAGTGTCAAGAATGGAATTGCAGGATCAACTGAAGTATGACCAACTGCGCATAAAACAAGGTACTTGTTATGTGAATAAGTTTAATAGTACATCATGTTATAACAAAACATATCTGTATAATATAGTTAAAGTTTTGCTGTGAGTTCTATTATGGATAACAAAGCATGAGGTGCATGACTGAGATGTTAAATAAAACATGAGGCAAAGCCAAGCATTGATTGGCATTAAGGCCAGGTGCCAAGTATTGTGTATCTGTATAACAAAAGGTAGGTGATGCTTTAAAACTTTAATACAACATTTAATGGATTGAAATCCAGTACACTCATGGCAGCTTGCCTATGGTGGTTATGTACTTACATGTGTTGACGCTAGTCCAGGTGAGTGTTAATTGTTCAAGCTCATGTTAGTGCTAACGTTTCAGCTTCCTAGCAGTGTACAACAACAACAAGCCTGTTAATTAGTATAGATAATCACACACATTTGAGTGTAATTAGAGGACAATTGTACAAGTATCAGTCAAAATTACACGAGGTGAAACGAAGTGCAATTTTGACTGTTACAAGTAAAATTAGTTTAAAAATAAACATAAAACACTCAGTAAAATTAATTAAGTACACTAAGCTACTGATTACTGAATTCTGGTAATATGTTGGCCATGTGTTAAGAGTTGATGACAATAAACTGCTGACGTTTGTATGTAATTCTGTCATAGTTGTACTTTAATAAACTTTGAAGTTTCATAAAGTGCAATTGGTGGTATACAGTTCACATCTTAACTATACTTTGAGTACACCATTTCGTATGAAGTCGATCATGCAAAATAAGCCCAAGTACACCTGTATGTATATATGTACTTAATAGTTCTGGTGAGTGGTATTTGTAACATGTGCTCTGTGCAAGTGTATTATCCCATTTTAAATTTATGTGTGTGTGTGTGTGTGTGTGTGTGTGTGTGAGTATCAAAGTGATGCACTTGGTGATAACTACCAAAAAGCAGGACAGAACGGCTCTACTATTGTACAATATGTTAGTTATCACCAAGTGATAAAACCTGCGATTGAGCCATTCAGATTGGTTTGTGACATCATACACTGTAGCAACAACATTAATGGTATTGTTTACCAATGGAGCAAATAACCTATATGGAATGTTAATACAAAAACACTCCAGTACAACACGTGTACGTATAATATACCGTTTAAATCTTACAATAACAGGTTAATCCTTTGCACACTGGCACTATACTATTGTGATGTATTACACAAATGTCAAGAAACAGCTAGCCTGTGTCTATTTTCAGGGATCAGTTCCAGCAGTGTATGGTGAAGAATCGACTTCCTTGAATAACCTCTGGCTCCATTGTTTTATCTTAGGAGTTGTTCTTGCATGCTATGCACACTGCTCCACTAAAGAAAAAGTATACCTCCAAAAACTGCTGTTTTGTAGAATGTCCATCATCAAAGTTTATAGACTGTGTTATAGTGTTTATATAATAGCTAGCTACAAAGTTAAATCTGGAATAAATTTTGTACACTAAAAGAATCAGAACTCACTACAAAGGAGCTCAACCAAGAGACTTGTTTTAATGTCCATAAGCTATTGTGCACTTCCCACACATGCAGGGGTATAAAATAGTCATATCAGTGGTGGAGTTTCTGTGGTTTCAACAGAAACCACTTTTAAATTTAACTCAATGCCAGTATAATTAACTTCATTACTGTTCTTTGACAATTTTGTCATAGCAAACAATTATATACTGTACCACTGTATTTAAGTGACATGCATGCAATTGCACTTAATTAACACCAATTAACCCTCAGCAACACTTCACTTTTCATCTCCCACTGCATTAAAAACAATGGAGATACTCTAATAGAGCAGTCAGGTAGCTACTCTAATAGAGCAATCAAAGCTACACCTTAGTCACAACTTTTGCCCTATATTTAACTATATATTCAGATGATATCATTGCAAATATACATGTCCTCGGCTTTAATTACCTCGATTTGGGATATAACTATAACTTATAGACATCTGTTTTATATCAGTATATTACTAATCAGTAACTTACAATAATCAATTTAGATGACTGTACTATTAGAGTTTGTAAAATTCAAATGCAGAATCCAGATTATGCAAAGTTGCTGTTTTACAGCATTTCCACACTTTAATCCTAAATATTTTGTGATTCAATGATTTGACAGTGCATAATTTCAGGAGATTGTATGTAGCTATATAGATCTCATGGCAACAATCAAGGGTGTTTCCAGGGTCATCATGTGTCTGTTCTTGTAAGATAATTAAGTATCTCATGCTAGTTACCTCTTTTCTGATGCAGTTATTAAGCATGAAGCCAATGCACTAGATAACTGCATATAATCTATTCACAATAGGAATAAAGTGTCCACCACCTCCACCACTGCCACCCAACTATGTGTGTCGTCAACAGCTACTGGATGAGATGGTCACTAAATTATGTCAGTCCACCATTGATCCTAATAGTTATGGAACAAGTTTAACAGTTACTGGAGCTGGTGGATTTGGCAAGACTTCTATTGCCACTGCTTTATGTCATCATCCTGTGATAAAGGAACAATTCAAAGATGGTGTTGTGTTTATAGAGCTTGGACCACAAGCTACTGATCCCAGTATGAAGTTAAAAGGATTATATAATTTATTGAGCGATGAACAATGTGATATTAATGTCGTTGAACAACAAATCAATCAACTTACAAGTCGTTATTGTCGTAATCTTCTTGTCGTTATTGATGATGTGTGGCATGTTGAAGATGCTGAGCAGATAGTGAAGGCATTTAGTAACTGTAAAATAGTTCTCACTACCAGGATGAATGACATTGAACAATACATACCTACCAAACAGGTAGTTAGTGTAGGTCCAATGAAGCAAAGTGAAGCTATCTCTCTACTGACCTGTAGAGTGATTGATATCAGTCAACTGTCACAAGAGGATGTGAACTCGCTTGATGAACTAGCTCAAGATGTACACCTGTGGCCACTGCTTCTGTCACTTGTAAGAGGACAATTGTCTCACAGTCTGAAACAATATCATTTACCTAACCATGAAGCTATTCAAAATGTACAAACCAAATTATGTAATAAAGGTCTGACAGCTTTGGATAAGAACAACATTAAGAGAAGTCGTAAATATGCAGTGAAGTTTTGCATTGAAGTGACTCTGGATCTGTTAACAAAAACATTATCAAATAAAATAAAATCACTGATATTATGGACTGGAATTGGTACTTCGCTGCCAACAGTGGTATTGCAAAATTTATGGAAGGTTACTGAATTTGAAGCAAGAGACAGTATAGACCAACTATGGGCTTATGGCCTTGTCCAGCTTACTGATATTACATCACCAATGCGTAGCAAATATGTGGAGGTTCATGCCCTCATCAGTCAATACTTCATTGAGAACATGAATAGCCATGAAGCAATATCTCTTTCACCAGTTGGAAAATTAGGTACTTCTGAATCTGTGAAACAAGGATTAGCTAATTTCTTTGAAATGAGTCATGGATTAAGAGACAACATTTCCCTGAATGCTACAGAACTGTTGAACACCATACATAGTGAGATTGAAAATCACAGGTTGATACTTTACCTAAAACTGGTTAATATGTATACAATATTAGATCCACATTTCATCATAGAGATATTAACAGAAATAAAGGAGCATGCACTACTTTCAACATGTGTTAGCAACTTTCAGCCCCTATTTGGAGATCGAGTTGACTCACTAATAAAAGAATGCCAGAAATTGTTAAAAAATGCTTACAAATTGAGTAGAAAATTAAACCAAACTGTTCATCACTGCCTTTGTGAAAAGAATTACCAAACTTTACTGCAAACTGTTAAATGTTATTCTGACACTTACCGTGTTGGATTTGTAGCACAAAAAGCAGTTATCTTAGTAGAGGAATTGATGTCGCACTGTGATGATGATGTCTTTCTACAGTACATTAGAGAAAAGTTTGAGAAGCTGCAAACTAAGACTCCAGGTTATCATGATATTGCACTAATGATACTGCCTTCTATTAAACAGTTTACCAGACAACTTGACCGGATACAAAACTCACTACAGTCATGTTATGCTGACATAGAAAGAGCAGCCTATTCTATTGAAGCTGGAGAGTTTAATGAAGACAATGAATTGCTCAGACACAATCAACTTATAGAATTACAAAAGGTAGCCCCTAACTATGTGTATAAACTAGTTTCAAATCAATAACATGTATATTTCACATTAGCACAATCAGACCAAATGATCAGACTATTTTGTACACTATAATTAATTATAGCAAATCATAGTTCATGCATTTTAAGCACCACAATTTTGCAAACTCACACATGATTAGCTAACACTTCTTATATATAATTATTTGTTTGTACACTTTTTCCAATTTATTGTATTACAAACAATGTACAGACACATTATCACAAATAATGTACAAGCACTTTGTATGTTAGTAAAACATTACAATATATTTATAGGAAAATGTATGTATGTATTGTGACTGAATTTCGGAAAATCACCCATATGGGCATGCTTGAGATACAATAGTACTTGTACAAGATAAATAAAATATCAGTAATTTACACTATTGACCAATACCGATGTCAGTGCATTGGTATTGGTACAGCCCTATTTAAAAGTACAGACAATGCTGTTATCTATGGAAACATCCATTTGACAACCTTCAGATGTCCTATTATGCTCAAAATTACATGGTTATAATTATTAGGCATTAAGTTGAAATTCGTACGTCTCACAAAAATTCTAGCAATTTGTACTACTGTAACTACTGTATGTAGCCGCATCTACCAAAACCTGACATGATCAAACGAGCCTAAATTTTATAGTATAAAACATTGATTGTAAACTTGTGTATTATTAAAAAAACTCTTTAACATTTTTGAGCACTTTGTTCTTAGTCAAGAAAAGGTTTAACGATAAAAACTTGAAATTCACCTACTCAAAAATCTTTGTTTTTTTGGTAGGCAAGAGGATACTTAAGTTATGGTTACTTGTTTACATGTGGTCGAAACAACAGTGCATGATCAGTCTTTCTTCATGGAATTCGCATTTGTATGTAGTGAACAAAAGTGATACAAGGGAAAACTTACCCATCAATCAATCACCCTACTCACGGTAAACAGGATGGTTCAAATTCTAATTCCATATGTCACTAACTTCGTAAGTTACAAACCATTTTAATAAGTGCCTATAATATAATAATTTTCCCTATACTTGCTGTATAAATCAATTTTTTGTTGTTGCTACTTGTGTAGGGCTTTAGCTCCAAAAGTTATTGGCATATAAGGCTGAAACTAGTTATTGGCATATAAGGTTGAAACTAGTTATTGGCATATGTAACACTTTCACACCTCAGATCAAAGGAATTCTTTATGCTACAAATGTGATGTGGCACGCTTAGCAGTACAACATCTAGATGTTGCACTGCAAAGTGTGCTGACAACTCATTACTGCATTCCACAAACTGTACAGCTTTATAATGCTTCTTACTATTGAATACTGTAGTAAAATGTATATGTGACCGGATTTCATATAACAAGGCTTCCACACACACAAAATCAAACTTACGATTTTACAAGAAATGGATTGCTGGTCTAATACACTATCATATTTCACACTGTACTTCCTTCAGCACTGGCAAGTCTGGTTTCTGTAGCAGCTTTCTTCCGACCCTGTCAAAGCCACGAGTGTGAGATTGGCACCATTAAATGGCCATGGCTTTGTGATAATGGTGTGTAGTGAGCTGGGACTTCACAGAGAGCTCGCCAATAGTGTTCTCAGTCAATTTGGAGTAATTTGAGGGCCATGGAGGGCCATGGAGAGCCCAAACTTGGCCTCTGGACTCCAATCGTCTTCTTACTCCATTTTATACCCGTATATTAAGACCACCGTCCACCCCCACCCTCCCACCCTTAGTACTACCCCCACCCTCCCACCCTTAGTACTACCATCTGTGATATTATTACCCACTCGAAAAAAGCTGCTCAAAACAGGGCAAATTTTGGGCATCAGAAATGTATACACCCACTCAGTGATAGCTAGTGAACAGATGAACAATTGGTGCAAATTTTGTTTGCACAGCTGTAGGCACTGGGAAGTTATTACGCAATGATTCCTTAAAATCGCCATATCTCCTAACAAAGCTTTGTGCGTCGAAGCCTTGTTTTGTCAAATCCAGTCACATATGAAACCTATATGACCAACATCCACTTTACATTGTGGGCTTCAGTGATCTCCTGTGGCCTACAATTGAGCCCTCCTGTGGCTCTCAATTGAGACCAACCGAATCCCACAATCAAAACTGTCTCATGGTGATAAGGTTTCTTATACATTTTGAAAACCTTACATAGTAAGTACTGGTGTTATAGTAAGAGCTAATGTGAAGCTTTGATACAGTAACCATCAAGACACACGGTAGTGTGTCGTGCGGCCCAAGAAGCCGGCGCGCCACACCGTGAGTATCAAGACACACAGTAGTGTGCCGTGCGGCCCAAGAAGCCGGCGCGCCACACAGTGAGTATATTGACAGGAAGAACGAAAACGTAATTTTCACACCTTTGTATCTCGGTGATCACTTATCTGATTGGAACCAAATTTGCTACACAGTTGCCCGCCAGCCAAGGGAGTCTACATTCCAAATTTGAAGGAAATCGCTCCAGCCATTTCCGAGATACGAGCTGCCAAAGTTTCGTTTTTTTTTCTTCGTTTTTTTTTTCTTCTTCGTCTTTTCGCACACTTGCAAAAATTGCGATAACAAGCAAACGCGTACTCCGATCGCCTTGAAATGTGGCACACAGAAAGGGAGTCCAAAGGCGAATCCTAGCATCAACTTTGGTACAAATCCGATGAATGGTTCAGGAGTTATGACCGATTATTCGCGTAAAACAAGATCGATTTGTTGTCACGCCTACAGGGTAAACCGCTTCATGGAATGAGTTGAAAATTGCTATGTAGATGGAGTAACCATCGTAGGAGTGCCTTTTGGTGGTTTGAAAGAAATCGAGATAAAGACCACGGAGATATGACACAAAACCCAACCTGTGTCACAATTACGCGATCGATTTTTTATGAATAAAAAAGTATTAGTTTTCACGCCTACTAGGCAAACCGCTTAGAGCAATGAGCTGAAAATCGGTGTATAGCTAGAATAATCTTCATAGAAAGTCCTTGCAGTAGTACAGAAGAATCGGATTACAAACCACTGAGTTATGATTTGAAAGCCAACTCCGTATAGCAAATGCGAGATCGAGATACTCTAATAGAACAGTCACCCTAATAGAGCATTCGGCTAATTTATTTACTCCATTATAGAATTTTATTACATCACAAGTTATTCTGTACGGAGTTCAGATGCAAACAGTTAATCTTATAGACAGTTCAGCAAGAAGACAGTCACCATGTGGAGAGTTAAGCAAATATACCACTATAGAGATTCAGAACATTACAAGTCACACTGAAGAAAGTTCAGCTATAAACAAGTCATGCACTGTGTAGAGAATTAAGCTACAATTAAGTCACTCTCTAGAGAATTCAGATGCACAGAATTCAGCTACACACAAGTCACTGTGGAGAGAGTTCAGCTACAAACAAATTACCCTTTAGAGTGATCAGCTACAAACAAAACACTTTGCAGGGTGTTCAACTGCAACAAATCAATTACCTTTAGAGTTATCAGCAATGAACAAATCAACACAAATCTACCTGTAGAGAGATCAGCTAGAAACAAATCACCCTGAAGAGAGTTCAGCTACAAAAAATCACCCTGTAGAGACATCAGCTAGAAACTAGACACAATATAAGGAGTTCAGCTACAAGCAATCACCCTGTAGAGAGTTCAGCTAAAACAAATCAACCTGCAGAGAGATCAGCTACAAACAAATCACCTTATAGAGAGTTCAGCTACAAACAGATTACCTGTAGAGAGATCGACTACAAACAAATCAACCTGCAGAGAGATCATCTATATACACACAAATCAACTTGTAGAGAGATCAGCTACAAACAAATCACCCTGTAGAGAGATCAGCTAGAAACTACACACAATGTAAGGAGTTCAGCTACAAACAAATCACCCTGTAGAGAGATCAGCTACAAACTAGACACAAAGTAAGGAGTTCAGCTACAAGCAAATTACCCTGTAGAGAGTTCATCTACAAACAAATCAACCTGTAGAGCAATCAGCTAGAAACAAATCACCCTGAAGAGAGGTCAGCTACAAAAAATCACCCTGTAGAGAGATCAGCTAGAAACAAATCACCCTGAAGAGAGGTCAGCTACAAAAAAATCACCCTGTAGAGAGATCAGCTACAAACAAATTGCCCTGTAGAGAGATCAGATACAAACAAATCAACCTGCAGAGAGATCAGCTACACACAAATCAACTTGTAGAGAGTTCAGCTACAAACAAATTACCCTGTAGAGAGATCGGCTACAAACAAATCAGCCTGTAGAGAGTTCAGCTAAAACAAATCAACCTGCAGAGAGATCAACTACAAACAAATCACCTTATAGAGAGTTCAGCTACAAACAAATCTCCCTGTAGAGAGATCAGCTAGAAGAAGTTACCTTGTAGAGAGTTCAGCTTCAAACAAATCACCCTGTAGAAAGATCAGCTAGAAGAGGTCACTTTGTAGAGAGTTCAGTTACAAAAAAACCACCATGTAGAGAGCTCAGCTACAAACTAGTGACCTTGTAGAGACATCAGCTAGAAGAAGTTACCTTGTAGAGAGTTCAGCTACAAAGAAACCATTCTTTAAAGAGCTCAGCTGCAAACAAAGCACCTGTACAGAATTCAGCTACAAATAAATAACCCTGTAGAAAGATGAGCTAGAAAAAGTTACCTTGTAGAGAGTTCAGTTACAAAGAAACCACCATGTAGAGAATTCAGCTACAAACTAGTGACCCTGTAAAGACATCAGCTAGAAGAAGTTACCTTGAGAGAGTTCAACTACAGAGAAACCATCATGTAGAGAGTTCAGCTACAAACAAATCTACCTGTAGAGAGATCAGCTAGAAGAAGTTACCTTGTAGAGAGTTCAGCTTCAAACAAATCACCTTGTAGAAAGATCAGCTAGAAGAGGTCACCTTATAGAGAGTTCAGTTACAAAAAAACCACCATGTAGAGAGCTCAGCTACAAACTAGTGACATTGTAGAGACATCAGCTAGAAGAAGTTACCTTGTAGAGAGTTCAGCTACAAAGAAACCATTCTTTAAAGAGCTCAGCTGCAAACAAAGCACCTGTACAGAATTCAGCTACAAATAAATCACCCTGTAGAAAGATGAGCTAGAAAAAGTTACCTTGTAGAGAGTTCAGTTACAAAGAAACCACCATGTAGAGAATTCAGCTACAAACTAGTGACCCTGTAAAGACATCAGCTAGAAGAAGTTACCTTGAGAGAGTTCAGCTACAAAGAAACCATTATTTAAAGAGCTCAGCTGCAAACAGATCACCTATACAGAATTCAGCTACAAACAAATCACCATGTAGAGAGATCAGCTAGAAGAAGTTACCTTGTAGATAGTTCAGCAACAAAGAAACCACCATGTAGAGAGTTCAGCTGCAAAGAAATCACCCTGTATAAAATTCTGCCACGAACAAATTGCCCTGTAGAAAGATCAGTTAGAAGAAGTTACCTTGTAGATAGTTCAGCTACAAACAAATCACCATGTAGAGAGATCAGCTAGAAGAAGTTAACTTGTAGAGAGTTCATCTACAAAGAAACCATCATTTAGAGAGTTCAGCTTCAAACAAATCACCTGTAGAGAGTTCAGCTACAAACAAATCTCCCTGTAGAGAGATCAGCTAGAAGAAGTTACCTTGTAGAGAGTTCAGCTTCAAACAAATCACCCTGTAGAAAGATCAGCTAGAAGAGGTCACTTTGTAGAGAGTTCAGTTACAAAAAAACCACCATGTAGAGAGCTCAGCTACAAACTAGTGACCTTGTAGAGACATCAGCTAGAAGAAGTTACCTTGTAGAGAGTTCAGCTACAAAGAAACCATTCTTTAAAGAGCTCAGCTGCAAACAAAGCACCTGTACAGAATTCAGCTACAAATAAATAACCCTGTAGAAAGATGAGCTAGAAAAAGTTACCTTGTAGAGAGTTCAGTTACAAAGAAACCACCATGTAGAGAATTCAGCTACAAACTAGTGACCCTGTAAAGACATCAGCTAGAAGAAGTTACCTTGAGAGAGTTCAACTACAGAGAAACCATCATGTAGAGAGTTCAGCTACAAACAAATCTACCTGTAGAGAGATCAGCTAGAAGAAGTTACCTTGTAGAGAGTTCAGCTTCAAACAAATCACCTTGTAGAAAGATCAGCTAGAAGAGGTCACCTTATAGAGAGTTCAGTTACAAAAAAACCACCATGTAGAGAGCTCAGCTACAAACTAGTGACATTGTAGAGACATCAGCTAGAAGAAGTTACCTTGTAGAGAGTTCAGCTACAAAGAAACCATTCTTTAAAGAGCTCAGCTGCAAACAAAGCACCTGTACAGAATTCAGCTACAAATAAATCACCCTGTAGAAAGATGAGCTAGAAAAAGTTACCTTGTAGAGAGTTCAGTTACAAAGAAACCACCATGTAGAGAATTCAGCTACAAACTAGTGACCCTGTAAAGACATCAGCTAGAAGAAGTTACCTTGAGAGAGTTCAGCTACAAAGAAACCATTATTTAAAGAGCTCAGCTGCAAACAGATCACCTATACAGAATTCAGCTACAAACAAATCACCATGTAGAGAGATCAGCTAGAAGAAGTTACCTTGTAGAGAGTTCAGCTTCAAACAAATCACCCTGTAGAAAGATCAGCTAGAAGAGGTCACTTTGTAGAGAGTTCAGTTACAAAAAAACCACCATGTAGAGAGCTCAGCTACAAACTAGTGACCTTGTAGAGACATCAGCTAGAAGAAGTTACCTTGTAGAGAGTTCAGCTACAAAGAAACCATTCTTTAAAGAGCTCAGCTGCAAACAAAGCACCTGTACAGAATTCAGCTACAAATAAATAACCCTGTAGAAAGATGAGCTAGAAAAAGTTACCTTGTAGAGAGTTCAGTTACAAAGAAACCACCATGTAGAGAATTCAGCTACAAACTAGTGACCCTGTAAAGACATCAGCTAGAAGAAGTTACCTTGAGAGAGTTCAACTACAGAGAAACCATCATGTAGAGAGTTCAGCTACAAACAAATCTACCTGTAGAGAGATCAGCTAGAAGAAGTTACCTTGTAGAGAGTTCAGCTTCAAACAAATCACCTTGTAGAAAGATCAGCTAGAAGAGGTCACCTTATAGAGAGTTCAGTTACAAAAAAACCACCATGTAGAGAGCTCAGCTACAAACTAGTGACATTGTAGAGACATCAGCTAGAAGAAGTTACCTTGTAGAGAGTTCAGCTACAAAGAAACCATTCTTTAAAGAGCTCAGCTGCAAACAAAGCACCTGTACAGAATTCAGTTACAAATAAATCACCCTGTAGAAAGATGAGCTAGAAAAAGTTACCTTGTAGAGAGTTCAGTTACAAAGAAACCACCATGTAGAGAATTCAGCTACAAACTAGTGACCCTGTAAAGACATCAGCTAGAAGAAGTTACCTTGAGAGAGTTCAGCTACAAAGAAACCATTATTTAAAGAGCTCAGCTGCAAACAGATCACCTATACAGAATTCAGCTACAAACAAATCACCATGTAGAGAGATCAGCTAGAAGAAGTTACCTTGTAGATAGTTCAGCAACAAAGAAACCACCATGTAGAGAGTTCAGCTGCAAAGAAATCACCCTGTATAAAATTCTGCCACGAACAAATTGCCCTGTAGAAAGATCAGTTAGAAGAAGTTACCTTGTAGATAGTTCAGCTACAAACAAATCACCATGTAGAGAGATCAGCTAGAAGAAGTTAACTTGTAGAGAGTTCATCTACAAAGAAACCATCATTTAGAGAGTTCAGCTTCAAACAAATCACCTGTAGAGAGTTCAGCTACAAACAAATCTCCCTGTAGAGAGATCAGCTAGAAGAAGTTACCTTGTAGATCGTTCAGCTACGAACAAGTCACCCTGTAGAGAGATCAGCTAGAAGAAGTTACCTTGTAGAGAGTTCAGCTACAAAGAAAACACCATGTAGAGAGTTCAGCTGCAAAGAAATCACCTTGTAGAAAATTCTGCCAGAAACAAATTGCCCCGTAGAAAGATCAGTTAGAAGAAGTTACCTTGTAGAGAGTTCAGCTACAAAGAAACCATTCTGTAAAGAGCTCAGCTGCAAACAAATCACCTGTACAGAATTCAGCTACAAACAAATCACCCTGCAGAGAGATCAGCTAGAAGAAGTTAACTTGTAGAGAGTTCAGCTACAAAGAAACCATCATTTAGAAAGTTCAGTTACAAACAGATCTCCTTGTAGAGAGATCAGCTAGAAGAAGTTACCTTGTAGAGAGTGAAGCTACAAACAAATCACCCTATTGAAAGATCAGCTAGAAGAAGTCACCTTGTAGAAAGTTCTGTTACAAAGAAACCACTATGTAGAGAGTTCAGCTACAAACTAGCTACCTTGTAGAGACATCAGCTAGAAAAGTTACCTTGTAGAGAGTTCAGCTACAAAGAAACCATTCTGTAAAGAGCTCAGTTGCAAACAAATCACCTGTACAGAATTCAGCTACGAACAAATCATCCTGTAGAGAGATCAGCTAGAAAAAGTTACCTTGTAGATAGTTCAGCTAGAAACAAATCACCCTGTAGAGAGATCAGTTAGAAGAAATTACATTGTAGAGTGTTCAGCTACAAAGAAACCATCATGTAGAGAGTTCAGCTGCAAAGAAATCACCCTGTAGAAAATTCTGCCAGAAACAAATTGCCCTGTAGAAAGATCAGTTAGAAGAAGTTACCTTTTAGAGAGTTCAGCTACAAAGAAACCACCTGTACAGAATTCAGCTACAAACAAATCACCTGTACAGAATTCAGCTACATACAAATCACCTGTAGAGAGTTCAGCTACAAACAAATCTCCCTGTAGAGAGATCAGCTAGAAGAAGTTACTTTGTAGATAGTTCAGCTACAAACAAATCACCCTGTAGAAAGATCAGTTAGAAGAAGTTACTTTGTAGAGAGTTCAGCTACAAAGAAACCATTCTGTAAAGAGCTCAGCTGCAAACAAATCACCTGTAAAGAATTCAGCTACAAACAAATCACCCTGTAGAGAGATCAGCTAGAAGAAGTTACCTTGTAGATAGTTCAGCTACAAATAATCTCCCTGTAGAGAGATCAGCTAGAAGAAATTACCTTGTAGAGAGTTCAGCTACAAAGAAACTATCATGTAGAGAGTTCAGCTGCAAAGAAATCACCACTGTCCAAATTTCAAGGCAATAGCTCTTTCCAATCTGAAGTTATCAATTGTCAAAGTTGGCAAATTGGATGTGTGTGGAAGACCCCTTTTCGCAAATCCGATCACATATGTATTATATATATATAATTTGTACATTTACTGATAAAATATTTAAAGTATATCTACTTCATCTTTTCATCTTCCTGTAGTAAAGAAAAAAACATAGGTTAAAAAAGTCCCAAAGCTGGCCATAGGCCGGCTTTGGGGTATACAAATACAAAAAGAAATGAAATCTAATCCAAAACAGCCAAGCTGTAAAAAAGTGTGCGGCCCTCAGAAAGGCTATGGTGAAAAAAGATGTGAAATCCAAGGTGGCGACCAAGAAATGGCTGTGATGGTAGGTTAATGGTAAAAATTTTAATAAAGACATTCAGGTGAATTTTTGTGGCTCTTCACAAAATTTACCTAAATTGTCATTATTAAAATTTTTACCATTAACCTACCATCACAGCCATTTCTTGGCCGCCACCTTGGATTTCACATCTTTTTTCACCATAGCCTTTCTGAGGGCCGCACACTTTTTTTACAGCTTGGCTGTTTTGGATTAGATATCATTGACAGGAAGAACGAAAACGTCATTTTCACACCTTTGTATCTCGGTGATCACTTATCTGATTGAAACCAAATTTGTTTGTACACAGTTGCCCGCCAGCCAAGGGAGTCTACATTCCAATTTGAAGGAAATCGCTCCAGCCATTTCCGAGATACGAGCTGCCAAAGTTTGGTTTTTTTTTCTTCGTTTTTTTTTCTTCTTCTTCGTCTTTTCGCACACTTGCAAAAATTGCTATAACAAGCAAACGCGTACTCCGATCGCCTTGAAATTTGGCACACAGAAAGGGAGTCCAAAGGCGAATCCTAGCATCAAATTTGGTACAAATCCGAAGAATGGTTCAGGAGTTATGACCGATTATTCGCGTAAAACAAGATCGATTTGTTGTCACGCCTATAGGGTAAACCGCTTCATGGAATGAGTTGAAAATTGCTATGTATATGGAGTAACCATCGTAGGAGTGCCTTTTGGTGGTTTGAAAGAAATCGAGATAAAGACCACGGAGATATGACACAAAACCCAACCTGTGTCACAATTACGCGATCGATTTTTATGAATAAAAAAGTATTAGTTTTCACGCCTACTAGGCAAACCGCTTAGAGCAATGAGCTGAAAATCGGTGTATAGCTGGAATAATCTTCATAGAAAGTCCTTGCAGTAGCACAGAAGAATCGGATTACAAACCACTGAGTTATGATTCGAAAGCCAACTCCGTGTAGCAAATGCGAGATCGAGATACTCTAATAGAACAGTCACCCTAATAGAGCATTCGGCTAATTTATTTACTCCATTATAGAATTTTATTACATCACAAGTTATTCTGTACGGAGTTCAGATGCAAACAGTTAATCTTATAGACAGTTCAGCAAGAAGACAGTCACCATGTGGAGAGTTAAGCAAATATACCACTATAGAGATTCAGAACATTACAAGTCACACTGAAGAAAGTTCAGCTATAAACAAGTCATGCACTGTGTAGAGAATTAAGCTACAATTAAGTCACTCTCTAGAGAATTCAGATGCACAGAATTCAGCTACACACAAGTCACTGTGGAGAGAGATCAGCTAGAAACAAATCACCCTGAAGAGAGTTCAGCTACAAAAAATCACCCTGTAGAGACATCAGCTAGAAACTAGACACAATATAAGGAGTTCAGCTACAAGCAATCACCCTGTAGAGAGTTCAGCTAAAACAAATCAACTTGCAGAGAGATCAGCTACAAACAAATCACCTTATAGAGAGTTCAGCTACAAACAGATTACCTGTAGAGAGATCGGCTACAAACAAATCAACCTGCAGAGAGATCAGCTATATACACACAAATCAACTTGTAGAGAGATCAGCTACAAACAAATCACCCTGTAGAGAGATCAGCTAGAAACTACACACAATGTAAGGAGTTCGGCTACAAACAAATCACCCTGTAGAGAGATCAGCTACAAATTAGACACAAAGTAAGGAGTTCAGCTACAAGCAAATTACCCTGTAGAGAGTTCATCTACAAACAAATCAACCTGTAGAGCAATCAGCTAGAAACAAATCACCCTGAAGAGAGGTCAACTACAAAAAATCACCCTGTAGAGAGATCAGCTAGAAACAAATCATCCTGAAGAGAGGTCAGCTACAAAAAATCACCCTGTAGAGAGATCAGCTAGAAACAAATCACCCTGAAGAGAGGTCAGCTACAAAAAAATCACCCTGTAGAGAGATCGGCTACAAACAAATCAACCTGCAGAGAGATCAGCTACACACAAATCAACTTGTGGAGAGTTCAGCTACAAACAAATTACCCTGTAGAGAGATCGGCTACAAACAAATCAGCCTGTAGAGAGTTCAACTAAAACAAATCAACCTGCAGAGAGATCAACTACAAACAAATCACCTTATAGAGAGTTCAGCTACAAACAAATTACCCTATAGAGAGATCGGCTACAAACAAATCAACCTGCAGAGAGATCAGCTACACACAAATCAACTTGTAGAGAGATCAATTACAAACAAATCACCCTGTAGAGAGATCAGCTAGAAACTACACACAATATAAGGAGTTCAGTTACAAATAAATCACCTTATAGAGAGTTCAGCTACAAACAAATCACTCTGTAGAGAGATCAGCTAGAAACTGGACACAATGTAAGGAGTTCAGCTACAAGCAAATCACCCTTTAGTGAGTTCAGCTACAAACAAATCAACCTGCAGTGAGATCACCTACAAAAAAGCACCTTGTACAGAGTTCAGCTACAAACAAATTACCCTGTAGAGAGATCGGCTACAAACAAATCAACCAGTAGAAAGATCAGCTACACACAAATCAACTTGTAGAGATATCAGCTAGAAACTAGATACAATGCAAGGAGTTCAGCTACAAGCAAAATCACCCTTTAGTGAGTTCAGCTACAAACAAATCAACCTGCAGTGAGATCACCCACAAAAACGCACTTGTACAGAGTTCAGTTACAAACAAATCACCCTGTAGAGAGATCAGGTAGAAGAATTCACCTTGTGGAGAGTTCATTTACAAAGAAACCATCATATAGAGAGTTCAGCTACAAAGAAATTACCCCGTAGAGAGTTCAGCAAGAAGAAGTCACCTTGTAAAGAGTTTAGCTACAAAGAAACCATCATGTACAGAGTTCAGCTACAAAGAAACCACTTGTACAGAATTCAACTACAAACAAATCACCCTGTATAGAGATCAGCTAGAAGAAGTTACCTTGTAGATAGTTCAGCTACAACAATTCACCCTGTAGAAAGATCAGCTAGAAGAAGTCACCTTGTAGAGTGTTCAGTTACAAAGAAACCATCATGTAGAGAGTTCAGCTGCAAACAAATCACTCTGTAGAGAGTTCAGCAACAAAGAAACCGCCATGTAGAGAGTTCAGCCTCATACAAACCACCTTGTAGAGAATTCAACTACAACAAATCACCCTGTAGAGAAGAAGTTACCTTGTAGAGAGTTCAGCTACAAAGAAACCACCATGTAGAGAGTTTAGCTGCAAACAATTCACCCTGCAGAGAGTTCAGCTACAAAAAAATCATCCTGTAGAGAGTTCAGCTAGATGAAGTCACCTTATAGAGAGTTCAGCTACAAAGAAACCATCATGTAGAGAGTTCGGCTATAAAGACACCACCATGTAGAGAGTTTAGCTGCAAACAAATCACCTGTTACAGAGAGTTCAGCTAGAAAAAAACCATCCTGTATATAGTTCAGCTACATTTCAAGTCACCCAGTAGAGAGATCAGCTGCAAAAAAAATCCTGTGGGGAATAATGAGCATGTAATAAATGTATGTATATAATTTGTATAATTACTAATAAAATCAAAAATAATTGAAGTACTAAAATTCTTCTTTAAGTTCTTTTCTTCTTCCTGTGGTAAAGAAAAAAACACATGGGTTAAAAAAGCCCCAAAGCCAGCCATAGGCCGGCTTTGCAGTATACAAATACAAAAAGAAGTGATATCTAATCAAAAACAGCCAAGCTGTAAAAAAAAGGTGCGGCCCCCATAAAGGCCATGGTGAAAAAAGATGTGAAATCCAAGGTGGCGGCCAAGAAATGGCTGTGATGGTAGGTTAATGGTTACATTTTAATAACGGCAATTCAGGTGAATTTTGTGCCGCTTGGTCTTGGCACCAAATTCACCTGAATTGTTGTTATTAAAATGTAACCATTAACCTACCATCACAGCCATTTCTTGGCCGCCACCTTGGATTTCACATCTTTTTTCACCATGGCCTTTATGGGGGCCGCACCTTTTTTTTTTACAGCTTGGCTGTTTTTGATTAGATCAAGACACACGGTAGTGTGTCGTGCGGCCCAAGAAGCCGGCGCGCAACCCCGTGAGTATATTGACAGGAAGAAACAAAACGCAATTGTCGCACCTCCGTAGCTCTGTGCTGCCTTGATGAAACAAAACAAATTTTGCTGTGTACATTCCCTCCACCTTCAGTACTCTACATTCCAAATTTGAGCGAAATCGCTTCAGGCATTCCTGAGATATGCGACTTTAAAAATTGGCTTAGTTTCTTCGTTTTTTTTTCTTCTTCTTATTTTTCTTCCTCTTTTCGCACACTTACAAAAACTGCTATAAAACGCGAACGCGTTATCCGATTGCCTTGAAATTTGGCACACAGAAGGGGGGTATACAGGCGCATCTCGGTACCAACTTTGGCTGGAATACCATAAACAGACAAAGAGTTATGAGCGATTATGCACGAAAAATAACACCAATATGTTGTCACGCCTACAGGGTAAACCGCGTATGGGAAGAAGCTGAAAATCGGTGGGTGAATAGGTTAACTATTGAACCTCAAACCTTTTGTGGTTTGAAAGAAATCGAGCTAAAAACCAGGATGATACAGCGCAAAAATCAACAGTGTGTAACAATTACGCAATCAAGATTAGCTAATTTTTATTATTATTATTATTATTATGCTTGCCACGCCTACCAGATAAACCACTTGGGGTAATGCTTTGAAAATCGCTGTACAGATGGAGTTATCATCTTAGAAAGGCTCTTCAATGGTGTAGAAGAATCAGACTTAAAGCCACGGAGTTATAACACGAAATCCAACTTGGTGTAGCAAGTGCGAGATCGAGATACTCTAATACAGCAGTCATCCTAATAGAGCAGTCACCCTGAACAGAATTCAAGAGATCAGTTAGAAATAAGTAACCTGCACAAACCCTAAGGTTTCTGAAAAAGCTCAAACGTTGTGGTAACAAACCTCATTGCTGAAACCAATGCCCATCCAAAGATACAGAGTGACCATAAGAGCAAGATGAAAAGCCACTTTAACAGCCAATGGTTGAGCAAGAGAGTTGATGATGTGACTTTTCAGTTTCAAGAAGAACTATACCTCACAGCAGTTGGGTGTACGTATGAATCATCTTGGACTACCAACATAGCTGTTAATGGTCAGCTAATTACATTTAAAGTAGACATGCACTGCATAAGGTCGAAGTAACACAATCAGCTTTAAAACAATTAGGCAAATTACAGTTACCCTCAGAAACAAAGTCTTCGTGTGGAAACCTCTCAAAGTGCTAGGTCAAACATGTGTCTTTTTAATCATACAATGGGAAATCCTGGAAGTATTATAATGTTTCTATGGTGAAAAAAGCTCAAACAGAACTTTTTGGGCTTATCAGCAATCATTACAGATTCTAATGTTGTCAATTAAACAAGTTATTACAGATTACACACAAATAATAGTATTATGCTAGTCTCTTTACAGATCTGGGCACATTAAATTGTGATTTACACATACAGCTACCATTTGATGCCAAGCCATTTGCCATTTACACCCCAGGGAAAGTACCTCTTCAATCTAAAGACAATTCTAAACTTGATTGAATGGAATTACTGGGAGTGCATGATATTAAAAGTTGATGTTCCTACTTCATGGTCTTCTGGCAAGACTGACACAGTAGATGAGAAATTAAAGATGGAAAGGTGAAAATCTGAGTTGATCTGAAACTTCTCAATGCTAGTGTCAAGTGTTCACTCTTTAAGGCTGATGACATACTGGCACAGCTTTCAGGAGCCAATTAATATTCAGCAAGTTTTTTTGCAAACAGTAGCTTCTGGCAGATTTCTTTATTAGCTAAAACTGCCAGACATTTAACCACTTTCATCACCACTTTTGGCAGATTTCATTTCACCCTTTGGAATCTCAAGTGCATCAGAAGACCAAATAAATGAAATTCTCTCTGGTCTCCCTGGTGTTCTCTGTCTTACTGGTATTTGGAAGCAGCTGTGAGCAACATGATGAAGATTAGGAAACAGTCCTTAAATGCACCCAGTCAGCTGGCATAACTTTAACCAAGCTAAACATGAGTTTAGAAAGGACACAATAGAGTGTTATCAATGCAGAAGGGGTTTCAGAAGATCCTCAAAAGATCACAGCTAAATATCATGAAGATGAAAACTCCATCATCGGTTTCAGAACTCAGACACTTCCTTGGAATGACCAACCAATTGGGGAAAATGCTCACCCCATATTGCTGAGATGACCCAACCTCTCAGAAAGCTCCTAAGCAAAATATCAGTATGGCTTTGGGTTGCAGACTAGGAAAATGCTTTTCAACAGATCAAGCCACAAGAATCTGTTTCCTTGTTTGGTATGATCCTTCAGCTGAAACCAAGATTTCAGCCGATGCTTCTGCATACGGCATTGGAGCTGTATTGTGTGATGGTCATTGAAAGCCAGTGATCTATGCTTCAAGGTGACACTGAGTCCAGGTATGCACAAAATGAGAGAAGGAAGCCCTTAGCTGCTACTTTGGCATGTGAACGCTTTTCTTACTACATCATTGGCAAGCACATAGAGATTGAAACGCCACTTGTTTCTTTACCCAACAACAAAAATCTGGACACTATAGAGTACTTCATTTCACATTGAGATTAATGAGATTTGACAACATTTTCCATCATGTAACTGGAAAGTTACTCTACACTGTACCACTGATGCTCTTTCACAGGCACCTTTAGCCATTACACCTGACAACATAGCAACCTCTAAAACAGTGGAGGATCAAGGTGCTAGCAACCCAGTATTGCTCAACTTCCAACCACTAAAGATTGTTTGAAACAGTACAGCCAAACCCTATCAGCTAGGTGACCAAATATGTGCACAATTAATGTTGTTTTACCAACAGGGCTAGCCAGAAAGACATCAGATCAAGGCGAATTACTTAATTGTTGGTCTGTATGTAGTGAACTCACAATCTGTGATGGACTACTTTGGATCATGTATTGTTTTCCTAAGTGGCTTTAACATTAGACCTTGAGTAAGATCCACCAAGGACATCAAGGAATTGAAAAGTGTCACCTTCATATTTCTACTTCAGTATGATGGCCAGGAGTAACCAAGCAAATTCAAGAATTTGTAAACCAATGTCCAGTTTGTGCGAAGCAAAAGGCTCCACAGAGGAGCCCTATTATCATCACTACTTCCTAAGCACCTCTGGAAGAGAGTTGCTACCAACCTATTTGTGTTAATTGGGAAGCACTATTTGCTAATTGCTGACTATTACTCCCATTATCTAGAGATAATCAAACTGACTTCAACTACCTCTGCCAGTATTATTTCTGCACTGAAGTCGTTTTCTCAATACACAGCTTCCAACAACACTATAGTGAGTGATAATAGCCCCCATGTGATTCTGCTGAAATAAAATGTTCTCCAGCAAATATGGCTTCAATCACATTACTAGCAGTCCAGAGTAATGGATTGGCAGAACTGATGGTGAAGACAGTCAAGAACCAGCAGTACAACTGACATGTACGTGGCTCTTCTGAGGTACCAGGCTACACCGCTACCCTGATGCAATCTTAGCTCAGTAGAACTATAGATGGGAAAAACTGATGTGCCACAAACAAGTGAACTATTTACACCAAACTGGTTTCACCTACGATATTTTGCTGAAAAGGATAGCGACTATACAAGCAACAGAAATAATTACGACAAACGACATCAAGTACAGTCACTCCCTGACCTTCCCAAAGACACACAAGTCAGACGCTCCTAGATCCAATCTCGTTATGTACAGACTTACTCAACCACAAAATTACGTAACACCGGAAGCCGTATATCACGTGACCTATATACGAATCGTTGCGTGTTTCTTTGGGATAGTTATAAAAACCGGAATCGAAACGGAAAACGAAATGAAACGAAATCAGCCTACAGTCTAGTGGAGGACAATCACTATATTATGCACAGTTACACTATAATATATGCACGCACTTTGAACTTGTATATCCATCAAGCAAGACTCCAGGTGGCAGATTTCTCTGCATGGCGCTTATCGATTAGAGATATCAAACGCCTGCTCCTATCCGAAGGGTCTGGGGACTCTACAATAGAAAAGTTCTGTGCTTGGGTAGGTGAGCGTTGATTGTCCCTTGACCACTTCCATAAGAGGAGTGAATAGCAATAACTACTTGATCATTACAAACCGTTTACGGTAATGGTTGGCTGCAGTGGGTTGACGAGTCTAAAGCCATGCCTTTAAGAGAGGGATGAAGCCATCTGTGGCACACCTCTTATGAAAATGGTCAAGGGACAATCAACGCTTACCTACCCAAGCACATGCAGGACTTTTCTATTCATAAGTAGAATCCCCAGACCATCCGAGCAGGCGCTTAATATCTCTAATCGAAAAGCCCCGTGCAGAGAAATCTGAGTCTTGCTTGATGCATAAACAGGTAGTGCGTGCATATATTATAGTGTAACTGTGCATAATATTGTGATTGTCCTCCACTATACTGTAGGCTGATTTCGTTTCGTTTCGTTTCGTTTCCCATTTCGATTTCGGTTTTTTATAACTATATCTGTTTCTTTGCTGACAATGGATCACACGTGGCACTAAACAGTAGTGACTACTGTCTAACGGATTTACAGATTTAAGATAGTTGAAGGAGAGACATCTAGCTGGTAAGTAAGTACCATCACAGGATGAGGCATTTGATTAATTCCCATCCTGTGCTGTATCGACTTACTGTTTGTATATAATGCGTCCGTCTCAACAAAAACCCGACTTGTTCGCACAATTAAAAATTTTATTATTCACTCAGCATTATTGGCAGTGTCCAAGGAATGGATCACCAAAGTTTCAGCCTGCTGTGGTGTGTAGTTTTGAAATTATAGCACTAGACAGTAGGAAGAGTAAGATAATCAGTTTGTACAGCGACTATACTGACAATAAACTACAGGTGCTTACATTCGCAGTCATAACTTCCGTTTGGATTAGTCTACAACGTTGCAATTTGGCTTAAAATGTTCACCATGGATCAGCACATCAGCCACGATATAGTGTTAGTCCCTTAGACACTTGCGCATATGGATATGAAGGCGGTTTGGTAGAAGAAACGATGACAATCTTGTTATGTTTACCGAATCGTAAACAAACGCACGTGACACGCATACCATTGAAGTTACAGAAAGGAAACAAAGATTTTTGAACTCTCCATGAGCAGACGAATAAGATGGTATATAGTTTTAATCTACTTGAGTCTTCCTTCTTCGAATACTGGCCCGATAAAAACTTGCGTATTTTTATTTGTAGCATGCGTAATTTTACGAAATATTTTTAAATTTCGTTTTTCTCAATACGCATGCTTGTGCGAACAAGTCGGGTTTTTGCTGAGACGGTCACATATTGTAATGCGTATGTGTGTGTAATGCACAATGTACAAAAGGTTATTGTTTGCTGTGTCATCATTGCATGCATATGGTCTTATAACAAAATACAGTGGTCCCTCAATTATCCGAACTCGTTGGGCCCTGGGTGTGTTCAGATAATCGAAAAGTTCGGATAATCATTTATATACAGAGCCTTGCTCAACTACTCTAATAGAACGCTCACTTTATCTAAAATACTCTAATAGAGCAGTCATTGCTACAGTTCAGATAACCGTGGCCGGATAATTGAGGGACCACTGTACAATCATTGTTGAAAGTACCAGTCACTATACAACTACTACCTCGGCGTAAGGAGATAGTAATTGATTTCCATACTAGCAGGGCTTCTACATTTTACCCTCCTCTCGTGTACATAGTTCTTGTATGTATATACTACTATGTTCACAAATTTCCTACTACTGGTGTAATCATTGTGTAAAGTGACTAATTTAGTAGACTTGGCTAGTGATCTTTGAAATGTTAGTAGCAAATTGCAATCAGTAGAATTCTAACTTACATTACAACAAAATGTAGTTAGTTTAAAGATTCTTATTAACCCACACTAGCAGTGAGAGACCTTATTTCTATCATAAACATCGGTGGGTGGCTACTAACTATGTGATGGGATTGTATCATATTTCTCGGACAAATCACAAACAGATTACATGTACGTGGACATGCATGGTGTATAGTGAATGTTTTAATGTTTTTAAAATACATTAGAGTCTAAGCTAATTCAATAGGCACATTATTATAATTGAATCAAATGTACATAGACACATGTGTACTTGATACATTCTGTACTACAAAACTATAATATCATGTGATAGAGACACTGTACACCTTATATTATAGTATAATAGAGAGGTGGCACAATCGATTTTGAATACAATAGCTTTAGTATTGTTTTCAAGCACTGAGTATACGTAGTGGCCAATTTTGAACAGAGTCTGCATCAATATTTGGAACTATAAGGTAATGAACGCCATGGTATTTAATGAAGTAAATACGGTATAAAGTCAGGTATATTATGATAATGATTATTATTAATGTTTGTTCCCATGTATAATGTTTATGTGTTATAATGTAATTCAGTACTCTATTAAACACATTTTCAACATGGTGGCAAAGTAATGCCACATGTGACTATGGTTTACTGTTCTCTATTTGACTCCAGAGGTAATCATTCCACTTTACCAGTTGAAATCTATCTGGTCCAAAATCCCCCCCCACACACACACACACACACACACACACACAGAGCATTTCAGTAGTTATCACTGCACCATTAAGTCACTTGCACAACTGCTTGAGTTACAATAGTACTTGTACAGGATGTATAACATAAATAAAATATCGGTAATTTACACCTCGTAATTGATCAATACCAATATCAGTGCATTGGTATTGGTACAGCCCTATTTAAAAGTACAGACAATGCTGTTACCCATGGAAACATCCATTTGACAACCTTCAGATGTCCTATTATGCTCAAAATTACATGGTTATAATTATTAGGCATTAAGTTGAAATTTGTAAGTCTTGCAAAAATTCTAGCAATTTGTACTAATGTAACTAGCTGCATTCACTTTTCTACATAATGTTATATATAAAATTATAACTGCTTTTGCATGTGTATTGTGGTTAATTCATGGACTACTATAAGTATAAATATGCAGGGACTTATTATGTTTTGAGCAATACTCTATTTTCCACTTTAGGTTCCAGTTATATAATTATGTACATTATGTTCCTATAATTGTGACCGGATTTCATATAACCAGGCTTCCACACACACAAAATCAAACTTACGTTTTTACCAGAAATGGATTGCTGGTCTAATACACTATCATATTCCACACTGTACTTCCTTCAGGACTGGCAAGTCTGGTTTCTGTAGCAGCTTTCTTCCGACCCTGTCAAAGCCACGAGTGGGAGATTGGTGCCATTTAAATGGCCATGGCTTTGTGATAATGGTGTGTAGTGAGCTGGGACTTCACAGAGAGCTTGCCAATAGTGTTCTCAGTCAATTTGGAGTGATTTGAGGGTCATGGAGGGCCATGGAGGGCCATGGAGAGCCCAAACTTGGCCTCTGAATTCCATTTGTCTTCTTACTTCATTTTATACCCCTATATTAAGCCCACCCACCACCCCCCACCCTCCGCCCCTATTACTACCAACTGTGATATTATTATCCGCTCAAAAAAAGCTGCCCAAAACAGGCAAATTTTGGGTATCAGAAATTTATACACCCAATCAGTGATAGCTAGTAAATAGATCAATAATTGGTGCAAATTTTGTTTGCACAGCTGTAGGCACTGGGAAGTTATTACACAATGATTACTTAAAATTGTCATATCTCCTAACAAAGCCTTGTGCGTCGAAGCCTGGTTTTGTCAAATTCAGTCACACATGAATACATTATAGCCCACATAAAGTGTAACTTACCAATTGACGCTTGGAAACAGAGCCACACTTTATTACCAACCCACGGAACACAAGGAATAGCAAGAGGCAGCCAAACAAGCAATCTGAATTATTGTTAGATCACGTGATGTCACGTGATGCCTCTCTTAATATTAAGTATTAATTCCATACTTTTCTTTTGCACATTTGTATTTCAGCATGCAGTGACGTGACTATACAATAAATATTTAATACAGTGTATGTGTAAAGTTGCCATTACCTAAAGAATGAACAATGCTTATTTGTAATCTGTTGTTTTGCTTGATGCTTACCTACTAGGGTCTTTTGCTGTGCAAATTGTGAATACAATTGCAATGTGCCACATACTGTTTGTGCTTGTACTATTAATCTGTATGCAAGTAGTAAGTTCTTGCATGCAAACCAGTGCTGGGTGGAGGTTTAGGTAAACAGCTACTATATAATCGTAGTATGCTAGCATTGGTACACTATAAGACCATTTCCACACTAACTAAAAGTCATAAACATCTATCTGAGCATATTCGTGGCTCACAGCATGCATCACTTTCAAACTGCATGTATCTGTGCAACCAAGTAATATTACATTTAAATGATGTGAGTATGCTGGTATTTCAGTAGTATTACTTGTAAGCTAAAACAACTGTAGTAATGTGTGTACATACAAACAGGTGCAAATGCATGGTGCTGTCCTATAATATTTTATTTATAATACCATACCTGTTTCAGTGCCCATACAAAAGTCTCAATAGTAGCAGTGAAATTTATCCCGTATTTCACTGGTAGCAGTGAAAAAGTTGTAATTGCAATTTCATTGGCTAGAATTTATGTTAACAATTAGTGTTGACACGTGTTTAGTACATAGTGACAAATTGCATACATAGCAACGCTAATGCACAGCATGCGTATATGCAGCGAGTATGGTATTAACTGGGAATAGCATGGGTAGCAGTGAAATTTGGGATAAATACCACTCTTGTTGTATTGGAAATGGTAAATTTCACTCGGCTTCGCCTCGTGAAATTTATCCTCATTTCCAATACAACACTCGTGATATTTATCCCCATTTCCAATACAACACTCGTGGTATTTATCCCAAATTTCACTGCTACCCATGCTATTACTAGTACTAATTATTAGCTATAGGCTATGCATAACTTACTGGCATCAAATAGAAATGTCCATAATACCGTAATTCGGTTTATTTTCATGCAAAAAAGTTTTTCGTGATAAAAATTTTCGTGTAAAAATATTTTCGTGTGATTTACGTAAATGACTGCTCTATTAAAAATTTTCATGCAAGAAATTTTCGTACAAATCTTGCATACAAAAATTATTTTACAATGAAAAAAAGCAAATTACGGTAGCATTGGTATTTTCCCTATAGTGTTGGACATAGTTATGTAAGTAATAATGCAATTTCTGACATTTAGCTTACTGACAACACAAAGAAATGCAATGTAGCATCAGAATACCTGTTCTCAGCACTGATACCTGCCCTACAGTACAAGACTTTCTCTATTGAGTATGTGTCTGAATTCAAGTAAGATGACACAAATTGTATTATGCTCCAAAAAGTGAGCATTATACTTTTGAGCAGTGCTCAAAAAGCACCTATTATGCTTTTGAGAATTGTCAATTATTCCCAAAATTATGCCACCTTAATTGGCTAATATAATAATGCCAGTTTATTGTTGCATCAGACCATTTTCAGTGTTGTTTAAGCTTCAAATAGTCTTGAATTCTTTAGCTGGTTGCTGTATTAGAGTATTTCATTTCAATGCGACTGCTTTATTAGAGTAAACAATAAACGGTTCTATCAGAGTTTTTGACTGCTCTATTAGAGTATCTTGATCTTTTTAACAAAATTGTGCAATTTACAGATTTTCCTACTGTTAAAGCTTTATAATCACCTCAAAATGCTAGCATAATTCCTGATTCCCACACATACCTATTATGCCCCAAATTATGCTAGCATAATCGCCGCATCTCTACAAAATTATGCTGTGCCATTCCTTATGTGCAAAACTTTATTCCCTTTTCCGTAAGTAAAAGGTTAGCCATCAACATTGCAATGTTACGTACTAATTACCATACCCTTTGCTACATTACAGCTGACCTATGCTACTTACAAAAGTACTTAATTATAGAAAAACAATGTAGGTTCCAGTGGCGGATCTAGGATTTCCCAAGGGTGGTGCTAAACTAGGGTCATCTATAGTAGTGGCTAAAATGTGGCAGTTGTTTGATACAATTTATTTAGTAGTACAGTGTGAGAGGTACACTCAGAATGAGGAGCAAATTAGGGGATTTGGGGCCATGTTCTCACAGGAAAATTATGCAATTTAGTTTTCTGAGATCAAAATTAATATAATTTTCCTCTTTATGTGCCAATTTACATGATCATTTATTGTATGGTGTCCACTTACGTACCTGCTTGTTTAGTCATGTTGTGCTTTTATTTATGTGACCACCTCGACAAACACCTACACCTAGTTTTCCCAACTTCCTATTTTAGTTTTATTTTTTAGCATTATCTACAGTGTCCAAGGAATGGATCACCAAGTTTCAGCTCATCGTGGTGCGTAGGTTTGGAATTATAGTGCTAGACAGTAGGAAGAACAATGAAATCAAGTTACAAAGCAACCATACTGAAAATAAATTACAGGCACTTAATTTCACAGCCTACTACATCCTTATACATACTAATGCATTGTGATTCAACGTAAATGCTCGTCATGGATTGACAAATCAACAAAGGTTTGGTTTGGTTTTATTTCTGTTCAACCTGTTACACAGCATTACAAATGAAGAACAGTAGTAGAAGTGCCTCTGCAATCAATTCAGTCTCCACAAAAATATAAAGGAAATTCTCATTTACAAATGTAGGGAAGCCATCACTCTACTGCAAATTAACACCTTGGGTTGTCAGCACAAAGTAATGGGACACAAAATTAAGTCCAATGTGCGTGCATTGTATGTACTGCCAAAAAGTACTGGTTGAGCTGAAGCAACATGAGTAAAATCAAGCCTGTAGCTTTAGCCATTATTGAGTTACGCTTGTCTGAAGGAATCAGGCAGGTAGGCAGCTAGTCAGTAGAAAATTCCATAGAATATTCTTTTCGAACTTTGTAATTGTAGCAATCTATATTATTAAGGAGCATTTACAGGGCCGGAGGAAGGAAAATTGAGTTGGTCAGGCCATTGACTATAATGTTGAAATTGCTACTATATACATGCCAATGAGAGAGGAGTTGTTGCACAGTGTGCGAAGCACGAGCATTCTAGGGGAGTCTGGGGGCATGCTCCCACAGGAAATTTTTGAAAATTAGACACTCATATATGCAATTTTAGTGACATTTCACTGCTAGTTAGCTATATAAATATGCTCAAGCCTATCTGTTGTTCTTCAGACTTTCTATACTATATGTAGACCTGACATACAGGGGAGAGGGAACACAGCATGAAACTTGCTGTATGGTTCATTTAGTTATAGCTAGCAATTAGAAGTTCAAGGGGGGCCTGGGGGTGCAATCCCCAGGAGCTGCAGAATTTTTGCAATTTAAAGGTTTGAAATGCCTTAAAATTTAAAATTGATGCTAAATTTTAAAGTAAAACTAGCTAGCAACTTGCAACTTTCCCACCAAATTTCACAGGGAACCCATGCAGCATGGCCCCCTTTAGCTAGGATATAATTACTATACAGTGAATTCACACAGCTACAATAAAAAGCTACACAGCTACAAAAATACAGTATACTACTATACTGGTTTGTATGAAGTGAACGGATCATCACGTAAATATACTGGTGGACAGTCACGAGACTAATCAGTTTTCTAAAATGGTGCGATGTGGGTGAGGAGAGTTTGCTCGGTTTCTCTACAGGACGAGTGGGTAGTTGAAGAGGAGTGATTTCTACTCAACATATCATCCAGATAGCCACCATGTAATGTATGGGTGTACAGCTTCTTGCCGCGGAATGAGTCGTCTGGTTTGTCACTGCCAGCCCTTCGCCCAGTAAAAGAAGCCAATGAATGCTAATGATTATTTTATGAAAATTGAATTGTGATATAAGTGTGCTGGTTTAGAATCAAAGAAGGCACCTGCCTTACACGTGATAAATGCCAACTGTCAGCACACGTGATACTGTACGTATAGAACCCACAATCATTTCTGTACGAAACGATACGAATGCTACGCTGTACTGTAAGGTAATTTGAGATACTATACATGTAGTTCTGTGCTTTAGTTAGGCTGAGAAACTAGGTAGCTACTCGTGTCATGCATTTTCAATAACAGCTGTAAAATGTACATAGCTACATGTAGATGTGATCATCCAAAGATTGCATGAGAGTAATGTAGTTCGAGCTGGTCAGCTAGTTGGTTCAACTCCAGATTATTGGTCCGGCTCAGGCCTGACCAACCAGACCGTCTCCTCCGGCCTTGATTTAGGGTTATACTGAAGGCATTTTTAGGCTTGATTGAACTTCAGGCCACTTATTGTCAATTTTATGCTCCAGATCTTCTGGCCACATTGCTATGCACCACCACCTATATTTTTTGCTATTATTATGACATCATGCAAGTTCTCACCATTATTTCATCATCTCAATGTATAATGATTATATAGCCTAACTTGTTTACATCACTAGGCAAAGAGGAAGAGAGGCTAGATTGGCTGAAAACTAACCTAAAATGTCACGGTGAAAGTTAATTATTAATTAGGCTGTTGATATTTAGCCGGTCACCGATTTTTTCTAAATTCTAAAAACGTGATACCAAAAGGTTCAAGAAACGAAGAAAAAAAGAGTGGTGCAGCCGGGAATCGAACCCAGGTAACCAGGTTTGAGAGGCCGACGCTCTAGCCACTGTACACCGGTGCTTGCTGGCTACTTCTCTTGTTTTTGTACTATTTAAATGTTACACATATAAAATACTATATAGCAACCATATACCAGTGAGTTGGCCCGGCTTCGCCGGGACGCTCGCTTCGCTCGCTCCAACCCTAGCTCGCCTCGAACTCACCCAAAAACTTACCTTCATACAGACAGTGAAAACCCTCATTATGCTTAGCAGGCAAACGTCAGGTTAGCGTTAGGGGTAGGCGTGGGTTCAGCCTTGGTTTCTTCTTCACTGATATATGGTTGCTATATAGTATTTTATATGTGTAACATTTAAATAGTACAAAAACAAGAGAAGTAGCCAGCAAACACCGGTGTACAGTGGCTAGAGCGTCGGCCTCTCAAACCTGGTTACCTGGGGTCGATTCCCGGCTGTACCACTCTTTTTTTCTTCGTTTCTTAAACCTTTCTTCGTTTCTTGAACCTTTTGGTATCACGTTTTTAGAACTTAGAAAAAATCGGTGACCGGCTAAATATCAACAGCCTAATTAATAATTAACTTTCACCGTGACATTTACAGGGCCGTAGCCAGACATTTATCTGCGTAGGTTCTTTTAGAAGAAAAGTGGACCTTTTTTGAGGCCCTTTATATGGATTACATTATGGTGTGTGAAACTAGGGGGGTCTGGGGGCATCCCCCCCCAGGAAATGTTTTGAAAATAGACACTAGAAACCGGGCCAACCCTAGCTCGCCTCGAACTCACCCAAAAACTTACCTTCATACAACTAGTGTGTTTGATACTGGAGTTATGGGGACGTTTATACAACAATGACCGGCTAAATAAATATCAAAACCGTGACCGGTGACCGGCTAAATATCCACTTCGTATTAATTAATTAACCATTTTACTTCTAAGATTAGCAGGATGGTGATCAATAAAAGATCGAAATACACCAAAGGAGCATTCAATTACATCTAATAAAACAGTCAGGTGCATTTAGTACTGCAATGAATAATGAACAATGAGCTGCACATGTATATTGGTTAAACTTTCCTGATTTGAAATGTGAAATCAACAAGAAGTGGCCTAACCAATACTGCCAAGGTACCAGGATATTTTTGGCCAGAAAATCCTAAGTCTCCATGATCCCTAATATACAGTACTACTGTAATGTATGATAATAATTTATTGTATAGTGTTTGTGTAACTGTAATGCACTGGTAATAACCAGTAATATCAAGACACACGATAGTGTGTCGTGCGGCCCAAGAAGCCGGAGCGCCACACCGTGGGTACATTGACAGTAAGAAACAAAACGTCATTTTCACACCTTTGTATCTCGGTGATCCCTTATCCAATTGGAGCCAAATTTGCTACAGAGTTGCCCGCCAGCCAGGGGAGTCTACATACCAAATTTGAAGGAAATCGCTCCAGCCATTTCCGAGATACCGTATAGCGGGTTATTTTCGAAACAGAAATTTTTACACAAGAAGCAAAATCTGAATTTCGAAAGAATTTAATTTCGAAGAGTGCATAATTATTTTGAAGTCCGGATGGATTTCAAATAAACGGAAATCCGTGTCACAAATTATGAAGATGCGTGAATGTTTGCCGAAAACTGATTTACTGATGGAATAATCCCCATTCCTGTGCACTGGAGAGAAGACTGAGGGAGTCTCGTTTGGAGTGAATTCACTGCCTGGCACTAACACGCTCGATCATATACCATAGATTCTAGAGCAGACGGCATCATTTCCCATTCTGGAACCTGTTTTCTGGTTATTGGTACAGTAATGATACAGTTTACCCATTATCATCAGCAATACTGAGCTAAAACTCGAAGAATACACGAACGAATCGCCGAAAATTGGACGGTTGCTTTGAGGGAATTTATTTTCGAAAAACAACCGGACGTGGGAATTTATTTTCGAAGAGAAGGGCCTCTTCGAAATAATATCCGAAAATAAAAACCTTTCGAAAATTACCAGCTATACGGTACGAGCTGCCAAAGTTTCGATTTTTTTTTTCTTCGTTTTTTTCTTCTACTTTGTGTTTTCGCACACTTGCAAAAATTGCTATAAAACGCAAACGCGTACTCCGATCGCCTTGAAGTTTGGCACACAGAAAGGGAGTCCAAAGGTGAATCCTAGCAAGGCTAGCATCAAATTTGGTGTAAATCCGATGAATGGTTCAAGAGTTATGACCGATTATTCGCGTAAAACTAGATCGATTTGTTTTCACGCCTACAGGGTAAACCGCTTCATGGAATGAGTTGAAAATTGCTATGTAGATGGAGTAACCATCGTAGGAGTGCCTTTTGGTGGTTTGAAAGGAATCGAGATAAAGACCATGGAGATATGACACAAAACCCAACCTGTATCACAAATACGCGATCAATTTTTATGAATAAAAAAGTATTAGTTTTTACGCCTACTAGGCAAACCGCTTAGAGCAATGAGCTGAAAATCGGTGTATAACTGGAATAATCTTCATAGAAAGTTCTTGCAGTAGTACAGAAGAATCGGATTACAAACCACTGAGTTATGATTCGAAAGCCAACTCCGTGTAGCAAATGCGAGATCGAGATACTCTAATAGAACAGTCACCCTAATAGAGCATTCAGCTAATTTATTTACTCCATTATAGAATTCTATTACTTTACAAGTTATTTTCTGTAGGGAGTTCAGCTGCAAACGGTTAATCATATAGACAGTTCAGCAAGAAGCAAGTCACCCTATAGAGAGTTCAGCTACAAATATATTGCTGTAGTGATTCAGAACATTAAAAGTCACACTGAAGAGAGTTCAGCTATAAACAAGTCATGCACCCTGTAGAAAGTTCAGCTACAAACAATTCACTCTGTAGAAGTTCTGCTACAAACAAGTCTTCATGCAGCGAGTTTAACAGCCATGTAAAGACTTCAGCTTTACTAACAAGTTACTGTACTCTGTAGAGAGATCAGCTAGAAACAAGAGATAGCCCAGCTAGAAAACATCACCTTGTAGAGAGTTCAGCTACAAACAAATCACACTGCAGAGAGATCAGATAGAAGAAGCCACCTTGTAGAGGGTTCAGCTGTGAAGTGATCACCCTAGAGAGAGTTCAGCTAGAAAAAAATCACCCTGTAGAGAGTTCAACTATAAAGAAACCATCCTGTAGAGAGATCAGCTAGAAACAAGCCACCTGTAGAGACATCAGCTACAAAGAAACCATCCTGTAGAGAGTTCAGCTACAAACAAATCACCCTGCAGAGAGTTTGGCTACAATAATCACCCTGTAGAGTATTCAGCTACAAAAAAATCACCTTGTAGACTGTACAACTAGACACAAGTCACCCAGTAGAGAGATCAGCTACAAGAAGTTACATTGTAGAGAGATCAGCTAGAAGAAATTACCTTGCAGAGAGCTCAGCTACAAAGAAAGCATCCTGTAGAGAGTTCAGCTACAAACAAATCACCCTGTGGAGAGTTCAGCTACAACCACATCACCCTGCATAGAGTTCAGCTACAAAGAAACCATCATGTAGAGAGTTCAGCTACAAACAAATTACCCTGTAGAGAGATCAGCTACAAACAAGTCGCCCTGTAGAGATATCAGCTAGATACAAGTTACCCTATAGGGATCAGCTAGAAACAAATCACCCTGTAGAAATATGTGTTGGAAACAAATCACCATGTAGAGAGTTTAGCTAGAAACAAGTCACTCTGAAAAGAATTCAGCTACAAACAATGGGAGTTTCAGCTACAGTTCAGTTATGAATAAGAAGTCACCTTATTACCTACAGTATGATTATCTTTCATTGTTAAATATACAAATATTTTTAATCGGACAAAAAGCTGTGCACAACATCACTTCCTTTGTTTCACAATTCCTGCAGAAAAGAAAAAAAACAAGTTAGAAGGAAGCACCAAAGCCAGTTAATGACCGGCTTTGTGGCTTGCAATACAAAAAGAAGTGATATCTAAACCAAAACAGCCAAGCTGTAAAAAAAGAGTGCGGCCCTCAAAAAGGCCAGGATGAAAAAAGATGTGAAATCCAAGGTGGCGGCCAAGAAAAGGCTGTGATGGTAGGTTAATGACAAAAATTTTAATTACGACAATTCAGGTGAATTTGGTGCCGAATCCTAGTGGAGGAGGCAATGCAAATTCACCTGAATTGTCGTAATTAAAATTTTTGCCATTAACCTACCATCACAGCCATTTCTTGGATTTCATATCTTTTTTCATCCTGGCCTTTTTGAAGGCCGCACTCTTTTTTTCAGCTTGGCTGTTTTGGTTTAGATATAGTTATGAAGTCAGTAATGACCCTAGAAACACGTTTGCTCATGTTAGTCAGGGTTGTAAGCCTTGCCTTTTTGTGCACTTTTGGACAAAAGTATGAAACTTGGCAAAAAGTTTGTGTGTATGATAAAGATAATTTTTTTAATAGGGAGCCACCTCAGATTTGACCTTTGGTGACCTTTATAGGCAATTTAAAGTTCAAAACTGTCAGTTTTGTCTGTATTTCATGTTCATATGATCCAAAATCCACAAACTTGGTGTCAAGTTAAAGCTTTTGGCCTAAAGAATACATTGGTGTTCACAGAAAGTCAGTAGCGTACTTTTCTCTAAAATTACAATGATTTTTGTGGTAAAATATGCCACTATTGTCTCCCGCCCACACACAATTTTGAATAATGTACAGTAACTTTTTCAATACCTTTAATTTTTTATTAAGGCTTTACAGCACAAGTGCTCAAGGTCTGTAGAACACCTGGTCCTACAGCCTGTTGAAAGTTGTTACATAAAGCATGTTTGAAAAGGTGGAGAAAGGTGGAGAAAGGAGAAAAAATCCATGACTGGCATGACCTAGGCAGCCTTACCACAATATTATCTTGAGAGAGAAGAACCATCAGTATTATTGATGACACAAACAATTACAATCAAATGTCCTTGGACACATGCTACCACAAAAATAGGGCATAAAAAGCCCCACAGGTGGGCATGGCAAGGAGTACAATTAACAAAAAACAAAACACACACACAATTAATAATGAAAAATGTCTTGCCAACATAATGTTCAAAAGTCCACACACCATTCTTGGCAGCTCTTCGCCATAAATATTCTCCTAGAAGAGGATATTGAAATTGCCGCTGCTAAATCAAAGATTCTCTTACATTGAGATTTTAACATAGTGAAATTATTTTGAACGAAGTTCACATAGTTCCGAAAGGAAGATGATGAACTTGGCAGATAGTGACCCAATACACTCATCTCAATTGTGTCATAAAAGTTAACAATGCCAAGGTGATCTAGCTCAGACAAAAGTAGTTGATATTCTTCCTTTTTAAGTTTACGGTCTCTTGCAAGTTCAAGGTGACGGACAGAGTCCAGGGGAAAAGTAAGCTCCAATAAGGCTACTGAATTACTTTCTTTATTGTGAATCACAATATCAGGGCGATACGGCATAATGAGAAGAGCGGGAGGTATTGTTGCCTGAGAGGAATCACTTGCTCGCCTTCCAGGTAGGTCAGCATAAACGATGCACTGATCAGTCAAAACTTTAGAAAGCTCAGTGAACAAACACACACTAACCGCAAAATTTGCTTCCACTTAGTACACTTTCAAAGCCATACTGTGTATGTAGTGTGTGTCTGTGTCTCTGTGTGCATGGTTTAATCATGGCACATTTATACCTCATAAATTAGAGTGTTAACCACATCAAAGGGATACTCGAAATAACTGTTTGTGTGCTTAAACTTTCTCAGTTAAGGAACATGGTGTGAGATATAAACTGTTTGTTTTTATTTCTTTTTTTTTTCAATTTCTGTTGTAATTTACAAGTACAATCATGTTCCTTTATAGCCTGCAGCTCGTCTATACAAAACCATTCATCCGAAAGCCACAAATCGCCGACTAAACTGATGATTGCTTATAATGTGCATGCATGTGTGCGTGTTATTGCATTTTTAAATTAATTGAGTTGATTGACTATAATGTAGTCTGTATCACAACGCGTATGCCACAAGTGTCTTGTCCTGTAGGAAGCTGGTCTATCACATCATATTTCAGTCGTTTTGCTTTGTTATTATCGCTAGCATAACTAGTCGAGCAATTTTTGGTCCAAATTTACACCAGATTTAACCTTAGATAGGTAAATTCTCAAAAAATCTTCTGTGGGGGGCATGCCCCCAGACCCCCCTAGACGAGAGCATGCTAATTTAAAAGCATGTTCTAGGTTTTGCACTGTGTACGTGCATATATGCTCAAAACTCCTTAGTTTAAAAAAGAACACCCATCATCATAATCTGCTGATTTTATTACAAGCATTTTCTAGTTCGATGTACGTGATTTTAATATACCCTGAAAAGTAGACTATCTCATTTGGCGCCGGTTTCAGCTAGCTACTACTTTCGTAGTTTACGTGCTGGAGAAAACAGAACACCTATAATTAGTTGGATTGAGCTTTCTAAGTAAGGTCAGTGCTGGATTTGCCTATTAATGACGAATGATGTAGGCAATACGTCAAAGACTGAAGCAGTTTCTAATTTGTTGGAGCATCGCTGGACATTTATGGACGGCCTGGAACCACAAGTAGATGGCTGTATTTAGCGAAGGTTTTAGTCTACGCGTTAATAATAAGGTGAAAATGATTGGTTACATACAGATTCAACCTACTTCGTAGGGTGAGTGAGTTTATTGTATGTTAAACCCATACATTTGGGCCTACTGAACCATAGTCTGTATTGCCACATGTAGACGGACTTCAATCCTACCAAATGGGTCATCTAGCCTCTATTTATACATATTTCATTACCTTCACTACAGAGCGGACATTGTACACCGCTATTTGAAATGTATTGCCAATACAACACTGTGTGTCAATTTAATTTTTAATTAGTAGGCCCATGACCTCAAATTTCTGGTATTGCATTGTGAGGGCAATGCTCTGTGTTATGCTGCTGGCTATGTTTGTAGACATCTATGTAAGAAAATTAGAATGTGACAGAGAACATACATGAAACACTGCTCAAAGAAGTAGTCTAACTATGCATATCAATTCATGGACTCGGATTTTCATTGCAAGCTTCTGGGTGGAAATCAACCAAAACAGCACTAAAAAGCTTAGCTACATAAGAGACTTTACGATAGCATTATAATGTAAGAAAATACGAAACATCCATATGTAATTGTTCACAATGCTATATTACTTTGTGATTACAGCAATACATTGATATAAATACTGGTGCAAATAAAAATTGAAGTCTAGTAACTATATTCACACAAAGGAAGTGTTTCTGCAGGAGCAACTCCAGTACAGTTTGTCTTCTAATGCTAGCCGAATGTTTCATAATTTCTGTTTTGCATATAATGTACATCCACAAAAGTGTTCCTTAATGATCCATCATCTTAACTTCAAAAATAAATATAGAAAATTAGTTTTTGGATCGTATCAATCCACAATCCACCCTGTAGGAAACAAAGTATATGCACACACATTATATAATACCTTAAGGGATGACAGTACATCGCTTCACTCTACACTGCATGCAACCTTTCTAAAGACTCAATGTCAGGTGCAGTATCAGTGAAGGAAGACATAGGTATAGGCGACAGCAGCAGAGACACCGTCCGTCAGTATATTGACACACCTCTCAGTGGGATGGACACTGGCAAACCCTTGGGTTTAGGCTGAAAGTGCTTTTACTGCTAAGCCTAAGCTTTCTATGACCTCTCCTGTCATTTGTAGAGTGGGAATAGTAATCATTGTAAAATGTGTATATAGTTGTAGCTAAATTGAAATACTTGCATGTGCTTAAAAAATCGAATATTTCACTACAACAGTACAGGAAAATAGCTTTCAAAGGCATTCTCATTGATTTGTATATGTATGAATTACTGGAAATACGTCAGAAAGTTAGCTAAAAACATCTATAAAAAGTCCTGTGAACCCCGAACTGTAAGACTGCAAAAATTCTTACTTCGCAGTTCATGCTGTCATTTCACTACAGAACAGCGGAACTAAAGGTTTTGGCTTACATGAATGGATATGCTAACATCTTAGCTTTCAATCAGTACCATTTACATGGAAAAAGAATGCTTCTATCGTGCTCTCTTATATTATACATTAGTGAGATACCTCTGAGAGCTTTGATAATTGAATAAAATACGCATGTAGTTAGTTAGTGTCACATCCATTAATAAATTCTAACACTGACTAGTGGCTATTCTCAGTGTATAGCTAGTTCTGATTTTTAATTGAAGTATTAACCTTTGTGATCAACTGTTGATAAATCTAACCTTGAAGAGGACGTGCTAATTCCAAATTATTGATTTAAATGATATAGGTAACACGTGACTTGTTTAGACTTCAGCAAACAGCTGGCTATCACAGAAATTGTCCACAGCTTCTGTAGTGACTAGATTGATTGCAAAGGTGCTTCACTTACTGATCTATGTTTGAACAGAAAGAAAATGCTTGAAAACAAAGTAGAAAGGCCATTTCACTTCTCAATTACAATTCTCACAGGGAGTGAATTTATTGTAGATGTGCATGCTCCTCTATACTGTTCTTTACTTGTAATGTCATATAGTGGGTAAAACAAAGCTGACAACAAAGCAAATTAGCCACAACAATTTCCAGTAGTGATGCACCAATTAATCAGTAAATAATTGGAAATCAGTTATTGGCCATATTTCAGCAATATCGGTATCGGTAATTATTAGCCAATTATTTAGCCAGTTAATTTTGATGACCTTGATGTTATTTTCATAAGACAAATATAATTTTAAAAGTTTTAAAAAGGTAATATTACAAAAATACATGTGAAATTTTGGTTAGCGTAAACATCGGATCGGCTATTGGTATTGGCCATTATGTTAATTTCAATATTTGCTAATTGGTTAATTGACAAAACCCCTTATCAGTGCATCACTAACTTCCATTAGTAATTGATAGTTCAGTTTCAACACACATTAGCTACATACGAAAGTTGCTATAATAGTTATGTCTAGCCAGCACCATTTTTTCCTTTATGCATTGGTTACCAGTAATAAATCATTTACAAAATAGTAAACAAACAAAGAGAAAAATAGACATTCTACATTTGAATAGGAACCATAGAAAAAAAAGGAAGGAAACAAATAAGGTCATCTAAATCTGCAGCTTTACTAGTGGGCATTTAATCCCTACTCTGCATTTGAGTAAAAGACAAATTTAATGTCCACTATTATACAGTAGCTATCGCTGCAGGTATAGATGACCATCCTCATTGCTTTTAATTTCAATGATCAATCTTAAATACAATTTTTTTCATGCCACAGCAAATAGCATACAGATTGAAGTCACTGCTGGATTACAGCAATGATGACATGGAGGAAGTATTTGATTTGACATTCCAGATCACGTATAAAGATGTGTTTGGAAATGTGCAAACACAAAATCTCAAAAATAATGGTAATGAAATCCATGTCAACAAGCAAAATGTGCAAGTACGTTTGTACATACAGCATGCTTCTATTTGTGCAATGACTATACTATGTAGGAGTATGTCAATGTGTATACAGATTGGCTACTTAACAAGAGCATTGATGCTAATTTTAAAGCATTCAAGATGGGATTTGATTTGGTCATACGTGATACCTGCCTGGTAGAGCTCCTTAGACCTGAAGAGGTGGAAATGCTTGTCAGTGGCAGTGAGATTAGTGTGATTCCTTTCTTTGCATATTATTTATACTATAGCCAGTGTTGGGCAAGTTGCTTTTTAAAAGTAACTAGTTACATATTACTTGCAACTGAACTATTTAGTTACAGTCACATATTACCCATAAAATAAAGTAACTATAATAATATTACATATTATATTACTTTGTGTTCACAGCCTTAAGCTGTAATGTGTGAAACTACCACCTTATATCACGTGACATGATTGCATTGTTGGACAATGTGCAAATCTTGATTATAAGTAAGAAGTTGGTGAATAAGCTTCTTTCAGTAGGCTTCATTACTTCGTTGTGGCTAGGCGTTACTCAGTGGGTTACTAACAAGATTAGTAACTTCATTATTTGTAGTAATAATATTACATAATATTAGATTTGTTACAGTAACTATATTACTTAGGTAACGCATTACATTTGCAAGTAAAGCAACTTGAGTTATATTACCTGTTTTTATAGCGTATTTTGTTATAATACTTAGTTACCACAAAAGTAATAATATTATGTAAAGCGTTAGATAAATAAAGTGTTACTCCCAACACTGACTATAGCCAATTTTTTTACTTTTATATTACATTTTACTTATATAGAACTTGGATTTGAGTCCTCTACTTCATATGAAGGTGGCTTCCACTGTACTGATTCAATAATAAAGTCAGTTACCAGTTCTGTATACTTATCATCTCTTTTTGTTGTCATTACTGCAACAGGAATTTCTGGGAGATTGCTTATTCTCTCCCTGACCATCACAAACGACAGCTACTCAAGTTTGTTACTGGTAGCAGCAAACTCCCTTTGGGTGATGTGTCAAAATTTAAGTTGTCCATTATGAGAATTGGATCTGATTCTGACAGGTATATAACTGGTTTGTATTGAATGAAATTATATGTAAATGACTCCCAACATCAACTGCTGCAGATTACCTACTGCCCACACATGCACAAATGCATTGCTCCTCTATGAATACTCAAGCAAAGCCAAATTAGAAGAGAAGCTGCTTAAAGCAGTCACCTATGCAGAAGGATTTGGAATTCTGTGATGGAACTATGTTTTTCATGTGCTGTTTTAATAAACTCTTCTGCATAATGTATTATGATTAAGTAACACATTTGTGAATGAAATTTTACCATTTTGATGGTCTGGCATATATATTTAGAAGAATATCTAGGGTTGTTGAGTTTCTTTATTAACTTAGTAGCCAGATTTCAAAAAAGATTCTACATGCAACCAGTTTTCTGACTCATCAATGCAAACTAGAAAAAGAAAATTGGAGCACCTTCTCTTACTATGCTACAGAATGTCCATCAGTTGCTGTGCTTTCTTAGTATTCTATGATAACTCGGTCTTCTCTATGAAATTGATAATGTTACGTACATATAATAGTTATACGGGCACAATGTGGAGTCTATGAAATTTATAAATCCGAAGGCCCGGGCTGTAGCGCACGAGCGAAGCGAGGGCGCTACTAAGGGCCTGAGGGTTTATAAATTTCATAGACTCCACATTGTGCCCGTATAACTGTTTTAGACCAGCGTTGAAACCGGGTCGGGTCATCCGGGTCACATTTTCTCCGGGTCATCCGGGTCTGACCCGGTTTACAATTTATCCGGGTCTGACCCGGATTGGATCACGTGAGAAACGAAATTGTTCGTTTGACGACATGGAAACTCATAAATGCTATCGCGTAGCTCTTTTGTGAGCCACGCCCACTTATCGCAATACCAACATACGCTCAGCCACGCTCATTTGTTAGTAAGTGTAGTATGTAGCACGAAATTGTGTATCTATGGTGAGGGGTAGCTATTGTCAGTAGGTGAAGACTTTTTTTTTTTGGTCTTCAACCTACAGCTAGGCTGAAGTTGCAATATTTACTCAACACAAATCGAACGCTCAAAATGTAGACTCGTTCGCTCGCTCAAGACTAGCCGAAACACGTCTCGGCTTTAATTAATCCGGGTCAAATCCGGGTCTGACCCGGATAGCAATCCGGGTCAGTGGGTCATCCGGGTCAGCAGTAGTGACCCGGTTTCAACGTTGAGTGATATGGAAATTTTTCAATGCTATGATAAAAATTGTGATACACATTTAAAGATGTTGCAAACAAGAACAGCGAAGCTAACAAGCAAAGCTAGCCCAAGCAAACAAGCTATGCTAAAATAGCTCTGTATTTTTTCATTCACATAAAATATAAAGTCTGTTCCTAGGAAGGAATGTTGATTTCTGCATGTTTGTGGTAGTTGATAGCATTTTAAACATTTTTGCATAATTACTTGTAAAAATCTATCAGATCAGTAATTTAAAAAATCCTCTGTAACTTTTTTAACTTTATCACATCTGAACGAATTAAATGTGTTTAATTCAGGCTGTCTTGAACTGTTATAGACTTGATATGTTTTGTTATGAAAATAGGTTTATTTACTGTGTTATACAGTACAGCACCCACACATCTTTTCAAAATTCTGAAGTTTCAAAGTGTACACTGATTTAGATTTCCTGAAAATTTTATGATGATAGCACCTTCTCAGATACAGAATTTTAAAAATCATGAGTTGGTTTGGAAGTTTATGGTAAGGAGAACTATACTGCTCAGAGTCGTCAGAGAGGGAGTTTAATCTTGCACTGTATGTACTACATGGTCATACAAAATTAACATGTATATACTCTTTTATGGTGGTATATACATTAACAAAAGGGGCTACATGGCCCCCTTAAAAGGGTTAACAACTAGCTGCACAGCAAATTCAAATGGATCAATTCATTCAACCTCCATGGGTGAATTTAATTAAACTATAGAAAGTTTGGTTAAAATGACTATCTAAAGGTGGTTGGTTGTAACTGGGAACAAGGTCAAAATAAGTTAATGATTTTTTTCGTTTATTAATTATAGCTGTTCACTTAGCATGTCAGATTAACGTATTTGGTAATTTTAGTGTGCATTGTCAAGTCTATTATGGTAAAGTTTAGATGACCAGCTACTTCACATTGGTACACTGGTCGTTATAACATTTGTGGTTAATACTGTTAGCTAACTTTACATCCCACAATCAAAAGTGAACATGCCTGCTACACAATTATGTCTATTATGTTGCCTAGCTACTAGAGTTTAGAAATGTGAAAATGCACCATGGTCTTGTTGTAGAGTTCCTGGGCTGAAACTTTCAAGCTACAAGACTTTGCTAGTATTATTTCTCTGGAATGATTGTTTGCACAATGTTTCTAAATTTCAGTAGCTAGGTGACATAATTGACTAGTATGGCTGTATGCTCATTGTACAACAGGTGAGAGGCCAATACTAGTAAGCGCAGTCAGCTTTAGACACTTTTTCAGAGACACTTATAATTAGTATTGCCAACAATATCATGTGAGACACCAGGACAAGGAAAAGTGGATTGGCCATGCATGCAAGACTACTTGCACAGGTACAGGTACCTAGCGGAAGTATAGAATATTGTGAAGTGTATCATATAATATTCCAAAAAAGTTGGATCCTCATGGGTTCCCTGGTCCCTGGGTCCACTGTTTATATCTACCGAACATGGATAACATAAATTTTATATACAATTTTATATACAATTTGAAAACTCTATAAAATTAGGTATGTTTAAAGTATTCAGATGCAGTATGCAACAATTATTGTAATAGTTAGATTAACATGATCAAGACACACGATAGTGTGTCGTGCGGCCCAAGAAGCCGGCGCGCCACACCGTGAGTATATTGACAGGAAGAACGAAAACGTCATTTTTACACCTTTGTATCTCGGTGAACACTTATCTGATTGGAACCAAATTTGCTACACAGTTGTCCGCCAGTCAAGGGAGTCTACATTCCAAATTTGAAGGAAATCGCTCCAGCCATTTCCGAGATACGAGCTGCCAAAGTTTCGTTTTTTTTTCTTCGTTTTTTTTTTCTTCTTCGTCTTTTCGCACACTTGCAAAAATTGCTATAACAAGCAAACGCGTGCTCCGATCGCCTTGAAATTTGGCACACAGAAAGAGAGCCCAAAGGCGAATGCTAGCATCAAATTTGGTACAAATCCGATGAATGGTTCAGGAGTTATGACTGATTATTCGCGTAAAACAAGATCGATTTGTTGTCACGCCTACAGGGTAAACCGCTTCATGGAATGAGTTGAAAATTGCTATGTAGATGGAGTAACCATCGTAGGAGTGCCTTTTGGTGGTTTGAAAGGAATCGAGATAAAGACCACGGAGATATGACACAAAACCCAACCTGTGTCACAATTACGCGATCGATTTTTATGAATAAAAAAGTATTAGTTTTCACGCCTACTAAACAAACCGCTTAGAGCAATGAGCTGAAAATCGGTGTATAGCTGGAATAATCTTCATAGAAAGTCCTTGCAGTAGTACAGAAGAATCGGATTACAAACCACTGAGTTATGATTCGAAAGCCAACTCCGTGTAGCAAATGCGAGATCGAGATACTCTAATAGAACAGTCACCCTAATAGAGCATTCGGCTAATTTATTTACTCCATTATAGAATTTTATTACATCACAAGTTATTCTGTAGGGAGTTCAGCTGCAAACAGTTAATCTTATAGACAGTTCAGCAAGAAAACAGTCACCATGTGGAGAGTTAAGCAAATATATCACTATAGAGATTCAGAACATTACAAGTCACACTGAAGAAAGTTCAGCTATAAAAAATTCATGCACTGTGTAGAGAACTCAGCTACAATTAAGTTACTCTCTAGAGAATTCAGTTACACAGAATTCAGCTACACACAAGTCACTGTGGAGAGAGTTCAGCTACAAACAAATTACCCTTTAGAGTGATCAGCTACAAACAAAACACTTTGCAGGGTGTTCAGCTGCAACAAATCAACCTTTAGAGCGATCAGCAATGAACAAATCAACACAAATCTACCTGTAGAGAGATCAGTTAAAAACAAATCACCCTGTAGAGAGTTCAGCTACAAAAAATCACCCTGTAGAGACATCAGCTAGAAACTAGACACAATGTAAGGAGTTCAGCTACAAGCAATCACCCTGTAGAGAGTTCAGCTAAAACAAATCAACCTGCAGAGAGATCAGCTACAAACAAATCACATTATAGAGAGTTCAGCTACAAACAGATTACCTGTAGAGAGATCGGCTACAAACAAATCAACCTCCAGAGAAATCAGCTACACACAAATCAACTTGTAGAGAGATCAGCTACAAACAAATCACCCTGTAGAGAGATCAGCTAGAAACTACACACAATGTAAGGAGTTCAGCTACAAACAAATCACCCTGTAGAGAGATCAGCTACAAACTAGACACAAAGTAAGGAGTTCAGCTACAAGTAAATTACCCTGTAGAGAGTTCATCTACAAACAAATCAACCTGTAGAGCAATCAGCTAGAAACAAATCACCCTGAAGAGAGGTCAGCTACAAAAAATCACCCTGTAGAGAGATCAGCTAGAAACAAATCACCCTGAAGAGAGGTCAGCTACAAAAAAATCACCCTGTAGAGAGATCAGCTACAAACAAATTGCCCTGTAGAGAGATCAGCTACAAGCAAAACACCCTGTAGAGAGTTCAGCAACAAGGAAACTACCATGTAGAGAGTTCAGCTACAAACAAATTACCCTGTAGAGAGATCGGCTACAAACAAATCAGCCTGAAGAGAGTTCAGCTAAAACAAATCAACCTGCAGAGAGATCAACTACAAACAAATCACCTTATAGAGAGTTCAGCTACAAACAAATTACCCTATAGAGAGATCGGCTACAAACAAATCAACCTGCAGAGAGATCAGCTACACACAATTCAACTTGTAGAGAGATCAGCTACAAACAAATCACCCTGTAGAGAGATCAGTTAGAAACTAGACACAATGTAAGGAGTTCAGCTACAAGCAAATCACCGTGTAGAGAGTTCAGCTACAAACAAACCAACCTGTAGAGCGATCAGCTAGAAACAAATCACCCTGAAGAGAGGTCAGCTACAAAAAATCACCCTGTAGAGATATCAGCTAGAAACAAATCACCCTGAAGAGAGGTCAGCTACAAAAAAATCACCCTGTAGAGAGATCAGCTAGAAACAAATCACCCTGAGGAGAGGTCAGCTACAAACAAAACACTTTGCAGGGAATTCAGCTACAAACAAATCAGCTTGTAGAGAGATCAGTTACACACAAATCAACCTGTAGAGAGATAAGCTAGAAACAAATCACCCTGTAGAGAGTAGCTACAAGCAAAACACCCTGTAGAGAGTTCAGCAACAAAGAAACCACCATGTAGAGAGTTCAGCAGCAAACAAATCACCTTATAGAGAGTTCAGCTACAAACAAATCACCCTATAGAGAGATCAGCTAGAAACTAGACACAATGTAAGGAGTTCAGCTACAAGCAAATCACCCTTTAGTGAGTTCAGCTACAAACAAATCAACCTGCAGTGAGATCACCTACAAAAAAGCACCTTGTACAAAGTTCAGCTACAAACAAATTACCCTGTAGAGAGATCGGCTACAAACAAATCAACCAGTAGAAAGATCAGCTACACACAAATCAACTTGTAGAGAGATCAGCTACAAACAAATCACCCTGTAGAGAGATCAGCTAGAAACTAGACACAATGTAAGGAATTTCAGCTACAAGTAAATCACCCTGTAGAGAGTTCAGCTAAAACAAATCAACCTGCAGAGAGATCAGCTACAAATAAATCACTTTACAGATAGTTCAGCTACAAACAAATTACCTTGTAGAGAGATCGGCTGCAAATTAATCAACCTGCAGAGAGATCAGCTACACACAAATCAACTTGTAGAGAGATCAGCTACAAACAAATCACCCTGTAGAGAGATCAGCTAGAAACTAGATACAATGCAAGGAGTTCAGCTACAAGCAAAATCGCCCTTTAGTGAGTTTAGCTACAAACAAATCAACCTGCAGTGAGATTACCCACAAAAACGCACTTGTACAGAGTTCAGTTACAAACAAATCACCCTGTAGAGAGATCAGGTAGAAGAATTCACCTTGTAGAGAGTTCAGCAACAAAGAAACCACCATGTAGAGAGTTCAGCTGCAAACAAATCACACAGTAGAAAGATCAGCTAGAAGAAGTTACCTTGTAGAGAGTTCAGTTACAAAGAAACCATCATATAGAGAGTTCAGCTACAAAGAAATTACCCCGTAGAAAGTTCAGCTAGAAGAAGTCACCTTGTAAAGAGTTCAGCTACAAAGAAACCATCATGTACAGAGTTCAGCTACAAAGAAACCACCTGTACAGAATTCACCTACAAACATATTACCCTATATAGAGATCAGCTAGAAGAAGTTACCTTGTAGATAGTTCAGCTACAACAATTCACCCTGTAGAAAGATCAGCTAGAAGAAGTCACCTTGTAGAGTGTTCAGTTACAAAGAAACCATCATGTAGAGAGTTCAGCTGCAAACAAATCACTCTGTAGAGAGTTCAGCTACAAAGAAACCGCCATGTAGAGAGTTCAGCCTCATACAAACCACCTTGTAGAGAATTCAACTACAACAAATTACCCTGTAGAGAAGAAGTTACCTTGTAGAGAGTTCAGCTACAAAGAAACCATCATGTAGGGAGTTCAGCTACAAAGAAACCACCATGTAGAGAGTTTAGCTGCAAACAAATCACCTGTAGAGAGTTCAGCTAGAAACAAATCACCCCGTAGAGAGATCAGCTGGACGAAGTCACCTTGTAGAGAGTTCAGCTACAAAGAAACCATCATGTAGAGAGTTCAGCTGCAAACAAATCACCCTGCAGAGAGTTCAGCTACAAAAAAATCACCCTGTAGAGAGTTCAGCTAGACGAAGTCACCTTATAGAGAGTTCAGCTACAAAGAAACCATCATGTAGAGAGTTCGGCTACAAAGACACCACCATGTAGAGAGTTTAGCTGCAAACAAATCACCTGTAAAGAGTTCAGCTAGAAACAAAATACCCTGTAGAGAGACCAGCTAGAAGAGGTTACCTTGTAGAGAGTTCAGCTACAAAGAAACCATCCTGTATATAGTTCAGCTACATTCCAAATCACCCAGTAGAGAGAACAGCTGCAAAAAATATCCTGTGGGGAATAATGGGCATGTAATAAATATATGTATATAATTTGTATAATTACTAATAAAATCAAAAATAATTGAAGTACTAAAATTCTTCTTTTTAAGTTCTTTTCTTCTTCCTGTAGTAAAGAAAAAAACACATGGGTTAAAAAGCCCCAAAGCCAGCCATAGGCCGGCTTTGCAGTATACAAATACAAAAAGAAGTGATATCTAATCAAAAACAGCCAAGCTGTAAAAAAAGGTGCGGCCCCCAAAAAGGCCATGGTGAAAAAAGATGTGAAATCCAAGGTGGTGGCCAAGAAATGGCTGTGATGGTAGGTTAACGGTTACATTTTAATAACGACAATTCAGATGAATTTTGTGCCGCTTGGTCTTGGCACCAAATTCACCTGAATTGTTGTTATTAAAATGTAACCATTAACCTACCATCACAGCCATTTCTTGGCCGCCACCTTGGATTTCACATCTTTTTTCACCATGGCCTTTTTGGGGGCCGCACCTTTTTTTACAGCTTGGCTGTTTTTGATTAGATTATGTTATTACCATAATATATAGTGATAACTGACTTGTTAATTAATGTAAACAAACAAATATTTTGTAACAAGAATTAACTGATTTTACAATGGATGGTTAAAATGACCACGGTGGTATGGCTACACTTGGTTGAAGAGACCATGGGACAATCTGGGTAATATGACTATATCTTACAAAATTAAAATGAAAAGGTACATCCCTTGGGTCATTACTACCAAAAATTGATTGTTTGAATTGCAGGTGAAACAACCCAAATATTTGGGTTATTTGTACCTATTTGAATTTACAGTGTGAGCACGTATCCCTCACAAAAAAAAATGAAAATTCAAACCTTGCCATTTCTACTTAACTTAGTCGGAAGATAATGATGATGAAGATGTGATGCCCTAGTGAAAACAATCATTGATATAACCAATAGCTGTAGCAAAGAAACAGCCTTTATTAAACTGCATATGGAAAACAACTATGCATAACTACATGAGAAAGTCACAATGAAACACCACATGTACACATAGCTATACACCTCCATATTTGTAATCATATACACACCCCTACACTTGATTGCCAAATATTACATGTCTATACCACCACAATAACTGTTACTTTGTAATCTAGTCAGTAGTAATCAATAGATTATACTGAATAGCTGCATGTATGATGTGATATCACTGGAAGACAGTCATTTTTTGAATAAGTATATACAGTCCCAGATTTAGCTTATGTGGAGGTCAAGCCGTGTAAATAATTGATGCCAAGAAATGGTCAATAAAATTTACTTACAAAACTACACATAATCTCACAATCAATCGCATCTTTATAACTCTTCAACCCCAATTAAAAGAATTTCGTTGCACTACATTACAGTTCAATAATGAGATGTGGTGTGCAATGATAAACAATGACCATAGCAGGTTGTAGATTTACGAAAAATGCAACTGTCACAATTAATACAGCTCTAACAAAGCCACAAAACTGTGTGCAGATCAGCATGTACATGTACACACACACTCCATTACTTTACATAGTGCTAATTATAAGTAAACAACCAAAAGATGCTGTTCCCTATTAATTGCCTATAACTAAATTGACTCGCATAGCATTCTGAGCTACCTTACTATAGTTATTTCAGTCAGATTTTTACAAATATCACTTGGCTATCCTCTTTTTAGGGACCCACAGAATATACCAGAATAATGTTGGGAAAATAGGTGGCAAAAGAATCAGGAAAAATTCCAGAATAATGGGACAATTTTTAAAAATAATATTTCTCTTGGAAACATCTCTCAAACATTGCTAGCATAAAACCAAAATAAAACATCAAGATACGTTACTTTAATAGAGCATTCACCTACTCAAATAAAGCAGTCACCCAAATGTAAAGTGACTGCTACCTCAACATAATTGTGCTTGTTAGTAATTGCCTCTACAGTTGCAGAAGAGAACAGATGTATAATTAGCTGTATTTCAGGAATCACTCCAAGAATATAATAGGTGAGGAAAAAAAGAATTGCCAGAAAGAATAATCGGTAGACATAATTATTCTGCAGGTTTCTACTCTTTTTTTAGCCCCTGCTTAAAATGTGACTTGGGAATGCTTGTGTAGCTCAGTACTGTGTATAATTGTTGTGTCCTATAGCTAATACGACACACAGGTAGCTACGTACCATAAATTTACAAGAATCTACAAGAGCGTACACATGGCCTCGTGATTGTATCTGCAGTTAATTTTCCAGTTTGGATTTTTGCTTAGCTAGACCATAGATAATTGTACCTTTGGATCTTATGTTGCATGGGCAAAACCTTAGAAAATCCGGGTAGGTCATTGGTGGGTTGACTGGTTGAACCCTGGGTATGCTGTATGTTCTGTGTAGGTTCTTTTCTGTAGGTTATAATTAATTTTCCAAATATTTTGTTAGCATTCTATAGAGATGTGTGGGAGGAAGGGAGTGCCATTAGAGCCGGGAAAAAAAATTGACCGGATATTATACTAATAATTTATAGCTATAAAAGAAATAATATTATAGTAAAATAGAGAGCGTGTTAGAGAGGTTGAGAGAGTTTGCTTTTCACCATTGGTGTTTGCAGCTACTGGTGGCATGGGGCCCATGCACTGCTACAACGGTTTTCAGGAAGCTTGCTTCAATGTTGGCTGAGAAGCGTAGCATTAATTACAGCAAATGCTTATTCTGACTGGGATGTAGGCTTTCCTTTTCATTGTTAAGATCTGCAGTGATGTGTTTGAGGGGTCATCGCTCTTCAGTTGGCCGTCCATAATATTGATATTGATCTGGCGGCCTTGTATTACTAATATTGATCTGGCCTACTCCGAGGGTCGCTTGCATGGAGTCTGGGGGCCTTGTTTGATTGCTGGTATTTCCAGCTGTCCAGCACTTTAACACCTAGTGCTGGGGGTCAGGTGGCAAGGGCAGTCCATCTAGTCCGGAAAAAAATAAATTTTAGCTAGCTTTCTTTTGTAAATTTTACTATAATATATTTTTTTCCCGGGCTAGATGGACTGCCCTTGCCACCTGACCCCCAGCACTAGGATGTAGCTACTGTAGCCAAAGTGAGCTTTAGCCCTTAGCTGAACCTGAACTCGATCTCGATGATTAGTCCGAGGATCAGTCCAGGATTTACTCAGTAGGTTGTGGCAATGTCTTACACTGCTTAAATAGCCTTTAAAGCCTACTGTTAGGCTTCATCCCCTCGATTATGACGAAAACGTAAACATCAGTGTGCTGCACCATCGACCGTAGCTCATGCAGTCTCACAAGAAGACGACAGGCTTCCAGGCTTCCGTTGATCTGATAATGCTGCACGGGCCCAATAAGTCACAGTCCCGATAACTAGTACGGGACCGAAAAGTCACGAGATATAGGATCACGTGTGCCAAAATATCATCATGGCTTCAATCTCACGCATGCAAGTGAAAGACAGCTTTTATAGCGTATTTGGGAGAGGTGAAATTGAAGTCCTACATGTCTAAAAAAAAGAGCTTTATAAAGGTGAAAATCTTCCATACAAAATAGTTTCTTAGCACTCAAGAGGTTTGTTTCAGTGTAGCTAGTAAGCTACTGACTTTTCGGTCCCGTACTAGTTATCGGGACTATCAGATCAACGGAAGCCTGTCGTTTTCTTGTGAGACTGCATGAGCTACGGTCAACAGTGCCAGGGGCGGATCTAGGATTTATAAAGGGGGGGCTAACTCAAGGTACTAATCTCTTGGGTAGAGGTGTGCTTTTGCACACTTCCCAGCATGCAAAGCGTGCTGGAACTAGGGGGGTCTGGGGGCATGCCCCCCAGGAAATTTTTGAAAAATAGATGCTAAAATACTGCAATTTGGAGACATTTTCACATAAAATTCATAATATTTTCTGCCTGTAGATATTTCATATACTGCCTTTAGATTATAGGTATGGCTCTCTAAAGCATTTTGCTAATGGAAAAGTTTGGGTAGGTACAGACAACCAAGTACATGATGCACCCCTCTCACAATTGCACAACACTGAATAGGTACATGTTAGAATAATAATGTTGAACGTGGAAAATTTTAAAATTTGAACAATACAATCAAGATTGAATCTGAGAGCATTTTCAATGGAAATTGTGTACCTGAATTAAGTATTGCCATATATTATTATATTAACTACACAAGTGGATGAATGAAGCCCTTTAAACAAACCAATGCACTTCATTGTATGTATAGGTGCAGGCAGATTTGGAAAAATTCCATAACAGAACCAACTACATGTTTCCAGTGAATGTTCTATTAGAGTAGTTAGCTGACTGCTCTATTAGAGTATCTCGATCTTGTACACCTCCAATGCTGATCGGGGTCCTTGTTACATAAACTTTAGCATAAATTCACTGATAATACCTTGGAAAGATGTTTATGAGGTGGTTTTATGAGTATTAGTATTATTAGTGATCATATAATTATGCTAAGACAAAATTTCATTATAATACTCAGCATATTGATCAAGTAAAGCCTAAATATGAAGGGAGGGGTTCAGCCCCCAAAGCCCCCCTCCGCCCCTGGGTGCAGCACACTGATGTTTACGTTTTCGTCATCATCGGGGGATGAAGCCGAACAGTAGGTATTAAAGGCTATTTAAGCCGAGGTTTAAGCAGTGTAAGACATTGCCACAACCTACTGAGTAAATCCTGGACTGATCCTCGGACTGATCATCGAGATCGAGTTCAGGTTCAGCTAAGGGCTAAAGCTCACTTTGGCTACAGTAGCTACATCCTTGCTCTGGAGTCTGGAATCTAGCTACTCAAGTCTCCAGACGGTCTCCTTTCATTGTGCAGACAGCGTACATCTGAACTAAAGTTAGCCTGACTTAGCTATCGTTGTATGAACAGGTGAGGGCGATAGCTAGATTTACTGCATGCTGTCAGAGATTTGGTAGACCAAATCATGTAGCTATAGCCAGTAGCTAGTAGCTAACTACTGTACATGGTTATATATATATCAAACTGTCAATGAATGGATGCTTCAACCATCCTAGCTATATGGTAATAATACTTGTTTTGTGAGTTTACCCATGCAGTAAATGCTCTCCACTCTACATACCCTTCCTTCATATAATTTTAAATAATAGCAATATTGGTAATTTTTAGGCTGCTACATAATTATATAGCTTGGGGCTAGTGGTACTTCAGTATACTGTGACCCTTAGCGTGATTGTATAGTTATTATATATGATACTGAGTGTCAGTTTTTATTTAATATTCATTGTTTTTTCTTTGTGCAGCTTATTAACACACTGCGAGATAGTTAAAGCACAGTTGTACCCTATCAGTTGTGGATCAGCGATCAAGTACAGGTATTTATTACAGTTACTGTCTGTAGCTACATTAGCTAATTAACATAATGTGACCAGGCCTGGTCATATTTGGAACATAAAAAAAAACCATTTGCCTACTTTTTCAAACTTTCATCACTTGTAATTTATAATGCCACCATGCTTTGGTTTTCAGCTATTATTGAGCATTTAATTGGCTCTACATTACAAGTTACAAAATGCAAATATTCTATTCCAGTACTGAGATATGACCTGTTGTGTGACAGGGTAAATTCTGTGTCCACATGCCCTATTTTTAGCAGGCCCTAATCACCGCTTTACATAATGTCATTTGTGCGGCTGTGCATAAGGTCATGAATATTTAAAGAAATCTATCAAAGTTATTGTACAAGGTCTTAAAGTGTATAAAGGCTAGTTACAAAATTAATGGCTCTGGGCTAGTTGTTAATGGTGATGGGGCTAGTTATAAAAGTAAGACTGAAAAAGAAAATTATTGCTACCTCATGTGTGATTCGATCTCTTTTGCAGTTTACCATTTGAATAAAATTATATTAATATTACAGTAACTGTAATAGCTACTGTATTTTTAAGGAGTTTTCTCTTTTGTAGCCCACCATTTGTGACCTACAGTAGTTAGGGAAAACCAGTCTTATCGCCTATTTAAAAGTATCGAGAAATACCAGTTTTAATTATTCAGTGTGTTGTAGCTCACCAATAGTTGAAGCTACATGTGTCACGTTTTCACATGTTTTACACCAATTCCTTACCTTTTGAAGTATAAACAGTCAACAACTAAGTGTCCCAAAGTTTTAGATAGTTTTTAACTCGATGTTGACTGTATCAGGCTAGCTTAAAAAGGGTATGTGGCAGGGGCTAGAAGCTGTTTAAAAAACTAAAAAGGAAGGCTTATAGGGATGAATTAAGCCAAGTTATGGGCACTCAGCTCTCAAAACTGGCTAAAATGAAAGGACATTTACAGCAAAAGTTTTTATTCAACACCACGGAGCTGTAAAGCTGCTTACAGCCATCTCCAGGCTGGCCAGACCTCCCGATATTAGCACCCCAGAAAGTTCATGTGGATTGCCACAGGGTTTGGGAAAAGCAGCCAGCAAAACCAGACCACTCAAATCTAGCTGATTTTGATTGTGAAATTTGATAGTTCATATATTGAGGTATATAGCTTTGTGTTCTTTGTCAAAAATGAAATCTGCTATCATGAGCAATAAGACCGGTTTTCCCAGACCCAGTAACATTTGATTAAATTTGCCTTACAGCACAAAAGTACTTTTTAAAAAGCTTAAAATCCAATAATGCAATACAACAGCTAAATATTAATGCTGTTGCTAAACACTTTTCCAGATTTGATCTTGTGATAGACATCTTTTAAAAATTTGTCAGTTTAGGGGCATGACCTTAGATCCCCTAGCTGGAGCATGCTATGTACATGTACAGCCTTCAGCCTGCCCCATATACTGGCACTACACTCACTATAACTGTTTGGACATTGTAAGTTAGAATCAAAGCTGTCACAGGAATACAGTATATTAAGTGCAACTTTGTGTTTTCATCAAATTAATCAAACATGCTGTTTGACATAAAGATAAGGCTAAAATGGCTTTTCAAAATGTAATTCCTAATAAACAATAAGTAACTTCCTTGTGCAACTCTTTATGACCATGTCATCCAACTGATTAATTGCTTGTTGCATAAATAGCCTAGCTATTAATCACCATCAGCAATAACTAATTGTTTAACTGATTGTTGTGTAACTGATTCACATCACTGTAGATACCAGTTATACAGCGCATTACAAATGAAGAACAGTACAAGAAGTGCCCCTGTAATCAATCCACAGTATTTAAAGCACTGAGTCCATAATGCACATGCAGTAGTAGTAGAGAAACAAAACGGACACAAAGGAAGACAAAGGTAAGTCCATGATGCATATACATATAGTTACTTTGATTGAGCATTGGGCTGAAGAGATGTTAAACTGTGAAGAAATCAAGCTGGTAGCCTACCCATAGTTGAGTTATGTTTTGCTGGAGGCATCAGTTAGTCAGTCAGGCAGTAAGTTTGCAGAGTATTCAGTTAAAATTTTTCATTAAACCTTGTTAGAGTAGTTAGAGGTAACTTGAAGACATTGATGAGTTTGGTTATGCTGTCAAGCTGTTGTGTAAGGAAAAGTGAGGAGTGAGGCTACATGGATTTTGGCTGTTACTATTGAGCAAGAAGCCCAAACCTCCATGATCCCAACACTCCACAGTACTATATAGTACACCATATATTATTATCTGACTATCCTGCACAACATAAAAGTAGTACATAAAATATGTAAATATATCAGGTAACTTAGCCACTGTTTACTACTGTAAATATTTTACTTGATATAGGGTTTCTGTATGCAATAAACTGTATTATGGTACATGATGGCATATTAGTAGACTTTCCCTTAAACGCAATTACAATGAAGCACTATTGTGCTTCATTGTAATTGTGTTTCAGGGAAATTGAATAAACATATGGATGTACTGTCTCCAGATCTGTAGTGCCAGGTGACAACAAGTGGATCGGCTTTTCTGCTCTGTCCCATTTTCTATAGCAGGGGCATGATTATCATCTCAATTAGCACATTAACCAGGTATAAAAATGCAATTTGTACCTAATGAACAACTTACAGTAACTTTGGGCACAAAACAAGCAGCAGCAAATAGCGAAGTAATTTAGGTAGCTGTTTTATGGGGCACTCTATTTGTTACCAACCAGGTGATCCGTGAATGCTCATTTATTTTAAGAGCCAAGAAGCCTTCTAGTCTAAATCTGAGGAAAACTATCATGCCAAGCACTTACAGTATTATACTTAAAAAATACTGTGATCCTCCAATTGTTGTTTGACAAAGGCTCCTTGTGTGTGGGGGTCAAACTAGTCAGCACCTCTTCATGATGACCACTGTGAAATGTGCTAGTGCTACTGAAAGTTATAAGACAAGTACACAAAATATTTGGAATTGTCAACTAGGGACCATAGCACATTGATAAAACGTACTAAAACAAGCTGTAGTAGTGCACAATATTAAATCACAGTAAAACAAAAAGAAGTGTTATATCCCTACTACAGTATGTATCTTGAGCACAGTAGGGATATAACACTTCTCTTTGTTTTACTGTGATGTAATATTGTGCACTACTCCAGCTAGTTTCAGTACTTATTATCGATGTGCTATAGTCCCTACTCTAGTTAAAAATTCCAAAGTTTTTGTGTACGTACTTGTTTGTTAGCTTTTTTTGTAAAATAAAATTATTATAACTGGTGAACCCATGCATACCGCATCAAAAGGAAGAAATGGCACCGCGTGCCCCAGCTACTAATCATCATCTGAAAAAAGAGATATCCATTCGCTTTGTTGTCAGCTATATGTTACACAGCATTATGAATCAAGAACTGTTCGAAAAGCACCTCTGTAACCAAAGTAGCCACTATGAAAAATGTGAATGATTTTTGTTACAAATGGAAGCCATCATGTGCTACTGCCAAATTGACACCTTTCACTGTCAGCCAAGATGAATAGGACACAAAGGAGGATACTGGTAAGTCCATGAAGAATGTATTGTACATACTGCGGTAAACCAAAAGGCACCTCTTGGGCCAAAGCAACATCGAGCAGTGAAGAAATCAAGCTTGTAGCCTTAGCCTTTATCCAGTTACACTTGCCTGAAGGCATCAGTCAGTCAGTTACTCAGTCAGTAGGAAATTCCATTTAATAATTTTAAAAAAATTCCATAGCAACTTGTTGAAGCATTTTGGGTTGATCTGAAAGCTTGCTTGTGCTTAGTTTTACCTACCCAATACTGCCTCATCGCTGTCAGGGAAAATTGAGGCTCGTTTTGGGTGATGTTTTTTGTGGGCCGTGCCTACTACTGTACTTTGTGGTCCCTACTATACAGTGCTATCGTACTGTATGAGATTTCTATATTCCAAACCTGCTATGCCACACAATGAAATCACTTGTTACAAATTAGGGTGGTGTCTCTAGACTTACTTGAAAGATTGCATAACCTGTATTGCAGGGGCAGCAAAAATAACAAAAGATAGAAGAGTACTGGTTTGTATCTCTGTGGGTGGTGAAGCAGCACAGCCAAAAGGTTAGCACCCAGCCTGGAAAGATTCCATATTTGATGATCTATTAAAATGTTGCAATTGCTCTGCTCTATCCAGCTGCATGTTGTAGACATGGTTACCTGGTGTCAACAGTGCTCATGTCTTCCATGAGATATGATACAATACATATTATTATTTTGTAGGTTACTAGTACTGCCCAGTATACCTAAATAATACACAGGTATCATTGGGCAGCACTGATGTACTACAACTAGGTAAACTGTAGCAACATTAATCATACTTTAACCTCCTTTTAAATAGTGTGTTCTGCAAGAAGGAAAAGCGTATAAACGGCACTCTACATGTGATTTAACAAACTCACATGGTTATGTGGTATAATGTGTGGTAGCCCTAAAGGCATAATTATGGTTGCTAATTGGTTATACATTTGTGTGTTTTCAACTTACGTATGGCATTAAACATTCCTACAGGTCACGTCGCCCATATGGATGGTGGGGAAAATACTATGAATCATCTTTGTGATGAGAACAACTCTACTAGTAAGTGTGGTGAAAGTTTACAAGAATTGATAGATACACATGCGTACTTGCCTATGATCATCTCCACAATTACCATTTTAAATATTGTTATGGATAAAAGCTTGGGCTGTCAGGCACCTAATGGTGTGTACTAGAGATGTATTGATGTAACTTTTCTGAACTTTACCAATACCAGTATGATCTAGGAAATTTATTATGATATTGTATCAATCTGACATCTTTTGACTAAGTAAGTGTGTGATGACTGACCTGTTACAGGTAGTTCTTATAGCGCTTATGACATGGTTATTAGAAAGATCGATATCAAATCGGCAGCTTCTACAGAAAATTGGTTCAACCAATTTTGCTTAAATCGTCCAGATCGGCACCTACCTGATACTCAATTGGTAGATCAGTGCATCTCTAGTGTGTACCATTTCAAGTTGATAATTGTATATAAAAATTATGCAAATGAAATAATCATCGCTGCACACATACAAATAACATAAACATTTAATTTACTCAACTGGGAGGTTCATCTGTTTTCATATATACATAGGGTTTTCATCTTTGTAAGTATTCTGGTATTTGAATAAAATTATCACATGTATCAGGGAGTTATTGAGAACACAACAAAGTGAACTAAATCTAATCAGCTGATACACAGAGTTTTGTCTGTGTTGAGAGGTGACCAGACTCATCATCATACAGTATCATCACCATTGTATGAGTATAATGTGTATGTAAGTACATTCTCCATTATAGACATTGGACCACTTGTAGGTAAAGACCACACAACTAGTGACCATACAGTAGATATTAAACCAGACTGTTTGTATGGACCACAAGTGATTGATGTGATTATGAGAAAACCTGGTAAGATAACAATTATAATTGACCTATTATAGTATTATTATCTTTAACAGAGTTTTCATTTCTGATCAGATACTACAACTTGTTGTATCAGAGTTTAATACCTAACTGTAAACTTAACATCAAAATTCTAAAACAACATTTAGAAATTTCTAGTGATGTGGAGAGTTTTATTGTTAATGGAGAAAGCTCAAGAATCAGATGTCAGAGGGTTGTCGATCTTCTACTAGTTCAGTTAGACACTACAAGGGATTGCAAACATTTCTGTTACTTGTTTAACATGATATCAGTTACTGACCTTACTAATAAACTGAGGACAGGTAACAGCTACAATTTCATGTACGTATGTAATCTAATTATTTCAGGATTTTATGGCAGTCACAAAAGAGATTCCAGCATTAACCACTGCCAGTTAGACGCTCATGCAGTAGACAACATCATTGTCAGGTGTGTTGATGATAGACCATCAGATGACAGAGCAGACAACTACTCCATTAGTAATCACCTCCAGGTTATTGGTAGAAGAAGATGTAGAACTGTAACTGATTGTAAGTGTAATTATTAATTCATGTGCACTAAAAGTTGAACTGTTAGATTAGCATATAACTAAAACAGCCAAGCTGAGAAATAGGGTACAGCCCTAAACAAAACCCAGCCTGAGGGTGAAAAAGATGTGAAGTCAAAGATGGTGGCCAAGAAATTTAATGATGTTAATGTCTGATCGTTTTTAACAATTGTTCCCATAAGCATGCGGTTTACTCTATAGGCATGACAACAAATTGGTGTCATTTTTTGTGAACAATTGTTAATAACTCCACAAATGCTTATTGTATTCAAGCCAAAAGTGATACCAAAACCCTACTTATGGGTACCAAATATCAAAATAGTGGAATAATGGTAGCTTTGCAAATGTGCTAAAAGACAAAGAGAAAATCAATAAGAATAAAAACAAAGAAATCGGCCCAATTTTAATGGTTCATATCTTGGGAATGCTTGGGGCTATTTTGCTCAAATTTAGTACTGTATGTGGACTGTGAAGGTGGAGGGCTTTGCTTAGAAATATCATCTCATTTTATAAAGGCAGCATGGAGAGCTACTTATGAGTGTATTATTGTTCTTCATATCAATAATATACTGGTGTGACATGTCAGCTTCTTGGCTCACACAACATACAAAAGGAATTACTTCTGACATTATTTTTGACATTCTACATACACTGTAGCATTTTGCAGTATTTCAGAAGTACATGAAAAATAAAAATTTTCACTATGGTACTTTGCATAGTACTGAAGAGTGCTTTATTAGAGTGTGTCACAAAAGTTCTTTGTGACCAATGAAGGGCATTTAATGTTCATAGATACAACACAGCTACAAAAGTATGGTAATTAATTTACACATAAACAAAACAGCTACTGTACATAAGCAGTTAGTTTAATCATTAATCATTAGCTAGAAACAGGACCCTTACTAATAATTAGATCCGAACTGAAGCAGTTTGAGTACTCAAGAATAACGCTCCAAAAAATATAACTATTATAAGTAGGCACCGGGCGATTATACCGGCATAATTTAAAGCATAATAGGTGACCAAAAGCATCAAACATAATGCCAGCATAATAGGGACGATATTTGAAAATGTAATTAAAATGTGCAATACGAGTGCCTGAAAGAAAGCAAATATTCACTGCCAATAGTATTAGTGAATTTCATAGTTGAAAACACGTAATATAACTTATTAAACCATTTCTTTGTTGGTTATTCACACTTTGCAGAAATAAGATCGAGATACTCTAATAGATAATAGAGTATCTCGATCTCATTTCTGCAAATCTTTCTCGATCTTATTTCTGCACTTACTCTAATACAGCAGTCAGGAAAGGCTGATACACTCTAATAAAACAGTCAGTTCTAGAGCATACTCTTGATTTCGAAAGCGTAATTTTGAGCATAATAGGCTTACGTTTTGAGCAATGCTCAAAGCATATAGGAAAAATTTTGGGCATAATAGGCCGGAGCCTAATTATAAGTGCTACGTATATAGTAATTAAAAGCATCATCTCTTAGGGAGCAACAATGTGAGTAAATTCCATATTGCTCATAGCCTATGAAAATTTTGGATTATGATCTTCAGCTATGATCTCTGTAAGATGCAGACAGCACTAGTAATGCAGTGTACATTCGATAATTCAAAACTACTAAAGGCCAATAGTTATCAAATGGATTATAAACTCAATACACTTAAGCAGTACTATAATTATACAACCTATACAGTTTGTATTGGAGATGGCTTTTGGTCACCACCAAGCCATCAATAACTACATACTGTTGACTTTGATTCCCATGCTGCAGGCCACTAGCAGCTGCTTATATATAGTAGGCTACAAGCCAAAGCCCATTACATCACTGCTACAGCAATATAATTATTGCAATACACGATATATCAATATATCACAATATATTAATTTTGTTATTTTGCTTCTTTTAGATCATTCAGTGGGGGAAAGAATTGCTCAAGCCATGGGACAGAAGTTTCATTTATTTTTTCTCTTCAAAACTTTAGGTAAAGCATTCGTGCACAACTCTTTGTAGCATACACCTTGTAAGAAGTGTGCTATCATAAAACACATACTGTGAATTAGACTGGTTTCTTTTCACCATATCATATTGAGCTGCACCATTGAATATACTCAAGTAGAACAGTCAAATGTTAAGATTACAAAACAAACATAACAAAAGTTTACTCTACGTAATACACTGGTGTCATCTCAAATACTTCTCCAGTCTATTTACTTGCATGCAAACTGGGTAGATAGAAAAAAAGTACAATTATAGTATTGTTAAGTTTTCCTTTCAGAGTGGACACCACTGGATCAGTATTTTTCTCTGTTGTGTAATTGTTTGCCTGATGATTACCAGTCCACACTGGCAAAACTGAAAAGCTTGCCCCAATTATCACCTGATGATCACCAACAACTGGATACCATGATATCATCATGTGAAGCCCAACTGGTCAATGAGAAGATTATCACTTTCCTTATAGTAAAATTATGTTATAATAGAAGTAGTGATATTCTAGTAGGATTGTGTGATGTGATGGACAATTTGGTTGAGTCCAATCAATCAGCTGGTTGTGTACAACAACTAAGATGTGGTAAGTGGCGAATGTTCACTAGTGTCCATAGTAATTCTATATCTTACAGAAGCCATATGCTGTAGTTAAGAGCATTTGAATAAGAAATTAAGAATATTTGGCAGTTCCATTAGTCAAAAAACTTATAAACACAGCATAATATTATGTATGCACATACAGTAGGCCTGAGTCAAATATGCTCAAAATTGTGTCCAAAAGGCTTTCATCTATTACGATAACCATTAAGCATTTCTATTATTCTTGCATTGTACTCCAAGGTTAACAACATTATTTTGATAAAATACTCTTGGAACATTTTAATCAATAAGTGCTCTATTGGAGTGATTCACACATAACAACTGTTCTATCAAAGAGTATCAATTTAAGGAGCTATGAATTCATTTGATTGCTCTATTGTAGTTACCACTGACTGCTTTGTTAGGGTGTATTAAACTATTTTCAGTTCCATAGTTTGAAATATCCACCAAATATGCTAGCATTAGCACTTTAGCCTTTTTATTATGCTGGCATATTTGATGCAGGCCTATTCATCAGTTACAATCAAAATCCATACATATATTCATATGCATGCTATTAAAACCGTAAACATGTGTAGTTAGAAATTGCAATCATTCACAACCTATATTAATCTTTTTCATCCAGCCTTATGTGGATATATTGTTTCTGAACTAAACTGCTTTAAAATGTCCAATCTTCATCTAGTCAATATTATACTGTAGTTAGTCTTGGCTTAACATCAACTGAAGGTTAAGAACTACGATTGGGTGGGGGTTTAACTGTAATACTGTATGTATTTCTATATCTGTGTACTTCTGTATGTATTACTTTATTTCTGTATTCCAGTTTTATCTGAAGAGGTTCCCTCACCTGCAATGATACCAACAAATTCCTCACTTCAAGTATCATCAGTTACTACAGTTGAGAATTCACACAGTGTGACATGTACACAATATGACACATCAGCTACAACCAGTTCAACAACTGTTACTAGCATAATGTCATCGTCATCCAGTGTTAACGTTGCTGCATCATTGTCTGTTAGCAATCCTACTGTTGGTGCTGTTGGACAGGAGAGTTATACAGTTACAACAGGTAAAAATAATTAGCTGTGTTTCTATGTCTAGCTACAGGTTGGATTTGTGGCACAAATATTTGGGAAAATAATGCTTTCCTCTTAACTCCAAGTTTAATAAAATTGATTGAGATGCTGTAATAGAGCGCTCAAGTAACTGCTTTAATCAAAGCTACAGTTCTATAGTATACAGTAAGATTATATTTTCAGCAAGCTCCTATAAAATTTCTAGTGAATATGTACTGCACTTGTGATTGCATTATGTATGTTGTATGTAGATCATTATCTTTCAATAATTTGACTGCATAATTATGTCCACATATTATACATTAGATTTTGTTGAACTCAAGACACACTATCACGCTATACTACAATTGATGCCTGATAACTATGAACAAAGTGTTGGGAAGTTACTGAATTATATCAGTGATGATCAGATTTGTATGATATTGAGTAGTAGTAACTCCACTACTGCTAACAAGATAATATTGGATTGTTTGATTGAGAGGATGAGCTGTAGAGAAGAATTACTTGATCTGTGTGATCAACTGGAGACTATCAGTACATCACATCAGTTGAGCATGTTGATCAGTGAAATGAGATCTGGTGAGTATGAGTTGCTACAAAACACTGCAGTATGTATCTTTAAAATAATGACAGTGTGGTGATGTATTGGCTGGTTTGAGTAGGAATGGATCGTATCATCTTATTCACCTACTCAAGAAAAGCGTATTGCAGTTTTATTGCAGTAAACCCTGGAAACTTAAGATACATGCATGAGCATTATTTTGGTTACATCATATTGATGAGATAGTATACATACGGTTGATCTGCTTCTTTACTGATATCACCATTGTCTGAGACAAACAAAGGTGACACTCTCCAATTACAATTTTAATATTAGGCCTTTGGAAATGCATAGGAAGCTTTTAGGGACTGGGTAGCCTCAATATTGTAGCTCAAATTCTAGAGTTGTTTACTGAGTATGAAGATGATGGGGTAACAGTTTCCAGTGAGTTTTCTGTAAAGAAAGTGAAGAAAAGTAAATGAGTGTTTTGCCACAATAAGTCTCGCAACAAACATTTCTTTGACTAATAAACTGTTACTGATTTTAAGAAAAAAACCTATCAGTGACTCATTGAGAGATCATCCAAAAAGGGGTTCCAATTGGATCTGTTCCTGTATAAATATAGGTACTGAAATAATTTTTAACTTTCGTAATGACTACGTTTGATCAATCATAAAAAAGTATCAGGCATCTCTTGGTTGCTACTTTTGATTAGGGATGCACTGATTTTACAATAAGTTATATAGGAAGTAGCTCGCATTTTTACTTGAGAAAATTAGCCATAAACACATCAAATCACTACAACATTAAGCCAAGATGTGTGTGATTTTCTGGCTCCTCCAGAATGTTGCAAATAAACATCATTGGAGATAGAGAGATTGAGATACCCTAATAGAGCAGTCAGCAACTACACTTACCTTAATAGAATAGTCACCATAAAACATTATGCACATAGTTCAAACTAGACAGCAAAATGCAAAAGTATAATAGGCTAAAAATAAAAATACTTGCTGGAAAGAAAGAAAAGAAGAAAAAAGCATAATAGACTAATCCCTAGCTTTGATTTGATATCTATTATGGAGGTTCTAATAATTATACAACAGTCAGACAAATATTCAGTAACAATAACTATTCTTATAAACTACTGAAATCAGCCTTACGTCCAATTTCAGAGGGACTAATATTTAAAATTTCCTGAGTGGCATTTATTTAGCTTTCTACAAAGATCAAGATACTCTAGAGCAATCACCCTAATAAAACAGTCAAATGAATAATTGTTCTGATAATGCTGAAATCATTCTCAGGGAGAGTCTAATTTTCAAAACTTTCCTGAGGTTTTGCTATTAGGGGAGCATGCTCCCCAGACCCCAAGGTTGGCATGCCTTGCATGCTGGTAGTGTTTCTCACACACTAAGGTATACCTACGTACCTTCAACTAGCTATAGTGTTATGTAGCTGGGCCCTTGCATCACCAAAAGTCTGCCTGTAGAGGTTTTGCAGGAGATATTTCCAAGTCATGTATACACATACCAGCGTGACTTATCTTCAGGTTCTTTGTGCAATTTTTGGATAAAGAGTGGAGGGCACCAGAGTAACTTTTTTAGAACTGCTATAATTATAAGCAAAAAGTACTGATGTAGAGATTTGTTTAACAAGTAAATACTGTTGTAAAAGAAGGCCTCCTGCAATGAAACTAATATTGAGGCTTGAGAAACTCTATTATTTTTCTAATGTTGTGGAGATCGGTTTTGTACTGTATTCAATCCGCTCACATTGTCTATCGTACACATGTGATTCATGAACACCATCTGCTATATTGATTAACAGGGACACTTAATACTGCTTCTATGCCATTTGTTAAACTTTTCAAAGCAGCTGAATATAAAATCTTGAAGTGTGATAAAATTGTTATGAAGTTATCCTGCTACTGCCATGTATATGATGACATCATTATGTGACCAGAGCTGTGAAAAAGGATCTTATGGCCATTCCAATTTTATGTACTTGGCACCCTATAATGTGACTTGTGAATAGGATAGCAGCTTGAAACTTGATCACAGTATACCCCTAGCCTACACCACTATTACTGAAAGTAATTTTAAGCTAATAGGTTAAGCACAGGAGGAGTTATGGTTAGTCAAACATAAAAGGGTATAAAGCCCCTTTTCACACTTTTCACAAATCCGGTCACATATTGTGAGTCAGACTGACAAAACCAGTTTTATAACTTTTCCACCTGGCATAGGCCTGCAGCCCTACACCAATTATGCAAGCATAAGTTTGGGCGTAATAGGTAGGCAAAAGCATTGAGCATAATGCCAGCATAATTAGCAAATTTTCTGTGCATTGATTATCAGAGAAGCTCAGAAACTCTACATATATTGCATGATTCACAATGGTATAGTCTAATAAAGCATACAAACACAGTATTTACAGCTTCTTGTCAAAAAAATAGTGGCAAAAGATCAATATACTCTAATAGAACAGTCACCGCATGTTGAAATATCCTAATAGAACATTCACAGGTGTTAATACCCTATACTAGAACAGTCAAGATACAATTTTCAACGAACATATTTTGGGCATAATGGGGCACAACTGGACATAATTGGAGCATAATAGGGGAAATTTTGGAGCATTGCTCATAAGCATTATAGGCAATTTCAAAAGCATAATAGGCACAGGCATAATCTGGCACAACTAGACAAATCATAAATTGACTCGAGTAAAAACTTGAAATTCAGTCAGCCTAAACTGATGCGCAGTATAATAATATGGCAAAGTTTCAAGTAATGATATATAAGACATTATGAGTTATCAAACTTGGATATATTATTGTATACAGTAGGATGTTGTTATCTGAATCTCAATTATCTGAACCCACAATTATCTGAAAAGTTTAAGTGACTGATCTATTAGGGTATTTCGCCATTAGGTGAACGTTCTATCAGAGTAGTGTATGTTCTATTAGAGTAGTTGAACACAACTCTGTATATAAATGAATGGGCTTCAGTTATCTGAACAAATTCACTTATCTGAACACTTTCATGATTTCACTGGCACACAGATGTTTGCATAATGGAGGTCTTACTGTATCCTAAAAGGCTATAAGACTGGTTTAGTCAGACTGGGTCACAGTGTATATTTTAAATTAACTCTCCTGTATAGACATTGGACACAACTTTCAGTTTCAAAACTGTGCAACATCCACTGCTAGTAGTCAGCCATTATCAAGTAATCAACAACACCACGCAACATTATTGAGTAAGACATTTTATACCATGGCTGGTAGTGATTCCCCTTACCTTTAATTGTAATGATGTAATATTCCCATTATTATTACATTTGTATTATAATTATGTCAACATACATTCCTGTGTAGACATTGGACACAATATTCAGTTCTCAACTTGTACAACGTCTACTACTAGTACTCAGCTACCATCAACCAATCAACAACATCACTCAACATTGTCTTGTAAGTGAATCCTGTGCTGTTTACTATCATAGAGTCTATATTCTAAAATGTGAACAAAATATTATATTGGTTCTTGAGAAGTCGGGGCATGTGCTCAGTTGCACATTAAGCTTTTTAATGTCCTTGGCACCATTCATTTTTATGCTAAACTTATGTTATTACTAAAATGTAAACAAACTAGTGTAAAGATAAATTTTACATTTGAGTAGAGATCATATAAATAAATAGTAATGACCAAGAGAGGTATAGTCATTTACACCAGCAGCTATACTAGTAGACATTTAATTCCTACTTCAATCATGGCTATACTATCTATACCAAAGCAGCCAAGCTGTGAAGAAAGTTTGCAACCCCCAAAAAGCCATGCAGGGTGGAAAAGATTTGTGAAATTAAAGGTGACACCCAAGAAAATGATGTTAATGCCAAATATTGATCATCTCACTCTGGATTTTTGGAGGTTACACACTTCTTTCACAGCTTGGCTGTTTTGGTATAGCAATTAACCCTCATGGCCAGCTTTAGATGTTTCTATTAACCTGCTCTTTTATTTACCACTGTGTAACAGGAATGACGAAAATTGAAGATTTTATATTTGTGCTTTATACTGATGTCTCTAGTGCGATTCAAATTTCAAACTTAAAACCACAAAGCTGAACATTGGATTAGCCAGAGAGTGGTTTGTTATTAATAAGTAGCTAAACATTCTACAAAGTGACTTGTTATATTACTGAATGCTCTACAGGTGACTTGTGTGTAGCTGAACTCTCTACAGGGTGACTAGTTTGTAGCTGAAATCTCTGCAGAATTTCTTGTAGCTGAACTTTGCACAGGGTGGCTGATATCTTCACAGGATGACTTGTTTGTAGTTGACAGGGCAAATTGTTTTGTAGCTTTCTTCTCTACGGGTGACTCATTTGTAACTGAGCTTCTACAGAGTGACTTGTTGCATAGCTGAACGCTCTTCAGGGCAACTTGTTTGTAGTTGAAGATTTGTAATGCATGCAGTTGAACTCTGTACAGGGTGAATTGTTATCTAGCTGAGCCCGACTTGTAACAAATGTACCTAAGCTTTGTTATGTAGCTGAACTCACCACAAACTTGCTATTTACATGTAGCTGAACTCTGTATAAGGTGACTTGTAGCATAGTTGAGCTCCCAACAGGGTGACTTGTAATGTATAAATATATTTGAACTCTCTATTAGGTGACTTGTAATGTAGCTGAAGCTACTGAACTATTTTAAAGGGTGACTTGTAACGTACTTGAATTCTCTACAGGGTGACCTAAACTGTCTACAGAGTGACACTTGTTAGTAGCTGCACTCTACACAGGGTGACCTTTCTGTAGCTGAACTTTCTACATGTTAATAATGGAGTGATCTATTATTGAATAACTGACTGCTCTAATATGATGACTGCACTATTACAGTATCTTGATCACACATAGTTGGTTTTCTCATTATGGTTTAAGTGCGGTTATTCTAAACCAACAAATGGCCTTTCTACAATGGTTAGGCTACCTATATTCCAGATTTTTGGCTCATTTTACTAATCGGTTTTCCTGGGAGACCGGTGAGCAATGTTTTTTAAGAAAAACTCTATTTGTGATTGTTATACACTGTTGCTTGGCACTGTATTTTCATGGTCTTGTAGCTCGATTTCTTCCAAACCACGCAATGTTTGAAGTTTGATACTTATCCATGTACCAATCTTTAGCTTCTTCCTATAAGCAGTTCATCCTGTAGGTGTGACAACATAATTATTGGCATTGCATTTTGTGAATAATTTTATTAATAACTTCACAACTACTTCTTATGATTATCTAAACTCAGTACCATAAGTTAAACTCCCTGCCAATTTCAAGGCAACTGGATAATGCTTTTGTATTTGGTGGCAGCTTTGTAAGCATACATAAAGAAGAATAGAAGAAGCAAATAATTAAAACCGATTTTTGAAGATCATGCACATCTCTGGATTACTGGAGTGATTTTGCTCAAATTTGGTATGTGTACTACTGAAATTGGAGGGAATTGCATAACATCATTTTGTAAAGGCAGCATGGAGATACTACATACGTATTGGTGAAAATTGAATCACTGTTCATCAAGTGTTTTGTCACTAACACACTGGTGTGGCATGCCGGCTTCCTGGGCTACATGATACACTACCATGTGCTTTGATTGAGAAGCTGTATATAATATATGACTAAAATGTCAATTAAAGACTTACCTAATTCATGCAGTACTTTCATCTATTCCATAATGCTCTATTAGACCTACACTAACTACCTGTTTGATAGGTATGTACTGTACTATATTAAATGTCAACTAGTATACAGTAGCTGCAGTTGTAATGACCACCCTTGCTTTAATTTCTATGATCTGTAATTTTCCTTATGCATGTATTTCATGTGTATTTCATGTGTATTTCATGTATTTCTCTATGTGCAGTTTTTGTTTAACCTATACATGCATGCTGATTGCTAAGTGAACAGAGCCAAAAATTAAAATGTAAACTTTACGGAAATACGAAGAGTCACGTATGTGCAATAACTGTCAATAGAACTGTTCAGAATATCTTGTGATAATCAAATTTTGTCATTGTAAACAGCATAGCTGTTATCACAAGCACCTCCGTCTAACAAAAGCATCAAGCATTATGCCAGCATAATAGGACAATGTTTAAGATTTTTAATTAATGTGCAATGTGTGCCAAAAATAGAGCAACTTAATATGTGTGACATTTCTCCAGAAAATTTTGAGATTTTAGAGGCTCTGAGGTCAGATTTTAGGCTACGTTTAGTTAGGAATTACAATATAAATCCAATGCTTTAACTGCAAATACTATAGCTAACTATAGGGCAAAGATAGTGACTATAAGCTGTAGCTTTGATTGCTCTATTAGAGTAGTTACTTGACTGCTCTATTAGAGTATCTCGATCGTTTTTAATGCAGTGGGAGATGAAAAGTGAGGTGTTGCTGATGGTTTAATAGCTATAAATGGTGTTAGTTAAGTGCAACTGCATGCATGTTACTGGTATATAGTTGTTTGCTATGACAAATTGTCAATACAACAATGTTTATGTAATAAGAATGCCACTAAGCTAAATTTAAAAGGGGTTTCGACAACCCATCTGGATCTGCAACTGCTAGTATGCAGCTGTATTTCTTAATTGTTCTTCTTGTCTTAGTTCAAAAGTCCAGGCATAGTTTACGGTGAGCAGCTGCATCTCTCTGTTGTTTTCTTGTCTTAGTTTACGGTTTAGGCATGCATCACATTGTCATTATTTGTCTTCTGAGTATTCACATTTTAGTTGATTTGTGAACGTACTGTTGGTATCTCGACTGTAATCCATTTGATGCTGAAGAAAGTATTGTTCTCTTTCCTGTTGTCTCTTGTTCGGATCTTGGCTGTGTCATTGCATGCATCATTTTGTTTGTCTGATGAGTCATATGAAACAATGCAGAAGATCACTTAAACTTTCCTACAGCTTTCTTCAGCTCAGGTACAGCTTTTCTCTATACTAGCACTTTCAATGTGCTGTAGAAAACATACGAAAAGGATGAAGCAACCTGTAACAAAACCACCATGAAGTTACCAGATGGTGAGTACTTAATTTCTCTGAAGTTCTATTTTGCAATTGGTATGTGCTTTGGTTGCCAAGTTGGAAGACTCATGAAGAAAGAATGCAGATAGACAGACAAACAGCTTTTCAGCTATTATATATATTATATAGCTTTTAATACTTACAAGTATAAGACAAAATTAGGAATTTAAATTAGAGTAGGGACAGTGTATAGTACTGCAATAAAAAGTACTGAAACAGGCTGGATCAGAGTAATACGTAATGTCCAAATACTGTAAAACAATAAGAAGTGAATATCCCTGTAGCACTGTAGGGATATTCACTTCTTATTGTTTTACAGTATTAAAACATTACGTACCACTACGATTCAGTATTTTTTATTGCAGTACTATACACTGTCCTTACTCTAATTTAAAATTCTTATTTTTCTTGTACTTTTTGTGAACTTTTTTGCAAGCTCACAACCACTAAATAGCCTGCTTTTTCACAAAACCAGTCACAATATTATATAGAGTTAATCACAGCACTATATACCTAGATTATGACTCATACAATAACAATTGATTAGTGGGCGTGGCTCTTACATAATCCTGCAGACAATAATGGATGTGGATTTGTGCATACCTACAGACTGACAAATGGGTGTTGCTACCATAAGCCTACAGACAGTAATTTACATAAGTGGGTCACGAAAGAAGCAGGGCTACACTATTACGTGTTAATACACGTCCACATTGTTACACTAATTAATTTAGCATGTGATCCAATCCGGGTCAGGCCCAGATAATCTGTAAAGTGGGACCTGGATGACCCAACTCCGTTTTAACGTTGTTACTAAACCATATTAATTTGACTTACACGTGGCTATAGTTTGCCACAAGTTGCTCTCATTGATTGATATCAACTACCAACTTCAAAAACCACCAAGCCACATGTGTTCAAATAGTTTGGTGCAACACTAAACTAACCACATGTATTCAAATAGCTTGATGTTATACACCTGTAGATAGAAGCCCTACTGTAGTCTTTTAACACTATCAGTGGTAAAACCTTGACTGATGGCCATGGTAAAGAAGGATAAAAGGTAAGACAATAGCGCAAGCATTATATGCTTATCAATATACCAAAGGTATTTTCTTCATTGAATTAGAAGCATTTCTGTGAAAGATTTAGGGCTGTAGCTGTAGCCAGTTTTCCGCTACGCTTGACTGAAGGCATCAGGCAGGCAGGTAGGCATTAGAAAATTCCGTTGAATATATCAGTATATATATTTAATTATGTAGCAACTTGACAGAAATGTTTTGGGTTGATCTGAAGACACTTTTGGGCTTGATTTTATCCAACCAATTCTGTCATGTTGTTGTGAGGAAATATCAAGGCAGGTTTATGGGTTATATTATATCACTGGCTATGCCCACACCTTTGTTGTCCCTACTATACAGTACTATCATAATGTATGATTACTTGTGTGGCTGGTGTTAAACTTTTTAATTCAAAGATTATAATTATTTCATGTAATGTAGTATCTACAATGGATCTTCAAGAACAACTGAAATATGACCACAAGCGGATAGAAAAAGGTTAGTCTAATAGTTTATTATTTATAATGATAATAATTTTTAGACTACAATAAGTTTGATACTGAAATTTGATTGGCTGAAAACGTGGTCTCTAAATCCCATAGAGCCATGCTCATGTCCAATAGAGACCATGCTCTGAGGCAATATGAAACATTGTAATTATGCGCCTGTAACATTGGCAGTTTAGATGGTTAGTAACAGCCGTACTGAATTAGAGGGAGGTGTAATGGGCTTGTTTGTACTAATCAGCACTACATTTCTTATTTGCAAGCAGCTGTCAAGGCACAACAACAGCAATAATGAGTTGTAGTAGTCCAGTACTTCGAAACATGGCACGCACCTGTAACATTGGCAACGCATGGGTGTTTAAATGGGTAGCAACAGCCATGCTGAAGTCCCACCATGTAGGGAGGTGTAGAGGGTTTGTTTCTAGTTCTTAGCGATACATTTCTCTTTTACAAGCAGCTGTCAACTCAAGGTACACTAACGAGTTGTAGTCTAAATAAGTTAGACGAGCAAGAACCACTGGGTTCTATAGGATTTAGAAAACCCTCAAGCCCTTAGTAGCGCCCTCGCTGCGCTCTGGCGCTACAGCCCGGGGCCTTCGAGTTTTCTAAATCCTGTAGAACCCTGGTTCTTGACGTCCAACTATTATTTAAACTTGCTCTACTAGATTAAAATCTATGAAAAAATTGCTATGTATACTCAGAAGTCTCAATTTTATCTGCTCTGATTATGTTAGTATAACAATTTTCAAAATGTACTGCATAATACATACCCAAATAGAAACCTCTCACATCTGTAGCTGTATAATAATTATTTCATAGTTTCATCATGTCAAATTCTTTGCTTATGTTAGTTGCATTTTGGAGGCAAAGTATACGCATATATGGCTATTCTGTTATAGATTATCTATGCTGAGTGCAATACCAGCATAATTCTAGCATATTAGGTGGATATTCCAAACTATGGAGCTTATATAGGAGAAAACGATCCAAATCGCACATTGGAAGTTCGAGATAAATGGTTTTACAGAATTCAAGTCAGCATAACTTGCCAAGGATAGCAAGCAAGCGTACAAAATTTACACAAAAGATGCATCAATCTATTACCTTTCAGGCCACTTCCAGTACTTGTAGCTGCTTGTAGAGTTTCCAGCCAAATAAGATAGAAAATCTGAGCAGTTGGATAAGCGAAGTAGTATCACAGGTGCTCAAAAAGGGATGGAGGGTGGTGGGTGGTTGGGTGGGCAAGAGACAGACATCAAAATGGAGGCAGACCACAATTGGAGTCCAGGCACAAGATTACAGGGCTGTTCTTAGTGGCTGATATGTAGCAAAATCAACAGAAAAATTTCTGGCCAACAATATCAGGCCATCCACCAGTAAACCCACTGATTCTTGCCAAGCCAAATGCTTCACAAGACCAGAAACCACCTTTCGAGCTCTCCACACCACCTAGAAAAGATGTCTGTTAATACCAGCCTCAAGTAGTTTGAGTAGTACTTAGGGTCAAAACTAGTAGTATGATAGTGTAGCTATCCACTGGTCATGTCAGTTTGATTTTGCCTAATGTGCGATTTGGATCATATAAATCCTAATAGAGCAGTCAGTGAAGGAAACTGCACTCAAATGCATTGTACATAGCTCTTTAGATTGATACTCTCTAATAGAAAAGTCACTTTGTAGTGAAATACTCTGATAGAGCATTCACTGATTAAAATAATGCAAGCATAATAGGAACACTAAGGAGCACAATTGGCAATTTTTTTTTGGGAAATTCCTGAAATAATTTTGGGAAATTTTTTGAGCATACAGTTGTTCCTCCATTATCCAGACTCATTAGGCCATAGTTGTGTTTGGATAATGGAAAAGCTTGGATAAATGAAGTCCACACAGTTATGTACAGAGCCCAGTTAAAATACTCTAATAGAACATACACTTTGGACAATATACTTTAATGGAACAGTCACTTCCACAGCTCTGATAACAGAACATTTGGATAATTAGTGACCAGACATGGAGGAACCACTCTCTAGCAATATTTATTAATCAATAAATATACAGATGCATACAGTAATTGTTATGTATACTTTAGTACACCTGTGCATGTTTAAAGTGGAATCATTATGAAGCCAATTTAATGCATAACTTATGTTATATACATACACAGCTTATTTTATATTACAGGAATAAGATGCCCACCACCACCACCACTGCCTACAAACTATGTCCCTCGTCAGAAAATACTAAGTGAAATGGTTACTAAATTATGTCAGTCCACTATTGACCCTAATAGTTATGGGACAAATTTAACAGTTACTGGAGTAGGTGGATTTGGCAAGACTTCTGTTGTCACTGCTTTATGTCATCTTCCTGTGATAAAGGAACAATTCAAAGATGGTGTTGTTTTCATAGAGCTTGGACCACAAGCTACTGATCCAAGCATGAAACTAAGCCAATTATATCACTTACTAACTGGTCAATACTTGAGACAAGGTGACGTGAATCATACTGAACAAGAAATAAATCAACTTACAAGTCTTTATTGTCGTAATCTTCTTGTCATTATTGATGATGTGTGGCATGTTGAAGATGCAGAGCCAATAGTGAAGGCATTTAGCAACTGTAAAATAGTCCTCACTACCAGGATGAATGACATTGATCAATACATACCTACCAAACAGGTAGTTAGTGTAGGTCCAATGAAGCAAAGTGAAGCTATCTCTCTACTGACCTGTGGAGTGATTGAAATCAGCCAACTGACACACGAGGATAGGAACTTACTTGATGAACTAGCTCAAGATGTCCACCTGTGGCCACTGCTTCTGTCACTCATCAGAGGGCAACTGTCTCATTATATAAAACATCATTTGCCTCAAAATAAAGCCATCCAAAATGTGCAAGCAAGATTACATGATAATGGTTTAACAGCTTTTGACAAGAATAATATTGGCAAAAGTCGCAAATATGCTGTTAGAGTTTGCATAAATGTGACATTGGAATTATTGTCAAAAGTATTATCAGACAAATTAAAATCATTAATTTTGTGGACTGGAATAGGAACATCACTACAAACATCAGTACTACACAGCCTGTGGAGCACTACTGAACACAGAGCAATAGAAATTGCTGATGAGTTATGGTCCTATGGTGTAGTTCATTTTACTGACATTACAATACCTCCAGTTAATACCATCCAAAATTGTGTGGAAGTTCATTCTACCATCAGTCAATTCATTCTTGAGAACATGGATAGTACCGAACTGTATAGGCTAGCACCACAACCAGGTGAAGCTGAAGCAGTGCACGAAGCAATGTGCCATTGTTTTGATACAATAGGTGGAGCACAGGCAATTATGACTCCTAAACAACAACTACAACACATAATGACAGATTTGGAATGTTATAAACTGCCAATTTGTGTGTGGAATATAAATGTGACCACATTACAGGATCCCCATCACATTATATGTTTCTTGGAATGTTTTCGTACTTTGGTTACGAGAACATGTCTTACAAATTTTTTACCAACACTAGAAGCACAAATTAACTCATTGATTGATAACTGTCAGAAAGTGTTAAAGGGTGTTCACAAATTGAGCAGAACACTGACTCAAAGTGTGCAACGATCTCTTAGTGAAGGGAAATACCAGTGCATATTGCAAACCATTCAACAGTATGTTAATACATATCCTACTTATTCCATAGCATCACAAGCAGTTACCTTGATAGAGGGAGTTATTCCATATTGTGAAGGAGACTTACTAGGTCATGTTATGTCAGCATATAAACCAATACAGAGAGTATTGCCTGACTATCATTGCTTCACCAAAACAGTATTGCCAATGGCTACATTATTCACAAATGAGCTACATCGTATTAATAGTTCGCTACTGGCAGGATCACGTGATATAGAAACAACTTACAATGATTACATGTCCGGCAAGTTTTTTGAAGACTATTCTTCAACGCTAAAGGATGACATTTGGAAACTGGCAAAAATTGCAAGTGACATTAATTTTGATCAGTTCAAGTAAATAACCTTCCAGCAATAGCACTAGCTACATACCATAGCACTGACAAAATTATCAAACACTCTGTGTATGTACGTATACGGGTATACATAACTTATTACATTTTTTTGTAATGATCATGCATAAATGGGTTGTATCATTATTTTTTCCTGTTAATAATAGCGTTTAGAAAAATTGAAGGTATAGTATTGCTGAATATTTTAAGAAATGTGTTTAACATGAACCAAAGATCCCTAGATTTTGTTAGATATTTACCATCCTCAACAGTTTAATCTTACCCAAATGGATTACTGTTGTACTGTGAAAACTGGTACGTGGGTACAGTAAATACATGTACCTCTAGAGGAATCATGTTTAACAAAGAACCAAATTCCCTAACAAAGTAATTGTCAATACATTAAACAAGCAGCTTGCTAATGATAGAAACACTTGGGGTATCACTGTAAAATAGGTGGGATATAAGATGGTATTTCCAGTGGCTTATTGAATACAAATAAGCCTTAATATAAACCCTGCATTATACTCATGTTATACTTTAGTATAATGCATACTATACTATATATTACATATATGGTTTCAGTTTATTTACCACATTACCTGAAATAGCTTATATCGAATATAATGCCCACACTATACCATCACATATATGGTTTCAGTATGTTTAACACATTAACTAAAGCCTTACATGAGACTGTTAGTATAATACAGGTTATATCAAGCTTTTTTTGTATCGAGTTCAATAAGCCACTGGAAATACCATCTTATAGTCTTCCTTTTTCACAGTGTATGTGATTTAATTAAGCAGCTTAATTAGTAAATTCCCAGGCAATATATATTTTTTATGTTTTGCTGTCTACATAATGTACTAATGTAATGTCACAATAATGGCATTTTGTAGTAGTCTGTAATGTACAGCATTGATAACTAAATGGACACTTGAATTTTTAATTAAAAATATATAAATATGGGTTATATAGAAATAGCTGAAATAAAAACAAAACAAACAAGAGTCAAACAAGTTAGCAATTTAAAATTACAATGGAGCATACACAGTTTCAGAGATACACACTTTTCAGACTTATATATGTACCACCCCTGGTCCAAAAGTTTTCTGATAACTAAGGATTGACTGTATAGGCACTCATCATAATACGGATTAAATGAACTAGAGGTAACCACTCCATACACAGCAAAAATGGTGTTCCAATACTAGCTACCTATGCGAACTTTGTCTTTAGTCAGTATTGAAACAACTAATTCAAAAAAGTCCCTATAACAAGAGAAAATGGGCCACAAATCTATAAATGACTCCGATGCTATTCGGTATTGGGGTCTGTGGTCTGATTTTGTCTGAGCATAAGTAAAATTAGTTCTAACACCAATACATACGTAGATAGAATAAATACAGGCATATTTGTATAATTAATATGTTGTGATAGAGCAGACATAGAATCAGTGCTATGCTATTTTCATGTGCACTTTATAGTAAATACATGATGATTATTCTGTGTTTTAGTTACAAGGTTTTTACTCTCTGTAATAACAGGCTTTAGTCTTCTCACAGGTCTTGTCCCTAGTGGGCTATATAGTACAGAGAAGCCCTTTCATTATTTCATACTACTGCATGTGCTGTTGAGAGATTTTTTGCAGGGAAAACCTAATTACTTATGTTAGTTACTATTACTCTAGTCTTGTAAGGCTTTTTGGTCATTCCACACTTGCAACGGATACTGCAGCAGGGGCGGATCTAGGATTTATAAGGGGGGGGGGGGGGGGGGCTAACTCAAGGTACTAATCTGTTCGGTAGAGGTGTGCAAAGCACACTTCCCAGCATGCAAAGCATGCTGGAACTAGGGGGTCTGGGGGCATGCCCCCCCCCCCCCCCAGGAAATTTTTGGAAAATAGATGCTAAAATACTGCAATTTGGAAACATTTCCACATAAAATTCATAATATTTTCTGCCTGTAGATATTTCATATACTGCCTTTAGATTATAGGTATGGCTTTCTAAAGCATTTTGCTAATCAAAATGTTTGGGTAGGTACAGACAACCAAGTACACGATGCACCCCTTTCACAATTGCACAACACCGAATACGTGGATGTTAGAATAATATAATGTTGAACGTGGAAAATTTTGAAATTTGAACAATACAAGATTGAATCTGAGAGCATTTTCAATGAAAATTGTGTACCTGAATTAAGTATTGCCATATATATTAACTACACAAGTGGATGAATGAAGCCCTTTAAACAGACCAATGCACTTCATTGTATATATGTATAGGTGCAGGCAGATTTGGAAAAATTCCATAACAGAACCAACTACATGTTTCCAGTGAATGTTCTATTAGAGTAGTTAGCTGACTGCTCTATTAGAGTATCTCGATCTTGTACACCTCCAATGCTGATCCGGGTCCTTGTTACATAAACTTTAGCATAAATCCACTGATAATACCTTGGAAAGATGTTTATAAGGTGGTTTTATGAGTATTTGTATTATTAGTGATCATATTATTATGCTAAGACAAAATTTCATTATAATACTCAGCATATTGATCAAGTAAAGCCTAAATATGAAGGAGGGGGCTTCAGCCCCAAAGCCCCCCCCCCCCCCCCCCTGGATCCGCCCCTGTGCAGTCTCACATGGACATGACTATGACAAGTGTTGCTGCATGTGCATTGTGCATCTAATCTAATGGAGCCACACAGTACATGTCTGTCTGTTCTTTACTCCTTTGCTAAAATGCCTTAATCTTTTCTCAATCTGAAATGTTGTTTTCCCAAGTATCAGCTCCACATAGTAGAGTAGCTACATACATACATAGTTATAGACCATGATCATTAATATAAAATTAACTAATCCATAAATCCTAATCATAATGGTAATCCTAGATCTATAAATCTAGCTAGCTACTGAGGATGTATCTGTATAGATCATACTTTAAAATGTGTACCATATTAGATATGGCAAAGGAAGTTATTATTCACACGAACATGCATTGGGTTGGGTAGCAGCAATTTCAGCATACTCTTTAAGCTTTTCTAATTACCCAACAACATGTGTATCAATGGTGTGTACCATAACTATTGAGCTAGAGATCTGTGTGGTAATTTCAAGTGTTAGGTTTTAATTGTTTGACATAAATAACCTTAAAAAGCATAAAGAAAATTTTTTAAGTATCAGTACTTTCAACTACTCTAATAGAACAGTCACTACTCTAACAGAGCAGTCATATCCGTAGTTCGGTTAACCAAGAATTAGGATAAGTGGGGTCTGGACAATTGAGGTTCCCCTGTAATAAATTTAATAATCTTTTGTTTAGAAAATTTTCAGCTTGTGTCCAAATGATGAAGCTATCAAGTTAAATTCTAATAAACAGAATGCTACTATATAATATATTATAATAAGAACACTGCGTTGATTTAGCTGTAGCAAAAATTTTAATTCATGTAAATCCAAGAGTTTATAAACTCTGATTTGATAACACAATCGAGGTATAGATAGTCTAATAAAGTAGTCAATTACTCCAGTAGCTGCACAGTCAAAAAGTTGACACACTCAAATAAAACAGTTAACTCTTGAGTATAATTTAGAGCAATTTTTTGGTATTGCTCAAAAACATAATAATTGCTAAGTTATTTTAAAAGCATGATTAGCTCAGCCTATAAGTACATACATTTCATTGCTGCAATTTCTCAGTTATTCTGTGCTAGTTTACTCTTATGTGACTATACGTAATGTTACTTCTTCTGGTCTGTCAGTTTGATTCAAATTTAAAACCAAATGGAGAAAGGGAAAGTTTTCACCAATCATGTTTTAAGCAGTTAAGGATAATACACAGTAAAAACAAACTAGTGAATAATTTATCACTAATAAATGTAGTGAAGGTCACTACTAATGTTTGTTTGTTTATAATTGTTAAGGATTTATGCTTTACAGCACAATAGTCTGGTAGATGAAATGTGTAACCTGAAAAAAATGGTATAAAAGAAAGTTTGGTATCATTATAAGGCTCATTTCTCATAGAACAACATATCTAAAGTCCCAAAAATCCCTCTTGGGGAATTTGTTTAATGCCGGTTTAAAATTTCCATGTGCTTTCAATTACATGTAGTACAGGGGCGTATATGCAAAAGAACAAACAACTGCCAATAATTGTGACCGGATCTGCAAGAACCCCACATAGTTAGTACTAGTGCATTTTCTGAACTTATATTTTCTTTAGATAGCCAATTTGAAAGGAATGGTAAAGTGAAATTTCAGCTCTAGAAGCCAAGCACTTTGAACTTGCTGTGCTGGCTACAAAGTAGTAACAGAACTGAAATCGATTTGTACAGTGACAATACAGAATATAATACTACAGGCGCTTAATTAAATGGTAATAACTTGATTGCAGTCTCCTACGGAGATGCAACTTGCGCCATCAGATTCTCCATGAACGGGCGAATTCATTGTTGGGTAAGTTTTGTCTTCCACACCTTTTCCACAACCATGACCAGGCAAAGGCAAAAATGTGAAAACAGAACTATAGCTACTTAATAATGTAAAAGAGAGGAGAGTGTCCTACTTCAGTATAGCCAGAATAAACGTGAATCTCGAAGTAATACAGTAAAACTTTGATTATTTTAGGATATCATGTCAACACATGAAGTGTTAAGGAGTGTTGACAATGTCATCAGTGGACTGCTTATTATTGAAGCCATAACTACAACAGTCATTGAAACTTAATGGCTGAGTAGAGACCTGACCAACTAACACATTGAAAGTGACTAAAGGTATTGCATCATAACTTAGCAATTCGCATTTGTACAGGCTATATTTTATATTATGAACTCTTGCTACTACCTATAGTGAACCACTTGTCCAACGTGAGGCTGACTAATGCTCATACCTTCCATCTGCTTGGAGGTACAATCATAAAACAAAGATTTACGAACTACTCTTGCTTTGGTGATCATAATGATATCAAGGTTTTTGCCATTAGTACCTTTCTTCATTGTGAAACAAAACTACAAAATATTTCACCTATTGGCATTGTGTTTATAGAAAAAGAGAAACAACAGCTAGTTTACATGAAACTATAAAAACTGTAAACTATAACAACAATAACAACTACAACCATAAAGAGAGTACAATTATGGAGAAAAGGAAAAGTCATCATCCAAACATTGCCATAAAAATAATCCTGGCATTGTTTGTCCTACATAAACACCTGAAAGTTGTTGATGTAAGTTTCTCCTGGCCACCTTGGGTGAAACTACAAGCAGCAATGGATCTAAGAATTGACAGTGCAAAAGGTGTCCAGACCCCAAAAGATTTTACAACTAGTGGAATGAAATCACTTCCTTCTCTTAAAAGCTATCATTCTAAACACTGAGTACAATAGTATAGACTTTGTTACAAATGATTTGTAGTGATTATGTTGACAAAATTAATTGTGACAGAATCTGCAAGAATCCCACATGTTAGTGCAAGCCTAATTTTACAGTACAGAATGCAATAAACGCAGGATATATTTCATCCTGATTATCAACATGGCCGACCTAATGTCTCTGCCCGCAGTACTACTCATCCTGCTCCTCTGCTTCCTGTGCTGGGGTGCATGGCTGCTGTAGCTGGATAGATGGCTAAAGATATACTACTGAAGCATCTGGCTGCTGTGGAAGAGTAGCCAGAGAAAATTCTAACCACTTAACTAGAAAACTGATGTGGACATGGTGTGGCTGGCTAACAGTTTTACTCAATTAGGATGTCATGTTGTGCTGATGGCAATTGCACCATACAGATATTAGTAGTCATCTCTCAGTTGCAAACTATCTTGCACCTTTTCATTTGGAAACAACTACCCTGCATGGCTGTCTATAAGATGCTAAATGGCATAACTGTAATTAGTTGCGATTGATTTTATATTCTGCAAAGTTACAGGAAAAGTGTTAGCTAAGTCTTCTTAGTATAGTGACAATTGGAAACCTGTTTTTCAAAATGATAGTTAATTCTGCAATTGTGCACAGTTCTCCTTCACTATACCAGCAACAAAGAAATGCCACACATTAGATAGGTAATCCTGCAAGCTAACATGTTATGTACTTAAGTTATACAATCTATGCTTCCACTTCCCATTCAATGATAAGAAGCTACTGTTGCAGGAACCTAGCTCAATGCATTCTGTTCTACCTTTCTTGTCTTAAAGAGCTATATATTTAAAGCAGTTATTTTTGATTATATGCCTTCTCCATTACAGTACACTAGTTCCTAATCTCATGCACATCCTCCTGATTATTTGAACTGTGTGTTGGTTGAATCATAGGACCTTACTTAGATCTCTGAGATCAATGCAACAGTTCATAATATTAACTCTTGCTGAGATGCAGTACAGGTGTTTGAGTATACGTATCTCAACCTGCCCTGGTACCATCAGCTTTAGAAACTACATATGTGACCCAGTCTGCAAAAAGGGGTCTTATAGCCTTTTCAATTGCATATATATGGTAACCCATAACTTGACTGGTGAATATGGTACAAGCCTACAATTCGGTCACTCAACAACCCTAACCCGGCAGTAGCTGTGGGTGTAATTACATGGTGATAGCTTTAGTAGATTAGGAGTTATGATTAGCCAAACATGGATAATTGGAAAGGCTATAAGACCCCTTTTCGCAGACCGGGTCACATATCATAACTAAATACCTGCAGCTTTTATACAACAGCCGTGTTGTTATAGTTCCTTTGAATCTATCAGGATTAAGAAAACACTTTCCAAATTGCAGCACTTCCTTTAAAGGGTTGATGCTATGTATCTTCATTGTTTTGCTCAACTTATCGCTCACAGTTTGCCTCTCCAAAAACTGATTTTAATCACAGGGCCCATGCATGGTACCATCTTTTGACATATATAAAATATTTTTGGCCATTTGATATTGAAGATGTACTGAGTCTCACCTACATACTCTGATATTGAGAAATATTACATCCTTGCTCAACAGTTTTATTTGAAAATGACAAAATAAAGCATGATCATTATCTTTTTGATCACTGTGTAGCTATAACAAGATTGGTGCTTATGGCTACACACCTAACTGGATTTTTTATGAATACAGGCTATTAGTAAAGTTTAATGCAATTAGATCACTCCAATCACTCCGATCACTCCAATCACTCAGATCACTCAGATCATTCCAATCACTCAGATCACTCAGATCACTCCAATCACTCCGATCACTCTGATCACTCAGATCACTGCAATCACTCAGATCACTCCGATCACTCAGATCACTCCAATCACTCAGATCACTCCTATCACTCAGATCACTCAGATCACTCCAATCACTCAGATCACTCCGATCACCCAATCACTGCAATCACTCCAATCACTCAGATCACTCCAATCACTCAGATCAGTCCAATGAGTTAACCGCCTAACTGTGTAATGCTACTGAAAATGTGCATAATTTAGAGTACAGTAGTACATAGTAATATCCTAACTCCGTGTTATGGAAACTTGATGTGACCCGGATTAATTAAAGCCGAGACGTGTTTCGGCTAGTCTCTAGCGAGCGAACGAGTCTACATTTTGAGCGTTCGATTCGTGTTGAGCAAATATTGCAACTTCAGCCTAGCTGTAGGTTGAAGACCAAAAAAAAAAAAAAAGGTCTTCACCTACTGACAATAGCTACTCCTCACCATAGATACCTTCAATTTCGTGCTACATACTACACTTTCTAACAAATGAGCGTGGCTGAGCGTATGTTGGTAATGCGATAAGTGGGCGTGGCTCACGAAAGAATTACGCGATAGCGTTTATAAGTTTCCACGTCGTCAAACGAACAATTTCGTTTCTCACGTGATCCAATCCGGGTCAGACCCGGATAAATTTGTATACCGGGTCAGACCCGGGGAAAATGTGACCCGGATGACCCGACCCGGTTTCAACGCTGATAGAGTGTACTTTACATGGAGGGTCTTTAAGAGAGTTCTACTGCATGCACATGTACAAACTTACAGTATTTTTACCAGCCATCACTTAGACTTGCCAATTGCAAACTGATGCATATGCAGTGTTGGGAAAGTTACTTTGTAAAAGTATCTAGTTACATATTACACATTACTTGCAACTGAACTGTTTAGTTACAGTTACATATTACTCATAAAAATAAAGTAACTATAATAATATTACATATTATATTACTTTGTGTCCACAGCCTTAAGCTGTCACGTGTGAAACTACCACTTTATCACGTGACATGATTGCGTTGTTGGACAGTGTGCAAATCTTGGTTATCAGTAAGAAGCTGGCGAATAAGCTTCATTCAGTAGGCTCCGTTACTTCGTTGTGACTAGGCGTTACTCAAAGGATAAATAAACGAGATTAGTAACTTCGTTACTTGTAGTAATAATATTACGTAATATTATACTCGGAACAGTAACTATATTACTTAGGTAACGCGTTACATTTGTAAGCGAAGTAACTTGAGTTATATTACCTTTTTTTATAGCGTATTCCGTTATATTACTTACACTGTTAAAAATAAAGAGTAACCACCACTCTGAGAGTTCCCAGTGTAAGGAGGATTTAACACCCCATGGAGAGTAGCCAACACTCTGAAGAGAATAACCATTACTCTGAAGAGTAAGCGACACCACCTTCAGAGCATGTGTTACTCCCCAGTTACTCCTTTAGAGTAATGGTTACTCCTTTAGAGTAATGGTTACTCTCCAGGGGTGTTAAATCCTCCCTACACTGGGAACTCCTTGAGAGTTGTGGTTACTCTTCATTTTAACAGTGTAGTTACCACAAAAGTAATAATATTACGTAACGCGTTACTCCCAACACTGTCAGCATATGCAAAACCATAGTACTGTAGCACATTTCTACTCCAATATAAACTCAACAAAAAAGCTGCAGCTGGCGATTACTATTCTATTAGACACCAGCTGTCAACTGTTTGCTACAGAAATTGCATGCAAACATTTAAACAACAGTAAAAATTTTCCCCAAGATGGATTTTTTGAGATTTTGGATATGTTATTCTCCATTAAGTTTCACACAGAATGACACCAAAACTGCTTTATACCATTTTTTTGCATCTGACTACCAGACTACAAGTGCTGAAGGTCTGTAGAACACCTGGTCCTACAGCCTGTTTAAAGATGTATGTTTGGAAAAATGCAGAAAGGACAAAAAATCCATGACCAGATCTGGGCAGCCTTGAACCTGCAGCTATCTGATTTACACTTGAATGCCAATGGGACATAACGGGAGTCTACCAGGTGGTCAGAATATTTTCTCCTTGTTGATTTCATGTATTTACATCCATAGGAACTCCAGAGAGTGACTTATTATCTCAAAGTACTACCCATGCGGAACCAAATGGACATTAGTGTCTGCCACAATACTCACTATTTTTGTATAGTGACGTTCACAATTTTAATCACAAAACTGATTATGATATGCCTCTAGAAGACATTACAGTATCTACGCATTCATAGCTACAACATGGTGTGACTGTTTATTATAGCTATACTGTACATAATATATAGCTAGCCAACAGCAAGTGGGTATTTTTGAAATAGCCGTATTGTGTAAGACATCAACACATCATGGATTCTGTTTAGAGTGATCAAGTTTCTATGCATGCTTAATGTCCACTGTGTTGTACATGATGTAAAAGTCTTATGTATACACATACATGGCTATAGGGTGCATGGTGTAGTATACATGTTCATACTGAAGCATTATGCACAATGATGAATCCACATACATGCAAATACAATATGTTTAGCTACTGTATGTATATCTGCTATGTACTATGCTATGCATACGACAAATATTAATGCTATTCTTTTGATTGATTCATTATTAACCAATGCACAGTAGGCACCTAGATATATATTTGTTCATGTGGAATCTATAATAATCATGTAGTTACTTACATTAACGTTGTATATTTAATTAAGTAGTACCGTAATAATTAAGTTTGATAGTCAAGCAATTATGCAATGTAAAAAACAATTTGTTACAATGTCAATATTTAAAAACTTTTCCCATAATATTTATAAGGCCACAGACAAGTAACTTTATATACATGTAGTTAGTTTAATGTGTATATACATGAAACTTACTCTTACATTCTAGTTTCAACATTTACCATATTATGGTAACAGGTACTTATTACCTTACAAGTAAAGAATGTACCATCACTGGCTGCCTTAATTAAACACCCAACGTATTGCTCCACTTACAATGTGGCATAATAAAGGCTTGAATAAAAGCAGATTGACGCCATTATTATTATTAGTTATTATAGCATGCCACATGGACAATCATTCACTAGTATTTATTTAACAGAGTAACTGAATTTTTATAATGTACACAGTCCTTTTGGAAATACTTTGGGAATGCCACAAAGATTACATTTCCTTACTAAAAAGCTGGACACACTAATAATAAGT